>NC_135813.1:9178172-9478172 GCF_964213995.1 Mustelus asterias
CCCCATCTTTCACACCGGCAGCAGCAGCGAGGCTGAGACTGGAGGAGGCAGGGGATGGAAATCCCCAGGAAATTCACTGCTTATTGCGATAAATAGCTGGGAGCAAACTGCCTGCTGGAAGGTGCCGGAGCTGCTGGTCTGGCTCGCTGCGGGTTTTCCGCTCTCCTGCAGCCGGGAGCCGCAGCCTCTCCGCTCGCTCCTGCCTGCGCTGCGCCCGATGCTGCGCTTCCGCTCCGCCGCGCAAGCCGGCGATTTAAAGGGACTGCCCCGGCGCGCCCAGTGCGCAGGCGCCCTCGCGCGCGGGGGGCCGCCGGGGGTTGTAGTCCCCGCCCCCGCGACGTCACCCGGCCGGCGGGCAGTCCTGGACTACAACTCCCAGGGCGCACCGCGCGCTGCCCTCCCTCCCTCGCTGTGCCCAGCTCCCTTGCCAGGCTGCTGCTGGACAGACTGGCTTCAATTGCAATTACAATGGGGAGGGGAGAGGGCTTGGTGCTCTCACCACCCCCCCTCTGAACCATCCCTCACCCTTGCATTCAGCTGCCCCCAAAAATAAAGCTGATTAATACCTAAAATTGATCCAAGATTAGTCCAAAGGTGTGCAGGTTCAGTGGATTGGGCACCCCCTGAGTTTTCAGGGGGATTAGCAGGAGAAATATGTGGGGTTACGGAGATAGGGCCTGGGTGGGATTGTGGTCACTGCAGACTCGATGGGTCGAATGGCCTCCTTCTGCACTGTAGGATTCCGTGATTCTATAATCGATAAAATACTGCATATGCTGGAAATCTGAAACCAAAAAAAACAGGAAGTGCTGGAAAATCTCAGCAGGTCTGACAGCATCTATGGAGAGAGAAACAGAGCCAATGTTTCGAGTCAGGATGGCCCTTCGTCAGAGCGGCGAAACAGAGAGCTCATCCAGACTCAGAACGTTGGCTCTATTCTCTCTCCACAGATGCTGTCAGACCTGCTGAGATTTTCTGTTTTTGCAAAGCAAACATAGGTCTGAATTAATTGCAGAAAGGGGTGTTATTCCCCTCACCACTGGTGTATATGGGTGGCACAGTGGTGCAATGGTCAGCACCAGGGATCCGGGTTCAATCCCCGGCTTGGGTCACTGTCTGTGCAGAGTCTGCACCTTCTCCCTGTGTCTGCGTGGGTTTCCTCCAGGGTGCTCCGGTTTCCTCCCGCAGTCCGAAAGATGTGCTGGTTAGGTGCATTGGCTAAGCTAAATTCTCCTTCAGTGTACCCGAACAGGCGCCAGAGTGTGGTGACTCAGGGATTTTCACAGTAACTTCATTACAGTGTTAACATAAGCCTACTTGTGACACTAACAAATAACTTTATAGGTGCAATCGTTACGATGCAAACTGAAAGCTACAATTATTCCCTTTTAAAATTAATTCTGTAACGGCTGGAAACCACTGGTGCTTGGTCTATTTACTGAGATGTAAATGGGATGATGCACTATTATCATTAACTAGGCATCGGCACCATCACCAGATTTTGTTTACTTGTTCCTGGGATATGAACATTGTTGACATTTATTACCCATCCCTAATTGCCTTTGAGGAGGTGGTGGTGAGCTGCCTTCTTCAACCACTGCAGTCCAAATGGTGTAGGAGCACCTACAGTGCTGTTAGGGAGGAAGTTCCAGGATTTCGACCCAGCGGCAGTGAAGAAACAGTGATACATTTCCAAGCCAAGATGGTGTGTGACTTGGAGGGGAACCTCCAGGTGCTCTCATGAGTCAGAAGTCCTCGTCCTACCACAGGTAGAGAATCATAGAATAGAATCATAAGAACATAAGAACTAGGAGCAGGAGGAGGCCATCTGGCCCCTCGAGCCTGCTCTGCCATTCAATAAGATCATGGCTGATCTTTTCATGGACTCAGCTCCACTTACCCGCCCGCTCACCATAACCCTTAATTCTTTTACTGTTCAAGAATTTATCTATCTTTGCCTTAAAAACATTCAATGAGGTAGCCTCAACTGCTTCACTGGGCAGGGAATTCCACAGATTCACAACCCTTTGGGTGAAGAAGTTCCTCCTCAACTCAGTCCTAAACCTGTTTCCCTTTATTTTGAGGCCATGCCCCCTAGTTCTAGTTTCACCCGCCAGTGGAAACAACTTCCCTGCTTCTATCTTATCTATTCCCTTCATAATCTTATATGCTTCTATAAAATTTCCCCTCATTCTTCTGAATTCCAATGAGTATAGCCCCAGTCTACTCAGTCTCTCCTCATAAGCCAAACCTCTCAACTCCAGAATCAACCTAGTGAATCTCCTCTGCACCCCCTCCAGTGCCAGTATATCCTTTCTCAAATAAGGAGACCAAAACTCTACACAGTACTCCAGGTTTGGCCTCACCAGCACCTTATACAGCTGCAACATAACCTCCCTGTTTTTTAAACTCCATCCCTCTGGCAATGAAGAACAAAATTCTATTTGCCTTCTTAATTACCTGCTGCACCTGCAAACCAACTTCTTGTGATTCATGCACAAGGACACCCAGGTCCCTCTGCACAGCAGCATGCTACAATTTTTTATCATTTAAATAATAGACCATTTTGCTGTTATTCCTACCAAAATGGATGACCTCACATTTACCAGCACTGTACTCCATCTGTCAGACCCTCGCCCACTCACTTAGACTATCTATATCCCTTTGCAGACTTTCAGCATCCTCTGCACACTTTGCTCTGCCACTCATCTTAGTTTCATCTGTGAACTTTGACACATTACCCTTGGTCCCCAACTCCAAATCATCGATATAAATTGTAAACAATTGTGGTCCCAACACTGATCCCTGAGGCACACCACTAGTCACTGATAGCCAACCAGAAAAATACCCATTTACCCCCACTCTTTGCCTTCTGTTAGCTAACCAATCCTCTATCCATCCTAATACATTACCCGTAACACCGTGCACCTTTATCTTATGTAGCAGCCTTTGGTGCGGCATCTTGTCAAATACCTTCTGGAAATGCAGATACACCACATCCACAGGTGTACAGTGCAAAAGCAGGCCATTTGGCCCATCAGGCCTGCACAGACAACAATCTCACCCAGGTCCTATCCCTACAACCCCATGTATTTACCCTGCTAATCCCCCTGACACTAAGGGGAAATTTACCACGGCCAATCTACATAACCCGCACATCTTTGGACTCTGGGAGGAAACCGGAGCAACTGGAGGAAACCTACGCAGACACGGGGAGAACGTGCAGACTCCACACAGACAGTGATCCAAGGCTGGAATCAAACCCTGGTCCCTGACGCTGTGAGGCAGCAGTGCTAACCACTGTGCCACCCCGGTTGTTGGTTGGAAAGATACTGCTGAAGGAACCATGGCAAGTTGCTGCAGTGCATCTTGTAAATGGTGTTACACTGCTGCCACTGTATGACGGAGCGACTGACTGTTTAAGGTGGTGATCTGGGTACCAATCAAACTTGTTGAGTGTTGTTAGAGCTGCACTCATTCAGGCAAGTGGAGAGAATTCAATCACACTTCTGACTTGTGCCTTGTAGGTGGCGGATGAGCTTTGGAGAGTCAGGGAGCGAGTTACTCACCGCAGAATTTCCAGCTTCTGACCTGCTTGTGTTGCCACAGTAATTATATGGCTGGGTCCAGTTCAGTTTCTGGTCAATAGTAACCCCCAGGATGTTGACCGTGGGGGATTCAGTTATGGTAATACATATTCAATGACTAAGGGAAATAGTTTAACTCTCTCTTCTTCGGAAATGGCATTGCCTAGCACAAATGTTACTTACTACTTATCAGCCCAAACCGGAATGTGCAGTATAGTTGTCATCCACAAGAGGGGCAAGGACAACCCTGTTGCCATCAGACCTTTGGATGGGCCTACCATGTATTAAGCTGATCTTTCTCTACACCCTAACTATGACTGTAACACTACATTCTGTACACTCTCCTTTCCTTCTCTATGAACGGTATGCTTTGTACAGCGCGCAAGAAACAATACTCTTCATTGCATCCCAATACATGTGACAATAATAAATCAAATCAAAACACATCCCTCCTCTACTGGGTGAGCAAGACAAGTCATCACTTTGCAGCCAGAGATTAGTTATCCACTCAGACGTTAGTGCGTGCACCTCCTCCACAATCATCCTCAACACCGGTGCCCCACAAGGCTGTGTTCTCAGCCCCTTACGATACTCCTTATACACCTATGACTGTGCGGCCAAATTCCCCTCCAATTCGATTTTCAGGTTTGCTGATGACACCACCGTAGTGGGTCGTATCTCAAACAATGACAAGACAGAGTACAGCAATGAGATTGAGAATCTGGTCAACAGATGCAACAACAATAATCTCTCCCTCAATGTCAACAAAATGGAGGAGATAGTCATCGACTTCAGGAAGTGTAGTGGAGGACATGCCTCTGTCTACATCAATGGGGACGAGGTATAAATGGTCGAGAGCTTCAAGTTTCAGATCACCAACAACCTGTCCTGGTCCCCCCCATGCCAACACTATAGTTAAGGAAGCCCACCAACGCCTCTACTTTCTCAGAAGATTAAAGAAATTTGGCATGTCAGTTACGATTCTCACCAACTTTTACAGATGCACCATAGGAAGCATTCTTTCTGGTTGTATCACAGCTTGGTATGGCTCCTGCTCTGCCCAAGAACGCAAGAAACTACCAAGGGTCGTGAATGAAGCCCAATCCATCACGCAAACAAGCCTCCCATCCATTGACTGTGTCTACATTTCCTGTTGTCTTGGGAAATCAGCCAGCATAATTACGCACCCCGAACATACTCTCTTCCACCTTCTTCTGTCGGAAAAAAAAAACAAAAATCTGGTCATGTGCCTTTGCTTAAACCACATTTGAAGTGCTTGGTCAGGAACCCACTGTGTCGGATACGTGATGGGTTATCGGACTGCATCAAACCACTTGTCCTATGCTACCCACATCACCACCATATATCAGACCTTCATCATTACTAGATCAGAACTTCCTACTTAACAGTACATTCACCGCACGGACTGCAACAGTTTAAGGACGTGGCTCACCTCCATCCTCTAAACTGCCAACTGCTGACAAGTGCCTCTAAAGCTGATATTCATGAGCTATAATTGCAGGCCTTGTTTCATTGGTATTTATAAATTGCAACCAATGCCAGAAACTCATTGCATTACAGAGGGAGAGAAGCAGCTAACAGAGTAATAAAGCCCAAGGTAGGAGCCCGATGGAGGTCAAAATTATCAACTGCACTCAATCAATACTGTCCAATCTTATCCTAGTAAGAAGTCTCATAACACCAGGTTAAAGTCCAACAGGTTTATTTGGTAGCAAAAGCCACTAGCTTTCGAAGCACTGCTCCTTCATCAGGTGAGTGGGAGTTCTGTTCACAAACAGGGCATATATAGATACAAACTCAATTTACAAAATAATGATTGGAATGCGAGTCTTTACAGGTAATCAAGTCTTAAAGGTACAGACAATGTGAGTGGAGAGAGGGTTAAGCACAGGTTAAAGAGATGTGTATTGTCTCCAGCCAGGACAGTTAGTGAGATTTTGCAAGCCCAGGCAAGTCGTGGGGGGTTACAGATAGTGTGTCATGAACCCAAGATCCCCGGTTGAGGCCGTCCTCATGTGTGCGGAACTTGGCTATCAGTCTCTGCTCAGCGATTCTGCGCTGTCGTGTGTCATGAAGGCCGCCTTGGAGAACGCTTACCCAAAGATCAGAAGCCGAATGCCCGTGGCCGCTGAAGTGTTCCCCAACAGGAAGAGAACACTCTTGCCTGGTGATTGTTGAGCGGTGTTCATTCATCCGTTGTCGTAGCGTCTGCATGGTCTCCCCAATGTACCATGCCTCGGGACATTCTTTCCTGCAGCGTATCAGGTAGACAACGTTAGCCGAGTGTATGTACCGTGTACCTGGTGGATGGTGTTCGCACGTGAGATGATGGCATCCGTGTCGATGATGGCATCCGTGTCGATGATCCGGCATGTCTTGCAGAGGTTGCTGTGGCAGGGTTGTGTGGTGTCGTGGTCACTGTTCTCCTGAAGGCTGGGTAGTTTGCTACAGACAATAGTCTGTTTGAGGTTGTGCCGTTGTCTGATGGCAAGAAGTGGGGGTGTGGGGATGGCCTTGGCGAGATGTTCATCTTCATCAATGACATGTTGAAGGCTCTGGAGAAGATGTCATAGCTTCTCTGCTCTGGGGAAGTACTGGTCGACGAAGGGTTCTCTGTCCGCCCTGTCCTGTGTTTGTCTTCTGAGGAGGTCGGTGCGGTTTTTCGCTGTGGCGCATCGGAATTGTCGATCGATGAGTCGAGCGCCATATCCTGTTCTTATGAGGGCATCTTTCAGCGTCTGAAGGTATCTGTTGCGATCCTCCACACCTGAGCAGATCCTGTGTATATGGAGGGCTTGTCCGTAGGGGATGGCTTCTTTAACATGTTTAGGGTGGAAGCTGGAGAAGTGGAGCATCGTGAGGTTATCCGTGGGCTTGCAGTACAGTGAAGTGCTGAGGTGACCGTCCTTGATGGAGATGCGTGTGTCCAAGAATGCAACCGATTTCGGAGAGTAGTCCATGGTGAGTCTGATGGTGGGATGGAACTTGTTGATGCCATCATATAGTTGTTTCAGTGATTGTTCACCATGAGTCCAAAGGAAGAAAATGTCATCGATGTATAGCATCGATTGAAGGTCCTGTGCGGTGAAGAGGTCTTGTTCGAACCTGTGCATGAAGATGTTGGCATATTGAGGTGCGAGTTTGGTCCCCATGGCTGTTCCGTGTGTCTGGATGAAGAACTGGTTGTTGAAGGTGAAGACATTGTGGTCCAGGATGAAGCGAATAAGTTGTAGAATTGCATCTGGAGATTGGCAGTTGTCAGCGTTGAGTACTGAGGCAGTTGCAGCAATGCCATCGTCGTGGGGGATGCTGGTGTAGAGTGCCGAGACATCCATTGTGTCGAGGAGTGCTGTGAGATGTCTTACTGTGTTTACCCCAGTCCAACGCCGACATCTCCACATCAATCTTATCCTATCCAGAGGCACAGTCAAAGAACCATAGAATAACCCAGAACAGGAAGTGGCCATTCAGCCCAACATGCCTATGCCAACTCATTGGAAAAGCTACCAAATTGGCCCCTATGACCCTGTAAATATTTTTCCTCCACAGATGCGTGGGTTAGGTGGATCGGCCATGCTAAATTGCCTCTTAGGGTCAGGAGGACTAGCTAGGGTAAAATGCATGGGGTTATGGGGTTAGGGCCTGGGTGGGTTTATGGTCTATGCAGATGTGATGGGCCGAATGGCCTCCTTCTGCACTGTAGGATTCTATGATCTGTGAAACGTTGATCAAATTCCCTTTGGAACGTTACAGTTGAAATTGCTTTCCATCATCCTTCAGGTTGCAGTCAGATCAGTTGTGTCCTTGTTGAATGGCGGAGTAGGTCCGAGGGTTCGAGGGGCCGAGTGGTCTTCCCCTGCCCCTAATTCGTATGTCCCTGTCCTTCCAGGCAGCACATTCAAGATTAGAACAATGAACTGTATTTGAGAACACGTTTTGTCATGGGTCTTTTGCCAATTACCTTAACTCTCGTTGTGGAACTTTCTGCCACTGGATACAGCTTCCCTTTGTTTACTCTGACAAAAAACTGTTTATGATTTTAACCACTGTCCATCGAATCTCACCTCAGCCTCCCCTGGTCCACGGAGAACAAGGTCAGTTTCTCCTGGTGCTCCACATAACTGGGGGCAGTCATCCAAACATCCTGTTTAACAGGAGACCAAATAGACCCATCAAAGCACAAGAAGAAGCATAGGCAGCACAGTGGCAGAGTGGTTAGCACTGCTGCCTCACAGCTCCTGGGTTCGATTCCTGACTTGGGTGACTGGGTACTCCGGTTTCCTCCCGCACTCCAAAGATGATTGGCCATGCAAAATTGCCCCTTAGTGTCCCGGGATGTGTATGTTAGAGGGATTAGCGGGGTAAATATGTGGAGTTTCGGGGATAGAGCCTGGGTGGGATTGTTGTCGGTTCAGATTCGATGGGCCGAATGGCCTCATTCTGCACTGTCAGGATTGTATATGAGAAAAGCAGCTGTGGGGTAAACTCAGTGCACACCAAGAATGGAAAAAGTACAGCAGAGAAGGTTAAAGAAAGGACTACAAGTCAGCTTGGGATCAATACTGTCAGTATGGACATGAGATAGTACGCTGGTATTTTTGATATTCAATCTCATTACAATTGCTGGAACATCACTATCAACATCCTGGGGGTTACCACTGACCAGAAACTGAACTGGACTAGCCATATAAATACTGTGGCTACAAGAGCAGGTCAGAGGCTCAGAATACCGCAGTGATCAGCTCACATCTTGACCTCTACAAGGAACAAGTCAGCAGTGTGATGGAATACTCTCCACTTGCCTGGATGAGTGCAGCTCCAACAACACTCAAGAAGCTCGACACCGTCCAGGGCAAAGCAGCCCAACTTAATTGGAACATCATCCACAAACACAAACAGGAGCCATACCAAGCAAACAGCTTGGTATGGCTCCTGCTCTGCCCAAGACTGCGAGGAACTACAAAAGATCGTGAATGTAGCCCAATCCATCACGCAAACCAGTCTCTCATCCATTGACTCTGTCTACACTTCCCGCTGCCTCGGCAAAGCAACCAGCATAATTAAGGACCCCCATGCACCCCGGACATTCTCTCTTTTTTCAGGAAAAAGATACAAAAGTCTGAGGTCACATACCAACCAACTCAAGAACAACTTCTTCCCTGCTGCTGTCAGACTTTTGAATGGACCTACCTTGCATTAAGCTGATCTTTCTCTACACCCTAGCTATGACTGTAACACTACATTCTGCCCTCTCTCATTTCCTTCTCTATGAACGGTATGCTTTGTCTGAATAGCGCGCAAGAAACAATACTTTTCACTGTCTCTTAATACATGTGACAATAATAAATCAAATCAAAATTCACTTCCACCATCATCAATACACAGAAGCAGCAGTGTGTATCATCTACAAGATGCACTGCAGCAACTCACCAAGGCTCTCCAACAGCACCTTCCAAACCCATGACCACTTCCATCTAGAAGGACAAGGGCAGCAGATACCTGGGAACACCACCACCTGGAGGTTCCCCTCCAAGTCACTCGCCATCCTGACTTGGAAATATATTGTAAGAAGTCTAACAACACCAGTTTAAAGTCCAACAGGTTTATTTGGTAGCAAAAGCCACTTGCTTTCGGAACAGGCTGTCCCTTCGTCAGGTGGGTGGGAATTCTGATTACAAACAGGGCACAAAGACACAAACTCAATTTACATGAATAATGATTGGAATGTGAGTCTTTACAGCTAATCAAGTCTTAAAGGTACAGACAATGTGAGTGGAGGGAGCAACATTGTCTGTACCTTTAAGACTTGATTAGCTGTAAAGACTCACATTCCAATCATTATTCATGTAAATTGAGTTTGTGTCTTTGTGCCCTGTTTGTAATCAGAACTCCCACCCACCTGACGAAGAGACAGCCTGTTCCGAAAGCAAGTGGCTTTTGCTACCAAATAAACCTGTTGGACTTTAACCTGGTGTTGTTAGACTTCTTACTGTGTTTACCCCAGTCCAACGCCAGCATCTCCACATCTTGGAAATATATTCCCATTCTTTCACTGTGGCTGGGTCAAAATCCGGGAACTCCCTCCCTAACAGCACGGTGGGTGTACCTACACCTCAGGGACTGCAGCGGTTCAAGCAGGCAGCTCACCGCCACCTTCTCAAGGGACAATTAGGAATGGGCAACAAATGCTGCTCCAGCCAGTGACGCCCACGTCTCGTGAATGAATAACAATTTTTAAAAAAGAACAGGAAGAATGGAATAGGCAGACATAAAACTGGATCTGAATTTTGGAGTTTATCCAGTTTATCTTTCACTTCCAGGATTTTGAAATTGCCAAATTTCAGAGATGATTTCAATGTGATTCGTAGGAGTAGCGAGCCCCTCACTGCACATGTCCTTAACACCTCAGTTATTCAGTGTTGTTCGCGTGTTTCATTGGGTGATTTCAGTGGCAAAAGTTGCAAAGTTGAGAACATCACTGGAAGAAATGCAGTTTGCTGGTGCCATCCCGGGCAGTATAGATTCGGGAAGGGGCTGTGTCCGATTCCTATAACGGAATTTTACCGGCACATCCGCCCCGGAATTGGAGCGGGCGAGGCTCGCAGAACAGAATTCTCCGTTGGCCTCGGGCAGGATTTTACGAGCCTCGCCCGAGCAAGGTCGTAAAATACCAGCCTAAACAGTGGGGTTAGGGCTAAGGTTGTGGGGACAGGGTAATTAGTCAATGCTGCCACTCCTGAATGCCCCTTTCAACTGTGTAATGGAGTACACCTGAGTACAAGGTTGAGGCTGGCTGTGATGCCCCTTTTAGCTGAATAGCTCGCCAATGCCCCACTTCTTAGCTTTGCCCACGTGTAACAGCCACTTCAGTCGAATTCTGCAGGGCTGCTGCCACTCAGGTAGACAAGTACTAGTAGGAATGGCAAAAAACAGGAGAAGTGAGAATGAGGGCATCGAAAGCAGAGTGAAGCATTGAGTCAGAAATGGGCTGTTTATCCCTGTGGCCTGGGATGGATTTTGTGGAGCCAACATGGGATCTGACCCACCAGCTGGACAACCAGGAGGGATTCCCCACCCGCCAGTTCAGTGGGGGAGGTCTGACAGAGTTGGGTATCTTCCAGGCCACCCTGGGGTCTTCCCCTCAGCTGAGGTGCCCATCAGTGGAAGGCCATTTGGAGGCTGCCAGCTACTCCTCACCACCAGTGCTAACGTGAGTGGTGGCAGCAGACAGTACTGCACCCACTAGAGGCCCGGGAAAGGCATGGGACCCCAGACGAAGAGAGAGTCAGGGTGGAATGGGGGCCCCGAGGAGAAGAGGACAGAGGGGGCGTGGGGTTGACTTTCCATGGGCCGAACTCTTCAGAATCAGAGATTCACAGAGTACTGCAGTGCAGAAGAGGCCCTTCAGCCCATCTAATCCCACTTGCCAGCACTTGGCCCTTAGCCTTGAATGTTATGGCATGTCAAGTGCTCATCCAGGTACTTTTTAAAGGATGTGAGGCATCCCGCCTCCACCACCCTCCCATGCAGCGCATTCCAGACCCTCACCACCCTCTGGGTAAAAAGGTTTTTCCTCAAATCCCCCCTAAACCTCCCACCCCTCACTTTTAACTTGTGTCCCCTCGTAACTGACCCTTCAACTAAGGGGAACAGCTGCTCCCTATCCACCCTGTCCATGCCCCTCATCATCTTGAACACCTCGATCAGGTCACCCCTCAGTCTTCTCTGCTCCAACGAAAACAATCCAAACCTCTCCAACCTCTCTTTATAACTTAAATGTTCCATCCCAGTTACACCCTGGTGAATCTCTTCTGCACCCCTTCCAGTGCTTTCACATTCTCCCTGATGCTGTGAGGGCACAGAGAACTCGATAATGAAGGACCCCATCCCGGGAGACCTTAATGGATGTTAGTTAGAATCATTCAGTCCAGGAATCGCACGTCAGTTCCTTCTGCACTCCAACTTAATTGGGGGTGGTTCTGACGCCACTGGGAGACTGATGAGGGGCCTCTCCCATGGTTAAGAGTGCCTGCCTTGTTCTTGCTGTGCTACTCTACATTAAACTGGGCGGCACGGTAGCACAGTGGTTAGCACTGCTGCTTCACAGCTCCAGTGACCTGGGTTCGATTCCCAGCTTGGGTCACTGTCTGTGTGGAGTTTGCACATTCTCCTCGTGTCTGCGTGGGTTTGCTCCGGGTGCTCCGGTTTCCTCCCACAGTCCAAAGATGTGCGGGTTAGGTTGATTGGACATGCTAAAATTGCCCCTTAGTGTCCTGGGATGCGTAGATTAGAGGGATTAGCAGGTAAAATATGTAGGGATATGGGGGTAGGGCCTGGGTGGGATTGTGGTCGGTGCAGGCTCGATGGGCCGAATGGCCTCTTTCTGTACTGTAGGATTTCTATGAAACTCAGGCCCAGTGTTCAACTCCTGCTCAGAGCTGTAGAATGAAAGTCTTTGGCACTAGTTGGTGATATTTGATTTGATTTGATTTATTATTGTCACATGTATTAGCATACAGTAAAAAGTATTGTTTCTTGCACGCTATACAGACAAAGCATACCGTTCATAAAGAAGGAAAGGAGAGGGTGCAGAATGTAATGTTACAGTCATAGCTAGGGTGTAGAGAAAGGTCAACTTAGTGCGAGGTAGATCCATTCAGAAGTCTGACGACAGCAGGGAATTAGCTGTTCTTGAGTCGGTTGGTATGAGACCGCAGACTTTTGTATCTTTTTCCCGACTGAAGAAGTTGGAAGAGAGAATGTCCGGGGTGTGTGGGGTCCTTGATTATGCTGGCTGCTTTTCTGCAGTAGTGAGAAGTATAGACAGAGTCAATGGATGGGACGCTGGTTTATGTGATGGACTGGGCTACATTCACCAGCCTTTGTAGTTCCTTGCGGTCTTGGGCAGAGCAGGAGCCAGACCAAGCTGCGATACAACTAGAAAGAATGCTTTCTATGGTGCATCTGTAAAAGTTGGTGAGAGTGGTAGCTGATATGCCAAATTTCCTTCGTCTTCTGAGAAAGTAGAGGCGTTGGTGGGCTTTCTTAACTATTGTGTCGGCATGGGGGGACCAGGACAGGTTGTTGGTGATCTGGACATCTAAAAACTTGACGATCTCGACCATTTCTACTTCGCCCCCATTTGGACCAACTCAATTCCATCCCTACATCCCTAGTGGGCACAGGTCAGTGGCACAAAACTCAGTCTAATTTGATTCTAATTGACAACCTGACTCAAAGAGGACACAGACAGAAAACAAAGCATTTTGAGTTTCTAGAGTCCTTTTCAGAATTTCTCGACATTCCAAAGTGTTTTACAGCCAATGGTGTGATTATAAAATTCCAGAAACAAACAGCAAGGAGGCCATTCAACCATCATGCCTGTGTTGGCTCTTAGAAAGAGCAGTCACATTTAATCCCACACCCCAGCCTTTAGTCCATAATCCTGTCAGCTCCTCATCCTCAACTCCAACTCACTTGTAAAATTATTTGTGGAATCAGCTTCCATCACCTTTCTAGGTCGAGTGTTCCAAATCATTGTTTAAATTCATTTACAGGATGTGGGCATCACTGGCTAGGCCAGCATTTATTGCCCATCCCTAATTGCCCTTGAAAAGGTGAGCTGCCTTCTTGAACCGCTGCAGTCGTGTGCTGTAGAAACACCCACAGCGCTGTTAGGGAGGGAATTCCAGAATTTTGACCAGTGACAGTGAAGGAACGGCAATATATTTCCAAGTCAAGATGGTGAGTGGCTTGGAGGGGAATCTCCAGGTGGTGGTGTTCCCAGGTAACTGCTGCCCTTATCCTTCCAGATGATAGTGATCGTGGGTTTGGAAGATGCTGTTGAAGGAGCCTTGGTGAGTTGCTACAGTGCATCTTGTAGATGGTACACACGGCTGCCACTGTGCATCTGTGGTGGAGGGGGTGAATGTTTGTATATTGGGTTCCAATCAAACGGGTTGCTTTGACCTGGATGGTGTCAAGCTTCTTGAGTGTTGTTGGAGCTGCACCCATCCAGGCAATTGGTGAGTACTCCATCACACTCCTGACTTGTGCCTTGTAGATGGTGGACAGGCTTATGGGGAGTCAGGAGGTGAGTTACTCTCCACAGTATTCTCAGCCTCTGACTTGCTCTTGTAGCCACAGTGTTTATATGATTGATCCAGTTCAGTTTATGGTCAATGGTAACCCCCCCAGGATATTAATAGTGGGAGATTCAGCGATGGAAATGCCATTGAATGTCAAGGGGCAATGGTTAGATCATAGAAGAATCATAGAAACCCTACACTGCAGAAACAGGCCATTCGGCCCATCGAGTCTGCACCGACCACAATCCCACCCAGGCCCTACCCCCATATCCCTACACATTTACCTGCACATCTAACCTCTAACCTACACATCGCAGGACACTAAGGGGCAATTTTAGCATGGCTAATCAACCTAACCTGCACATCTTTGGACTGTGGGAGGAAACCGGAGCACCCGGAGGAAACCCACGCAGACACGAGGAGAATGTGCAAACTCCACACAGACAGTGACCCAAGCCGGGAATCGAACCCAGGTCCCTGGAGCTGTGAAGCAGCAGTGCTAACCACTGTGCTACTGTGCCACCCCAACAAGATCCTCTCTTGTTGGTGATGGTCATTGCCTGGCACTTGTGTAGCGCAAATGTTACTTGCCACTTGTTAGCCCAAGCCTGGATATTGTCCAGATCTTGTTGCATTTGGACATGGACTGCTTCAGTATCTGAGGAGTTGCGAATGGTGCTGAACATTGTGCAATCATCAGCGAACATCCCCACTTCTGACGTTACAATGGAGGGAAGGTCATTGATGAAACAGCTGAAGGTGGTTGGACCTCGGACACTACCCTGAGGAACCCCTGCAGTGATGTCCTAGGTCCTGACAGGTCACGTGTTCTAGATCTTGACAACTCTCTGAGTGAAGAAACTTTTCCCTGTCTCCCCTCTAGCACTTTTCAAATCATTCACCAAAGAGAATAGTTTTTTAAAATCTTCTGACTCTCTTAGAGCTTATCTCTCAGTCCCAAGGAGAGCCGGGTTACCTTTTCCAACATCTCCACGTATCTGAGGTCCCCCTGAACATCCTGATAAACCTGCACTGTATCCTTTCCGAGGCTTTTACACCCTTTTTGTAGTGTGGCATCTCCAATAATGTGAGAATAGCAGCAAACAGCTCACCACAGCAATGTGATAATGACCAGAAAATCCATTTTTAGTTATGTTCATTGATGGAGAAATATGGGCCAGGACGCAAGGGAATAACTCTCCAGCTCAGCCTCAAATTAAATCAAATTGGGCGGCATAGGTTCATAAGACATAGGAGCAGAATTAGGCCATTCGGCCCATCGAGTCCGCTCTGCCATTCAATCATGGCTGATACGCTCCTCATCCCCATTTTCCTGCCTTCTCCCCATAACCCTTCAACCCATTACCAATTAAAAATCTGTCCAACCCCTCCTTAAATTTACTCACTGTCCCAGCATCCACCGCACTTTGGGGTAGCGAATTCCACAGATTCACAACCCTTTGGGAGAAGTAGTTTCTCCTCAACTCTGTTTTAAATTTGCTATCCCTTATCCTTTTTTTTATTCATTCGTGGGACATGGGCGCCGCTGGCTGGCCAACATTTATTGCCCATCCGTGGTTGCCCAAGGGCAGTTAAGAGTCACCCACATTGTTGTGGCTCTGGAGTCAAGTAGGCCAGACCAGGTAAGGACGGCAGCTTTCCTTCCCTAAAGGACATTAGTGAACCAGGTGGGATTTTCCGACAATCGACAATAGTTTCATTGTCATCAGTAGATTCTTAATCCCGGATATTTTTATTGAATTCAAATTCCTCCATCTGCTGTGGCAGGATTCGAACCCGGGACCCCAGAACATTAGCTGAGTTTCTGGATTAATATCTAGCGATAATACCAATAGACCATTGCCTCCCCTATCCTAAGACTATGACCTCACGTCCTAGAATGCCCTACCAGCGGAAGCATCCGCTCCATGGCTACTTTATGGCACAGTGGTTAGCACTGCTGCCTCACAGTGCCAGGGACCCGGGTTCGATTGCCTGCTCGGGTGACTGTCTGTGCGGAGTCTGCATGTTCTCCCCGTGTCTGCGTGGGTTTCCTCCGGGTGCTCCGGTTTCCTCCCACAGTCCCAAAGATGTGCTGGTTAGGTGCACTGGCTATGCTAAATTCTCCCTCAGTGTAGCCGAACAGATGCCAGAGTGTGGCGACTAGGGGATTTTTCACAGTAACATCATTGCAGTGTTAATGTAAGCCTACTTGTGTCACTAATAAATAAACTATGGGCTATGGGCTCTGCTACACTCACCTGAGAGTAGACACAGCCAACCTTCATGGTCTAATTCAAAATGCAGCACTCACTCGCCCTAGAAATTTGTCCTCAAGTGAGACTTGAACCCACCTCCTGACAAAGAGACAAGTCACCAATGCCACACCTGATACAGGGCGAGGAACATCTGGGGAGAGCTTCACTTCACACCTGGTGGGTTATATTTAACTTGTGGGTGCTTGTTCCTGACAAATGGGAACAAAAGATTCCAGACGTTAAAAAAATGTCTAAACCTCATTTGTAGAGTCACAGCTGTATTCCAGCCTACATAAATCTTTAGCGAGATCACAGATATTTGACCACAAAGCTTGATTAGAACGGAATGGTATGGTGGCACAGTGATTAGCACTTCTGCCTCACAGTGCCAGGCACCCAGATTCAATTCTGGCCTCGAGTGACTGCCTGTGCGGAGTCTGCACGTTCTCCCCATGTCTGTGTGGGTTTCCTCCAGATGCTCCGGTTTCCTCCCACACTCCAAAGATGTGCAGGTTAGGTGGATTGGCCACGCTAATTTGCCCCTTAGTGTCCAAACATGTGCAGGTTAGGCGGATTGGCCATGGTAAATATGTGGGGTTACATGAGCAGGGTAGGGGAGAGGACCTGGCTAAAGTATTCTGTCAGAGAATCGGTGCAGACTTGATGGGCTGAATAGTCTCTTCTGCATATAGGGAGTCTGTGAGTTTATGAATACATCTAACGTGGTCAATTCTTGAATGATCCAAAGGATTTTTGCTACATGTAACTGAAGCTATCTTGGATGTGAGATAGGTTGAATCTGCCCAGATTAGTGCAGAGCCTGACATAGTGACAGGTTCCCTGTGGAAATGTCACTCCAATCCTCGGAAGGCATTGCGACTCTTCGTATGAGCAGCTGGGAACTGTGCTGAAGTTTCCTTACCCTTAAAGCGTTCGGGTCTAAAAGACCCAACGTGAATGTTGCTGTTAAATAATTCTGGCCACACATAAAGTCTCCTAATGTCAGAGAGATCAAATGTTACACTAAGAGAATCCACTCGCATTATAGTCTAGACAGAAAGCTTTTGCAAACTGCAAAATTAAGTTTCATACTTTGTTGAATTGAGAGAACGGTCCTCGAGTTTTCACTCGACATCTGTGCTGAGCACTAAGCTGGTGCCCCCTGGAGAACACGCTCGGTATTGCTCTAATGAACAAGAGAAGGGGCTAATTTCTCAGGAAGGTCATTCCATTCGGAGACAGGTTTAACACTGCCTTAACTCATGGCTGTGTTGTACCTGAAACAGGCCAAATTCAACATGCTCCACAAATCAACTTGTGGCTCAATGTACAAAAAAATGCTGACTTTGAAAATATTTTATTAATTTCCATGAAATAAAGTTTATAAGTTTTTTAAATTTATTTTATTAGTGTCACAAGTAGGCTTACATTAACACTGCAATGAAGTTACTGTGAAAATCCCCTAGTTGCCACACTCGGGTGCCTGTTCGGGTACACTGAGGGAGAATTTAGCATGGTCTATGCACCCTAACCAGCACGTCTTTGGGACTGTGGGAGGAAACCGGAGCACCCGGAGGAAACCCACGCAGACACGGGGAGAACGTGCAGACTCCGCAAAGACAGTGACCCAAGCCGGGAATCGAACCTGGGTCCCTGGCGCTGTGAGGCAGCAGTGCTAACCACTGTGCCACCGTGCCGCCAAATACTGCGGATTCTGCGACTGGAACAAGAACAGAGGATGCTGGGGAAACTCAGCAGGTCTGGCAACCTCTGTAAGGATAGAAATAGAGTTAACGTTTTAAGTCCTTTTGTTTCCTCTGGTGCTTGATCTGATTTGAATTATTTTGTGTTTGTTCACAGAACATGGGCAATGCTGGAAAGGTGGCATTTTTTCTGACGAAGCGTCATCCAGACTGGAAACGTTGACTCTATTCTCTCTCCACAGATGCTGTCAGACCTGCTGAGATTTTCCAACATTTTCTGTTTCTGTTTCAGATTTCCAGCATCCACGGTTATTTGCTTTTATCTTGGCATTTATTTGACTGCAGCTACTTGCTTTGGAAGGCAGTCTCCCTGACTGAATGGCTGCAGTGTTTGCAGTGACAATGTTTGGGAGGGAGAGTTTTTGACCCAGTCGTGAGGAAGAAATGGCAATACACGCCCAAGCCAGGAAGGTGTGAGACTTGAAAGGGAAGGTGGAGATGTTCCCATCACAGAGACACGGTGGCACAGTGGTTAGCACTGCTGCCTCGCAGCGCCAGGGACCCAGGTTCAATTCTGGCCTCGGGTTACTGTCTGTGTGGACTTTGCACGTTCTCCCCGTGTCTGTGTGGGTTTCCTCCGGGTGCTCCGGTTTCCTCCCACACTCCAAAGATGTGCAGGTTAGGTCGATTGGCCATGTTAAATTGCCCCTTAGTGTTCAAAGATGTGTAGATTGGGGAATTAGCCATGGTAAATTGTCCCTTAGTGTTCAAAGATGTGTAGTTTAGGGGGAATAGCCATGGTAAATTGTGCGTTAGTGTCCCAAGATGTGTAGTTTAGAGGGATTAGCCATGGTAAATTGTGCCTTAGTGTCCCAAGATTTGTCGTTTAGAGGGATTAGCCATGGTAAATTGTGCCTCAGTGTCCCAAGATGTGTAAGTTAGGGGAATTAGCCATGGTAAATTGTGCCTTAGTATCCAAGACGTGTAGGTTAGAGGGATTAGCGGGGTAGATCCATGGGGTTATGGGGATAGGGCAAGGGCTGAGCCTGGGTAACACACTCTGTCAGATAGTCAGTGCAGGCTCAATGGGCCAAATGGCCTCCTTCTGCACTGTCGGGATTCTATGAAATTGCTGCTCTTGTCCTCCTTGGTGGCACAGATCACCAGGGCTGGGAGGTAGCATAGAGAGCGAGCTTCAGAAAATATTGATCATCTGTCTTGTAAAGTCATAGAAGTCATTTGGTGGACATTTTAAAATACACATGGACAAGGTCTCATTGACAGTAAAATGACGGGCCCGGAAAGAGCGGGAGAAATAGGAAATTTATGAAAATAACGATGAAGATGTGAGCTGGAGAGTAAATGGAGAATCTGCCTCACATTAACTCAGTCACAGAGAGGTGAGCAGAGTCTGGCTGTATCACCTTACATCCAGTACAACCCGATCCCCACACAGTATCAGCACACAGGCTTGGTTTTCATGGAAAGTCGCTGGGCCCATGGTCAGCACCTGTGTCAGGATCTGAATTAATATTTCAAGAAAGGCAGCCTTCATTAACAAATGTTTACCAGACACCAGTCTATTCTTGTTTCTGATTCCACTGACACTCCAGTGCAGAATCGCCGCGGTGCTGCTCTTTTAGGAGGTGCCATTTCTGGAGTAGAATCCATAGAATCCCTACAGTGCAAAAGGAGGCCATTCAGCCCATCGAGCCCTGCATCAACAACAATCCTACCTAAACCCGGAATCCTATGTATTTAGAATTATAGAATCCCTCCAGTGCAGAGTCTGCACCGATCACAATCCCACCCAGGCCCTATCCCCATAACCCCACCCATTTACCCTGTTAACCCCCTGACACTAATGGGCAATTTAGTATGGCCAATCAACCTATCCCGCACATGTTTGGACTGTGGGAGGAAACCGGAACACCCGAAGGAAACCCACGCAGACACGGGGAGAACGTGCAGATTCCACACAAACAATGACCCAAGACGAGAATCGAATTGGGCCCCTGATACTGTGAGGCAGCAGTGCTAATCACTGTACCACCATGCAGCCCACCTCTGTGGGAGGTGCTGTTTCTGGAATAGAATCCATAGAATCTCTACAGTGCAGAAGGAGACCATTCAGCCCATCGAGCCTGCACCGACCACAATCCCACCCAGGCCCTATCCCCATAATCCCACGTATTTACCCTGCTAATCCCCCTGACACTAAGGGGCAATTTAGCATGGCCAATCAACCTAACCCGCACACCTTTGTACTGTGGGAGGAAACTGGAGCACCAGGAGGAAACCCACGCAGACACGGGGAGAAGGTGCAAACTTCACACAGACAGTGACCCAAGCTGGGGATGGAACCCTGATCCCTGGTATTGTGAGGCAGCAGTGCCAACCACTGTGCCACCGTGCCGCCTTGTGGCCCATGCAGCATAAGACATTAAAATCGAGGCCCACCTGTCTTCCAGGGTGGATATAAAAAATCCCATGGATCTATTTTAGAGAAGAGCAGGGGAGTGACCCCACCTCCCCCCTACCGGTGTCCTTGTTAGAATGTAACCGGTGACAACTTTGTATTGGATGTAATGTGACCAATCGTAACAAGCTGTAAGGATCAGCTGACTCAGTAAACCATGGAACCAATTACAGAATGATGTGATGGTCAGCTGACCAACTATAAATAAGAACCTGTTTGGAATTGTGGGGTGTTTGGATTGGCCCATGGTGAGGCCCCAAATTTGGAACAATAAAGTTTCTTTATTGAACCCTTTCTTTGATTTATAAGTTGGAGTAAGTTTTTTTATATTTTCATTATCTGTATATGAAGAGTTCCTTCTGAAGAATCAGTCCTGGCCAATATTTACTGCTCAATCAGCATCACAAAATCAGATTATCTGATCACTGTCACAATGCTGTTTGTGGGAGCTTGCTGTGCACAAATTGGCTGCCATGTTCCCTGCATCGTAACAGTGAGTATGCTTCAAATATTTATTTGGTTGTAAAGCACTTTGAGGCGTCCAGTGATTGCGAAAGGCGCTATATAAATGCAAGTTTTTCCTCTCTCTGCAAGCTACATTGCTGGGAAGTACGTCCAAGCACATCATGGAGTCATGACAAAAGTACCCGGTGTCTGAGACAGGAGAACATACAGCATTGGAGCAGCTAATCCCATGCCCCTAGTGTAACATCAAATTGACTCCATATTCACATGGTTCATTTGGGTGTTAAAGGTCACTTTTAGACTTTTACAGTTTATTCATTAGTGTCACAAGTAGGCTGACATTAACACTGCAGTGACGTTACTGTGAAAATCCCCCAGTCACCACACTCTGGCGCCTCTTCGGGTACACTGAGGGAGAATTTAGCATGGTCAATGCACTTAACCAACCGGGAATCGAACCTGGGTCTCTGGTGCTGTGAGGCAGCAGTGCTAACCATTGTGCCACCCATAGTGACCTGGTGACCTGGTTAACATTCCTCCCACAGCTAACCCTGTCAACTGGCAATTTGTCTTGCCGCAGTTTGTGGGATTTTTCTGTCCACACAATGATTTCCCGCGACATTTATTTCCCTTCTAGCTACACACGGGCATTTGAATTAGGAGCAGGAGGAGGTCCCCAGCCCATCAAACCTGCTCCTCCAGTCAGTAAGATCATGGTTGTAACCCTAATCCCACATTCCCGCCTCACCCCCGATAACCTTTCACCCCCTTGTTCATCAAGAATCTATCCAGCTCTGCCCTAATAATAATACTCTTGAGGAAGAGAGTTCCAGAGACTCAATGCCCTCTGAGAGAAAAAAATTCCCCATGTTTCAGTCTTAAATGGCCGATCCTATATTTCTAAACAGTGACCCCTCATTCTAGGTTCCCCCCACAAGAAGAAACATCCTCTCCACATCCACCTAGTCAATACTCCTCAGGATCTTATACCTTTCAAACAAGTCAACCTGGGCGGCACGATGGCACAATGGTTAGCACTGCTGTCTAACAGTGTTAGGGACCCGGGTTCGATTCCAGCTTCGAGTCATTGCCTGTGTGGAGTTTGCACGTTCTCCCCGTGTCTGCGCAGGTTTCTTCCGGGTGCTCCGGTTTCCTCCCACACTCCAAAGATGTGCAGGTTAACTGGATTAGACATGGTAAATTGCCTCTTACTGTCCCAAGATGTGTAGGTTAGGTGGATTGGCCATGCTAAATTGTCCTGTTGTGTCCCAAGATGTGCAGGTTAGGTGGATTGGCTATGCTAAATTGTCCCTCAGTTTCCCAACATGTGCAGGTTAGGTGGATTGATCATGCTAAATTGCCCCCTTGGTGTCCCAAGATGCGTAAGTTAGGTGAATAAGCCATGGTAAATGTGTGGGGCTACAGGGATAGAGAGGGGAGAGGACCTGGGTA
Source organism: Mustelus asterias (assembly GCF_964213995.1). Classification (NCBI taxonomy): domain Eukaryota; kingdom Metazoa; phylum Chordata; class Chondrichthyes; order Carcharhiniformes; family Triakidae; genus Mustelus; species Mustelus asterias. The sequence continues at coordinate 9,200,226 of NC_135813.1, forward strand.
AGATATCCTGTCAGAGACTCAGCGCAGACTCAATGGGCCGAATGGCCTCTTTCTGCCCTGTAGGGATTCTATGAAGTCACCTCTTACTCTTCTAAACTCCAGTGGATACAAGTCTGGCTTGTATGGCCTCTCTTCATAAGACAATCCACCCATTCCAACTCATTCATTGGGAAGCATTTGGAGATAAGTGGGATATTAGCGAGGACATGTCTCTCTGGTCACAATATAATGGCATCTTTCCTTCAGCAGGCTGTGTGTGCTGTGATGATGTGGATTTTGTAGGATTTGAGCCAAGCGCATAGCAGCAGCTATGACTGCCTCTTTCTTGTCAATTCAAGATTGCCAGCATGCTGTTGTGAGGCAAAGCCTATCTGTCAAAGCAATATTGTCCTGCGCAATGGTGTCGCCTGGAACTTGGTGCCTGGTTAGCCATTGGTTTCCAATCCAAGCCTGTCAGAGCGTGTGTCGGTCTGAGAAACCTTGGGCTTTCTCACCAGCAATCGGACACAAATTTCTTTAACTCCAGGAAACAGTAGTAATGGTTGTAGGAGCTGCCTGTCACATTGTTAGTGATGTGTCTGATTCTACCTTATCATTCTATCACTTATTGTGAAAACTAGGTTTTTCATTTAACCGACTGCCCTCCCTTCTCTGCTCAGAAATGCTGCCCCCTGCTGGAGAGGGCCACTTAGTGGACATTCTGCATTGAGTCCAGATGGGCCAGTTGTTTGATGGGGCCTGTAGACATGTTGGGTTCAAACACTGACAACTAGGATCTATAACGAAGAGTAGTTTATTCACTAGCCTTGCAGCTACTTCATGCTTGTGTCCAGTCTGCACTCCCTGTGATAACTCCCGCACCTTGACACACGACCTTTATTTTTAACCATGTCATCAACGGAGAACCATTGAATCTCTACCGCCCATTCGGCCCATCGAGTCTACACCGGCTCTCCGAAAGAGCATCCCACCCAGGCCCATGCCACCGTCCTATCCCCATAAACCCACCTATTTATCATGGCCAATCCATCTAGCCTACACATCTTTGGACACTAAGGGGCGATTTACCATGGCCAATCCATCTAACCTATATCTTTGGATGCTAAGGGGCAATTTAGGATGGCCAATCTGCATAATCTGCGCATCTTTGGACGCTAAGGGGCAATTTACTATGGCCAATTCATCTAACCCATACATCTTTGGACGCGAAGGGGCAATTTACCATGGCCAATTCATCTAATGATGTGGAGATGCCGGCGTTGGACTGGGGTAAACACAGTAAGAAGTTTAACAACACCAGGTTAAAGTCCAACAGGTTTATTTGGTGGCTTTTGCTACCAAATAAACCTGTTGGACTTGAACCTGGTGTTGTTAAACTTCTTACCAATTCATCTAACCCACACATCTTTGGACGCTAAGGGGCAATTTACCATGGCCACTCCATCTAATCTACACATCTTTGGACAGTGGAAGGAAACTTGAGCACCTGGAGAAAACCCACGCAGACACGGGGAGAATGTGCAAACTCCACACAGACAAGGTAGGAATTGAACCTGGGTCAGTCTACAAGGTCTAAACCCATCATCATTCAACATTCAGTTGCACATGTCTTGCCAGTTACTCTCCCCTTCCCTCTCCCCTAAACCAAAGGCACTGAGGTCAATTATAACCCCAGTAAAAATCAGCTAAATCAGCAGAAAAGGAATTAAACCAGGCTGGCTCAGTACCAAGTGATTGTATTTATCCTGTCAGTGGGAATGGACAAACATTTTGCAGTGAGGTAAAGATATGCTAGGAGACAGTCACTGTTAAGAGCAATATCTTTGGTGTAGAATCATGCCACGCAGGAGGAGGACATTCAGCCCGTTGTCCTGTGCCTGATCTTTGAAAGATCTCTTCAATTATTCTTTTTCCCATGCTCGTTCCCCAATCCTGTAATCTTTCCTTTTGAAGTATTTTTCCAATTCTTGTTTGAAGGTTACTGCTGAATTTGCTTCTACCATTCTTTCAGGGAAGGGGTTGCAGATATATAACCCACTGTATAAAAAAAGTTCCCATTTCCCCCTTCATTCAAATTGCCTTCAATCTGTCTGCTCCGGTTACTGATCTTTCTATCAGTGTGCAGTAGCTGGCCCTTTAAGGGACGTACACTGGGAGGGTCACTGGATTTAATCGCCCAACGGGGAACAAGCATGGGGATCTCGATGCGGAGCGCGGGCTTTTGCAGAGTAGATCTAAAGCTGGAAGTGTCAACACTGTGAAAGTATTCTGTATATTTATCTACTTGTGAATGACCAGGGATGTGTTGTTGCAATTATACAGGGCCTTGGTGAGGCCACACCTAGAGTATTGTGTGCAGTTTTGGTCTCCTTCTCTGAGGAAGGATGTTCTTGCTCTCGAGGGAGTGCAGCGAAGGTTTACCAGGCTGATTCCAGGGATGGCGGGACTGATGTATGAGGAGAGATTGACTAGGTTAGGATTGTTTTCGCTGGAGTTCAGAAGAATGAGGGGGATCTCATAGAGATTTTTAAAATTCTAACAGGACTAGACAGGGTAGTTGCAGAGAGAATGTTCCCGATGGTGGGAGTCCAAAACCAGGGGTCACAGTCTGAGGATTCAGGGTAGATCATTTAGGACAGACTTGAGGAGACATTTCTTCACCCAAAGAGTGGTGAGCCTGTGAAATTCATTACCACAGGAAGTAGTTGATGCCAAAACATTGAATCTATTCAAGAGGTGGCTAGATATAGCACTTGGGGTGAACGGGATCAAAGGTTATGGGGAGAAAGCAGGATTAGGCTATTGAGTTGGATGATCAGCCATGATTGTGATGAATGGCAGAGCAGGCTCAAAGGGCCAAATGGCCTCCTCCTGCTCCTATCTTCAATGTTTCTATATTTCCATAACCACTATAGTTTGTTATATACTAACTGGTGGTCGCCAATTACTACACAGTGGAAACAGTTTCTCCTTTCCAACTCTGTGAGGATACTGCGCCTTTCAGAAATATATGTATATCATGTTTCTTGTAAGGGATATGTTTAGAATTCCGATCTGGTTTGCAAGATGCCGATTTGTCTAAGAAATTGGTAGCTGGGAGAACAGGATTAGTACCTGGGGGGTTTGTTTGAGCTGAGCTAATGCATTTGTGTTTACTTAGGTTTCTCCTGGGGTTTCAGAGTAGAGTTTTGATTCAGTTGATTGATAGGTACTGAGTCATTTGCAAATGGGAGGAGCAAAGCTTTCAGGAAGATACACAGTTTCTCTTTCATTTTAGAACAAGTAGTTACTGCCTGGTTCTGAAAGAAGCAAGAAGTGTCTCCCTGTCTATCTCTCTCTCTCTCCAGAAGTGCTCTGAGAGTTCTAAGACTGTTAACCTGAGACAAGCAAGTAAGCCTGTGCTTTTCCTGACTAATTTTAAAGAAGGGGTTATAAGAACATAAGAACATAAGAAATAGGAGCAGGAGTAGGCCATCTAGCCCCTCGAGCCTGCCCCGCCATTCAATAAGATCATGGCTGATCTGACGTGGATCAGTACCACTTACCCGCCTGATCCCCATAACCCTTAATTCCCTTACCGCTCAGGAATCCATCCATCCGCGCTTTAAACATATTCAGCGAGGTAGCCTCCACCACCTCAGTGGGCAGAGAATTCCAGAGATTCACCACCCTCTGGGAGAAGAAGTTCCTCCTCAACTCTGTCTTAAACCGACCCCCCTTTATTTTGAGGCTGTGTCCTCTAGTTTTAACTTCCTTACTAAGTGGAAAGAATCTCTCCGCCTCCACCCTATCCAGCCCCCGCATTATCTTATAAGTCTCCATAAGATCCCCCCTCATCCTTCTAAACTCCAACGAGTACAAACCCAATCTCCTCAGCCTCTCCTCATAATCCAAACCCCTCATCTCCGGTATCAACCTGGTGAACCTTCTCTGCACTAATATTGCTTAAATCGGAGCTCATTGTGATAGGTTAGCAGTTAATTGTATCTTGTTATGTTTAAGTATTGTTCAATTGTTAAAAGTTAAGCGAATTCATTTGTAATAATTAAACTGTGTTGTTAAATAAAAATTGTGCCTGGATTGAAATATCCTATCCTCACATTAATGTCAAAATAGAAAAATTATTGGGGGGTCTAGTCTGACTTCATAATATGCCTTAGGGTTTCTGATCTGGTCGCCGAACATTGTTGAAAACTCACATCATAATCTTGAACATTTCTATTAAATCTGGCTCTAAGCAAGGAACACAATCTCAGCTCCTCCAGTCTCTCCACATATTGTACATTTTCACACAATGTACGGGGTGTTAATATTAGGAAATAACGGGAGATATGGACAATACACGAGGGAGCGCATGCTTTATTGGAACGAATAATGTACCTGACGCAATATAATCCTCCATCAAAAATCTGAACATTGAATTCAGCGATTTCAGTCCCGTAATCTCTGCCCCTGTTTTCTTACATTTTCTTTGCATGTTTTGCCTTTCCTCTTGTTTTTGCTTTGGAACAGCTGCTTTTTAAAATTCATTAGATGTGGGTGTCAGTGGCAAGAACAGCACATGCTGCCCATCCCTAATTGCCCTTGAACTTAGAACTTGCCAGTGCCGTTAAGAGTCAGTCAAATTGCTGTGGGTTGGAGTCACATGTAGGCCAGACCAGGCAAGGACTGTCCTTCCCTACATTAGTGAACCAGATGGGTTTTTTTTTTTGACCATTGATAGTTTTCATGATCACTATTACTGAGACTAGTTTGATGCCTCACATTTTAATTAATTGAATTTAAATTCCACCATCTGCCATGGTGGGATTTGAACCTATGTCCCCAGAGCATTAACCTGGACCACTGGATTACTAGGCCAGTGACATTACCACTATGCTGTTACTCACAACAAGTGACTGTGGTGGAAGAATCAATCCAGAATCGTCTTCGAGGTTCAAGAATGTTTATTATAAGACACCTCCTCAGTGCTACTAGCCTACAAGACGTTCTCCACCCAAAGTATTCCAGCTGTCTCTATTTAAAGGACAATCCATGTCACATGTTTAACTAGCAATTTCCTTAACCAGGTAATTGCCATAGACTGTGATAATAGTACATTAACATATGCCACCATCTCCTTTATCACCCATCAGTTTGCTACCATTCACACCTCCTTTAGCCATGCCTCTTGTCTCTTTACTTGTCCCATTACCATTCCCTTCGGTTGTGCACCGCCAACTCTTTTGTCGTTTCATAGAATGGTTACCGCACAGAGGGAGATCATTCAACCCATTGTGCCTGTGCTACCTCTCTGAAAGAGCAGGTTATCTGGTACCACTTCATTGTTCAACTTCTACCAGCCACTTGGTGAGGGAGGAGACCAGAATTTGATCTTTACTCAGTTTTCGATTTATTCACAGAGGCAGTACAAATGTATAGCTCCTAACTCAACCACCAACTCCCCACCGGTGTCAGTGAGCCTCCCTTTGTATATGTTCAAGACATTATCCAATGGGTGCCCCTACCTATACACCTTAATTTATAGAATTAACAGCCCTCACTGCCCTGCATTTTTTCCCTTTTCTGATAATGAGCCAATTCCCTTCTGAAAGCTCCGATTAAATCTACCTCCTCCACACTCGAAGGCAGAGCATTCCAGATCCTAACCACTTGCTGTGTGGAAAAACATTTATTGCCAATTTTTTTCCCCAATCACCTTAAATCAGTGCCCTCTAGTTCTCAATCCTGCAACCAAGGGGAACCATTTCTCCCTCTCCACTTTTCCCAGACCCGTCACGATTTTGAACACCTCAATCTCATTATCTCAAACAATGTCGAGACACAGTACAGGAAAGAGATAGAGAATCTGGTGAACTAGTGCGACAACAATAGTCTCTCCACAAAACGAAGGAGATAGTCATCAACTTCAGGAGGCGTAGTGGAGAACACACTCCTGTCTACATCAATGGGGTCGAAGTAGAAATAGTTGAGAGCTTCAGGTTTTTAGGTGTCCAGATCACCAACAACCTGTCCTGGTCCCTCCATACAGACACTATAGTTAAGAAAGCCCACCAATGCCTCTACTTTCTCAGGAGACTAAGGAAATTTGGCATGTCCGCTACAACTCTCTCCAACTTTTACACCATAGAAAGCATCCTTTCCAGTTGTATCACAGCTTGGTCTGGCTCCTGCTCTGCCCAAGGCCGCAAGAAACAACAAAGGGTTGTGAATGTAACCCAATCTATCACGCAAACCAGCCTCCCATCCATTGACTCTGTCTGCACTTCCCGCTGCCTCGGAAAAGCAGCCAGCATAATCAAGGACCCCACGCACTCCGGGCATTCTCTCTTCCACCTTCTTCCCGTCGGGAAAAAGATACAAAAGTCTGAGGTCACATACCAACCAACTCAAGAACAGCTTCTTCCCTGCTGCCGTCAGACTTTTGAATGGACCTACCTCGCATTAAGTTGATCTTCCTCTACATCTTAGCTATGACTGTAACACTACATTCTCCATTCTCTCCTTTCCTTCTCTATGTACGGTATGCTTTGTCTGTACAGCGCACGAGAAACAATACTTTTCACTGTATCCCAATACATGTGACAATAATAAGTCAAATCTCCTCTCTGTCTCTTCTCCAAGGACAGCACTCCTGGCTTCTCGAACCTATCCCGTCTTAAACCCCATCGCAGACTCTCCCTTTCGCTCTTTATCTAAGATCACCTGCTTAGAACCTTTTATGTTCCTGAACATTTCCTAGTTCTGATGAAAGGTTATTGAGTTGAAGCATTTACTCTGTTCCCCTCGCCATGGGCGCTGTGTGAGCTGCTGGGTGCATCCAGCATCTTCTGCTTTTATTCCAGATTGGCAACATCTGCGGCATTTTTCTTGTGTACACACTCACCCTCCCTCTCTCCTCACGGCTGATCGACTTGTGTCTGTTCAGCAATTTCTGTTTTTATCTCAGATTGCTAGCATTTGGGGCGGCATGGTGACACAGTGGTTAGCACTGCTGCCTCACAGTGCCAGGGACCCGGGTTCGATTCCCGACTTGGGTGACTGTCTGTGTGGAGTTTGCATGTTCTCCCCATGTCTGCGTGGGTTTCCTCCGGGTGCTCCTGTTTCCTCCTGCACTCCAAAGATGTGCTGGTTAGGTGGATTGGCCATGCTAAATTGCCCCTTACTGTCCAAAGATGTGCAGGTGGATTAGCCATGGTAAATTGCCCCTTAGGTCCAAAGATGTGTAGGTTAGGTGGATTGGCCATGGTAAATTGCCCCTTAGTGTCCAAAGATGTGCAGGTGGATTAGCCATGGTAAATTGCACCTGAGGTCCAAAGATGTGTAGGTTAGGTGGATTGGCTATGCTAAATTACCCCTTAGTGTCCAAGATGTGTAGGTTAGGTGGATTGGCCATGCTAAATTGCCCCTTAGTGTCCAAAGATGTGCAGGTGGATTAGCCATGGTAAATTGCCCCTGAGGTCCAAAGATGTGTAGGTTAGGTGGATTGGCCATGGTAAATTGCCCCTTAGTGTCCAAAGATGTGCAGGTGGATTAGCCATGGTAAATTGCCCCTGAGGTCCAAAGATGTGTAGGTTAGGTGGATTGGCTATGCTAAATTACCCCTTAGTGTCCAAGATGTGTAGGTTAGGTGGATTGGCCATGCTAAATTGCCCCTTAGTGTCCAAAGATGGGGAGATGGATTATCCGTGGTAAATGTATGGGGTTATGGCAATAGGGTGGAGGATAGGACCTGGGTAAGCTACTCTGTCTTAGAGTCGGTGCAGACTTGATGGGTCGAATGGCCTCTTCTACACTGTAGGGATTCAATGGTTTTGCCAGTCCACCCACCGTTTTATTTTACGGTCGATGTTATGGATCACAATCAGCCTCGCAACCCCTGAACATAAGTTTAAAGAAAATGCTTCAATTTGTTTGACATATACAAATGATCTGCGATAGTGAAAACGCAGTTGGAATACAGAGGAAGCATTCTGTTATTCACAAAGCAGAGACTGTGTTTCTGGGAAGTATAAGCCTGGGATTCCATTAGCCTGCTACCTGACAAAGAAAATCAATGACAACAACATCCATTTTCAGCAGAATAGCAGAAAATACCCGGCCCCGGAGATCAATATCCCATTCACATTTCTGTAATTCCTTTTACAAATCTTCAACTCACTAAAGCTCCCGGCAAACCTGATCACAGCAATGCACTGATTCATGACAAGTAGGAGTTAGTGGCATTTCTGATCTTAATGGCCAAATCACATCAGATCAGAGATGTATTCAGCACCTGTATTCAGAGCGAGACCTGAGAACAAAATTACTGGCTAGTTACAGGGCGGTTCTCCAGGCGATTTGACCAACTCTCAATCAAGACTACGCATCAAAAATATTCCATTGGCTGCAAAGTCCTTGGGGGCGTCCTGAGATTGTGAACGGTGATATTTAAATGCAAGTCTTTTCCCCTTTCACCACTGGAGTAAATTAACTGTCCGTCCATCCTTCTCCATGCTAGGGAGACCTGGCTGTGCAAGAACTGGTTCTGCAGATTGCCTATAAATCAAAGTGACTACACTTCAAAAATAATTAAGTGGTTGTAAAGTACTTTGGGATTCCAGAGGTCATAAAAAGTTGTTTTATAAAAGTTTATTTATTAGTAACGCAAGTAGACTTACATTCACACTGCAATGAAGTTACTGTAAAAATCCCCGAGTCGCCACACTCCGGTGCCTGTTCGGGTACACTGAGGGAGAATGTAGCATGGCCAATGCACCTAACCAGCACGTCTTTCAGACTGTGGGAAGAAACCGGGGAGACACGGGGAGAATGTGCAGACTCCACACAGACAGTGACCCAAGCCAGGAATCGAACCCGGATCACTGGCGCTGTGAGGCAGCAGTGCTAACCACCGTGCCACCCCATGAAGTCTCAAGCTGAAAGTAAACTGAAGTCCTCAGGTTCCTTGAGTCTCTCAGTAATCACTCACTCGATGGGGATCACAACAGATACCCTGGCATTGCCATCCCAGTTGAAATCAGTCGACTTGTCACAGTGTGAACACTGAACTCCTGACTATTTGCTCTTTATGGCTCGTTGGAATCTGTATCTGCATTATAAAAAAAAAACACTTGCCAAATGTTTGAACATAATGAAATCTGTTTGGATCAGACAAGAAGCGGTTTAATTTCATGGAGAAGGACAGGAGGTTGACTGTTGATTGCACTGTATCTCCTTCCCTGAATTAGGCTGCCTCACCAGACACCAGAAGTATTTAATGAATTGCTGCCATGGGGCAAGTCCTTGTTAAATAGCGTGGAGCTTGTAGCTTCAGACTCTGGTCTGAGCTGTTCCAACTGGATGGATGCTGAATGGAAGTTACACTACCCCTTCAGAGAGGAGGGGAAATAGATGGGGTGAATCATGCCTATCATGGGGGTATAGCTCAGCGGTAGAGCATTTGACTGCAGATCTAGCGGTCCGGAGTTCAAATCATGATGTTCCCTTCAGTGCTTAATTAGATAGTTTTGGGCGGCACGGTGGTTAGCACTGCTGCCTCAGAGCACCAGGGACCTGGGTTCGATTCCCGGCTTGGGTCACTGTCTGGGTGGAATTTGCACATTCTCCTCAAGTCTGCGTATGTTTCCTCCAGGTGCTGGTTTGGAGGGTAGGTCTTATGAGGAAAGGTTGAGGGAGCTAGGGCTGTTCTCTCTGGAGCTGAGGAGGCTGAGGGGAGACTTAATAGAGGTTTATAAAATGATGAAGGGGATAGATAGAATGAACGTTCAATGGCTATTTCCTCGGGTGGATGGAGCTATTACAAGGGGGCATAACTATAGGGTTCGTGGTGGGAGATATAGGAAGGATATCAGAGGTAGGTTTTTTACTCAGAGAGTGGTTGGGGTGTGGAATGGACTGCCTGCAGTGATAGTGGAGTCAGACACTTTAGGAACATTTCAGCGGTTATTGGATAGGCACATGGAGCACACCAGGATGATAGGGAGTGGGATAGCTTGATCTTGGTTTCAGATAAAGCTCGGCACAACATCGTGGGCCGAAGGGCCTGTTCTGTGCTGTACTGTTCTATGTGCTCCAGTTTCCTCCCACAGTCCAAAGATGTGCGGGTTAGGTGGATTGGCTATGCTAAATTGCCCGTTAGTGTCAGGGGGACTAACTGGGGTAAATGCATAGTGTTATGGGGATAGGGCCTGGGTGGGATTGTGGTTGGTGCAGACTGAATGGGCCGAATGGCCTCCTTCTACACTGTAAGATTCTATGAGTATGTGTCTGTGTGGGTTTCCTCCCACAGTCCAAAGATTTGGTGGATTGGCTATGCTAATTTGCCCCTCAGTGTCAGAGGGACTAGCTAGGGCAAATGCATGGGGTTATGGGGATAGGGCATGGGTGAGATTGTGGTCGGTGCAGACTCGATGGGCCAAATGGCCTCCTTCTGCACTGTAGGATTCTATGATTCCATGTTAAATTCTTTACCGCAGAGGGCTGTAGAGGCTGGGTCATTGAGTATGTTCAAGGTCGAGATAGACAGATTTCTAATCAGCAAGGAAATCAAGGGTTATGGGGATAAGGCGGGAAAGTGGAGTTGAGGATGTGCAGCTTAGTCGTTCTGTCGTTGAATGGCAGAGTAAACTCAATGGGCTGAATGGTCTACTTTTAAAAATGCTTTTTACTCCATTTTAAGTTACAAAGCCGATGTTCAGAGTGGACTGGGAAAACCCAAATCCATTCCTTGCTTGGCCCAAAAACCAAATTCAAAATCCAATTGAATCCAAGGTACCCTCGAGAAAGACAAACGAGATCCAAGCTGACAAAAGGCATTGCATCCCATCCTGGACTTGATCTGACGCTTGATCTTAGCCAAAAGGCCAAGTAGCAAATGGCCTACTTCTGCTCCTATGTCTCATGCCTGGCCAATCCATGGCATCTCCTAGCAGCCAGCCTCAGAGCATCAGTACATCACGAGGAGGTGATGGCCTCGTGATATTCTCGCTAGACCTATTAATTCAGAAACTCAACTAATGTTCTGGGGACCCGGGTTCGAACCCCACCATGGCAGTTAGTGCAATTTGAATTCAATAAAAAGTATCTGGAATTAAGAATCTACTGATGACCATGAAACCATTGTTGATTGTCGGAAGAATCCATCTGGTTCCCTTTAGGGAAGGAAATCTGCCATCCTTACCTGGTCTGGCCTAAATGTGACTCCAGAGCCACAGCAATGTGGTTGACTCTCAACTGCCCTCTGAACAAGGGCAACTAGGGATGGGCAATAAATGCTGGCCAGCCAGCGACGCCCATGTCCCACGAATAAATTTTAAAAAACCACCATCCTGCTTGCAGAGATGTCAGGACAGATGGAAGGTCGGGAGGGATGACATTTAGAGAAAACACCTGGAATGGAAAAGAGGGAATAGTGGAGGACTCTCCGATAAGAAAGGATACGGTATGCTATGATGAAGGGTGAGAGTTAAAGTAAAAAATAAAGTTTATTAGTCACAAGTAGGCTTGCATTCACACTGTAATGATGTTACTGTGAAAATCCCTTAGTCGCCACTCCGGCACCTGTTCGGGTACACTGAGGGAGAATGTAGCATGGCCAATCCACCTAACCTGCACATTTTTGGACTGTGGGAGAAAACCGGAGCACCTTGAGGAAATCCACGCAGACACGGGGAGAACGTGCAAACTCCACACAGACAGTGACCCAATCGGGAATCGAACCCGGGTCCCTGGCGCTGTGAGGCAGCAGTGCTAACCACTGGGCCACTGTGCCGCCCCAACAGGTTCCAAGTTGGAACCCACATAAGTAAGTTCAAAGTAATGTTTGAAAGTTTGGAGACGATGGTGTGTTTTCTGTGCGAGACTTTTCAAGTGGTTAGTAAGTGGCCGTTAACATGAGCAATCTAACCAAATCAGCCAAGAGCTTTCTGAGTTTTAACTTTACTGCAAATCTAGAATGAGTTAGCATGGCGCCTGTTCAATTTGAGAGTAATTAGACACAAGGGAAATAAACTCTGCAGGGAAAAGATTTGAGCTGTTTTCTGAGCGGCGCTCCTGTATTCATTATCCGTCTGATTTGATAACAAGCTTGTGTTTCGATGTGGCAGCAGAGAAGAAATTCTAGCAATTCATAACATAAACACAGAGAATAAGGCTTTTTTTGATAAACGCCAATTCATTTGTTACTCGACAACCATCAAAGCAAAGCAGTCCAAGGCATCAGAAAGGACATTCACACCAACCTTTCACTCCTGACATCTATTTCTGCAGTGTATTGAGACTCCTGAAGAGTGTTATATTCGAATAAGGCAACAACACTGCTGTCATTTACTGCATATCCAATGGAACTCAATGCTGCAAAACCCTTTATTTAAAAAGAAATCCTTTGCGACATGTACGTCATTGGCAAGGCCATTAACATTGCCCATTCATAGTAGCCAGAGAATGCAGTGGTGAGCAGCCTTCTTGAACATCTGCAACTCATGCAGTGAAGGTACCCATCCAGGGGAGTTCCAAGACTTTTTAAATCATAGAATCCCCACAGTGCAGGAGGAGGCCATTCGGCCCATCGATCATGCACCAACAATTCCACACAGGCCATTTCCCCGCAACGACACATATTTACCCTGCTAACCCCCCCCCCCCGACACAAGAGGCAATTTAGCATGGCCAATCCAACTAACCTTCACATCTTCGGATTGTGGGAGGAACCCCATGCAGACATGGGGACGATGTGCAGACTCCACACAGACAGTGACCCAAGATCAGAATCGAACTCTGATCCTTGGCGCTGTGAGGCAGCAGTGCAAACCATTGTGCCCCCGATTCTGATGCAGTAATACAAAACAGTACTTGCCCAAGTCGATATGATCTGTGACACGAGAGTAACATGGAGGTGATGATTGTCACAAAATGCTAGGATGCTATTAAAATGAATGTGTTTATTTTTGCACAAGTACAATCAAACTGCCACGTATTTTGTAAACCATGCCTGGACAACAACTAAGAAAGAATAGGGAACAGGATGTGCTTTGCCATTGATACAATTAGAGTGCTATAAGCTAGGAAGCAGTTTAGACACAGATGAGGTGTTGAAGAAGCAGCAGCAAGAGAGAGGCAGCCATCCCCAGGCAGAGTTCAGCCAGAGATTAGGGGCTGAAGGTAGCAGAAGAGCTTGGTAGAAGAGCAGCCCCCAGGAAATAGCCCAGTGAGAGATGAATTGCTGAAGGCAAAAACCAGTTTGTGCATAAGGTCTCTTCACTAAACCAAAGTCCATTCCCAAGTCCTGGTCACTTAAGCTGCACAGTGTGGTAATCACTGACAAGATTTGAAGGATAGTCTTATGGTTTGGGAAATGAGGGTCTCAGTAGAGTTTAGGTACAGGGAAAACAGATACCCTGGGTGCCAACTTTCAGGGATCTATGTACATGGACACCAAGATCTCTCTGCTCATCCACACTACCAAGTATCTTACCATTAGTCCAGTACTCTGTATTCCTGTTACTCCTTCCAAAGTGAATCACCTCACACTTTTCTGCATTAAACTCCATTTGCCACCTCTCAGCCCAGCTCTGCAGCTTATGTCCCTCTGTAATCTGCAACATCCTTCCGCACTGTCCACAATTCCACCGACTTTAGTATCATCCGCAAATTTACTAACCCATCCTTCTACGCCCTCATCCAGGTCATTTATAAAAATGACAAATAGCAGTGGCCCCAAAACAGATCCTTGCGGTACACCACCAGTAACAGAACTCCAGGATGAACATTTCCCATCAACCACCACCCTCTGTCTTCTTACAGCTAGCCAATTTCTGATCCAAACCGCTAAAACACCCTCAATCCCATGTGTCCGTATTTTCTGCAATAGCTTACCGTGGGGAACCTTATCAAACGCTTTACTGAAATCCATATACACCACAGCAACTGCTTTACCCTCATCCACCTCTTTGGTCACCTTCTAAGAATTCAATAAGGTTTGTGAGGCACGACCTACCCTTCACAAAACCGTGTTGACTATCCCTAATCAAATTATTCCTTTCTAGGTGATTATAAATCCTATCTCTTATAATCCTTTCCAAAACTTTGCCCACAACAGAAGTAAGGCTCACTGGTCTATAATTACCATGGTTGTCTCTACGCCCCTTCTTGAACAAGGGACAACATTTGCTATCCTCCAGTCTTCTGGCACTATTCTTGTAGACAATGACGACATAAAAGATCAAAGCCAAAGGCTCTGCAATCTCCTCCCTACCCTCCCAGAGAATCCTAGGATAAATCCCATCCAGCCCAGGGGACGTATCTATTTTCACACTTTCCAAAATTGCTAACACCTCCTCCTTATGAACCTCAATCCCGTCTAGTCCAATAGCCTGTATCTCAGTATTCTCCTCGATGACATTGTCTTTTTCCTGTGTGAATACTGATGAAAAATATTCATTTAGCGCCCCTCCTATCTCTTCGGACTTCACGCACAACTTCCCACTACTGTCCATGACTGGCCCTAATCTTACCCTAGTCATTCTTTTATTCCTGACATACCTATAGAAAGCTTCAGGGTTTTCCCTGATCCTACCTGCCAAAGACTTCTCATGTCCCCTCATGGCTCTTCTTAGCTCTCTCTTTAAGTCCTTCCTATCTAACTTGTAATTCTCAAGCGCCCTAACTGAGCCTTCACATCTCATCTTTACATAAGTCTCCTTCTTCCTCTTCACAAGAGATTCAACTTCTTTAGTAAACAAAACTTATTACATTTATCAAAAAAAAGTTCCTCCATTTCAATTTTATCCCCCTTCTCATTATCTCTCGATGTAGATTCTGTTGCATTGTGCCAAGGGGTTAAGATGTTTATGTGAGAAGCTTCAGCTCACTGGAGTTAGAAGGCCTGGAACTTGTCTACATCTATAAAGGGTGATGTAGGCACAGTGGTTAGCACTGCTGCCTCACAGTGCCAGGGACCCAGGTTCAATTCCGGCCTCGGGTCACACACTGTGCAGTCTGCATGTTCTCCCCGTGTCTGCATGGGTTTCCTCCCACACTCCGAAGATGTGGGGGTTAGGTTGATTGGCCATGCTAAATTGCCCCTTAAGTGTTCCAAGATGTGGAGGTTAGGGGGACTTGGCAGGGAAAATACATGGGGCTACAAGGGATAGAGCCTGGGTGGGATACTCTGACAGGAAGTTGATGGGCTGAACAGCCTGCTTCTGCACTGCAGGGATTCTTTGATAATGGAAACCGCTGGAGGGAGCCTAAAACAAGCACATTTCCACAAACACCACTAAATGTTGAGAAAACTCGCCAGATTTAAATCAAGATACAAAATTAGGACAAGGCTAAGAGATGAGTGCAATTTATTAAATCTGTTTATTTAACAAGGAAGTCCAATAGGATCACAGAAGAATAATAGACTTTTTTTTCTATGTGTTTCTCTTCACATTGTTTAATAAAATTGATTCTTCAACTCCCAAATAAATACCGCAATATACTAAAATCATAGCCCCCTGACTTCCTTTTAATTAGATTCAAGTTATGATATACACCGTGAGCAACAGCTCAAAATGCTGCCAATCGCTTCTCCGTAATGAATTTACAAACTCTTACACAAGTACGCCATATACAGAATTGTTTGCACCTGGCATTGCAAGGCTGTACATTAATCTGTCTTTATTTATTTTTTATATATACAGTATGGCAACTCAGAACATAACTACATTCCAGAATACAACAACACGAAAGCCCCTAGACCTTCTCGTTTCTGTTTCCCCTTCTTTGCATCGTATAGCCACAGTAAAGTGAAATGTCGGGGTGGGGGAACTCTCTCCCTTGTGAGCCAATCAAATACCAAACCGCTTATTATAATTGTTGCGTTCCATGGGAATTTTTTCAGGATAAAAAGGTTTTTGTCAGCAGAGGAAGAGGAACAAAAAATCAGGGGGAAAGAGGCAAAGCGTCAAGTTTGGACTCAGACGGACGATAAACCTATTTCAGTTCAGTAGGTTCATTATAAATGCTCTGAGTTCCTAAGTTATTCAAACCTCTGGCACTGACAAACACCGTAATATTTAGTTCAGGGGCGAATACATGCAGATCATGTGAAAGCGATCTCGGGTTCACATTATTGGGGGGGGGGGGGGGGGGTGGAATAAGCAAAACGTCACATGAGAAATCTTTCATGATTTTTAAGGTAAAGGCAGTGGGGTCGGGTAACTTACAGGTGGAGTCCAAAAGACACTCTGCCACAATGTCTAATGAAATACTGATAAGTGTTGGAAAGAAAGGGTGTCATTGAGGGGGGCAAGGACAGAATACAGTGATCACACTATTGCTGGTATTCTACAGGTTCCTAAAAGAGAGACAGAAAAGATCAAATCAACAGGGAAATTGCAGAATTATGCGAGAATTATAGAATAGTGGTTATTGCAGGACTTGGAATTACTGAAACATTGACGGGGGGGGGGGGGGGGGGGGGGGGGAAATAACATTACCGCAAAGGGAAAGTGATGGGGGGTGTCTTGCAAGGGTAAGATCATTAAAACACCGATACAAAAGTATTCGTTACTCAGGAAGAGGATGCTGACAAAGTATCGATAGAAGTGGAGATGATCGAGGTATTGGATGGGGTAAGAATTGATCTGTAGGTTTTACCAGAAAGTATGGCGATGCATAGAATGGATGAGTCGCACTGTCTGGATGGCTTAGCTTGCTGGTTTAAGGGAGTTGGGGGGGGGGGGGGGGTGGTGGGTGGCGGAGTGGGCAGAGAATGAGAGGAGAGAAATTGGGGGGGTGGGTGAAGAGAGAGAAAGAGAGAAGAGAGAAATAGGAAAGCAAAGAGAGGGCATGAAAAAATATTGACGAATAAAATCAAAGAAAACCCCAAATGTTTGATAAACATGTAAAGATGAAGAGGGTGACTGAGGAGAATAATGCCACTGAGACACCAAAGAAAGTAACTCACATGCAGAGGGGCAAGACCTGGGCATAGCTCTGAAAGAATAATTTGCTTCCACAAAGAGATGAAGCAGACATTGTAGATGAGGATGTGGGGGGGGGGGGGGGGGGGGATGAAATATTGGATGGGATAAACATCACGAGGGAGGAAATATCAAGACGTTTAGCATCCCTGAAAGTGGATAAATCACCAGTGCCGGATGAAACATATCCCAGTTCGCTAAGCGAAGAAATATCTGATCATCCCCGCTAGCTACACATGTGGAAAACATAGCAGACCTTCAGAATCCATGTACAGAGAAACATGGCACACCTTTACAATTCAACCAGGTACACGGAATAACATGATACCATAGGTACAGAAAAACAAAATACCTTGAGAATTCTCATGAGCAGAAAGTCAGCTGAAGGGTAAAATATTAAAGGAGAGAGTCAATCTTTATCATCTTTACTTTTAAAATAATTTATTTACAAAGTTATATATTACACACATACACCACCTGACCCAACCACCAGTTTCAGTGTGCATCTATAGGGGCACATGAATCCCCGGTTAATGGAACCACTTATATACAATGATACACAATTCATGTACAATTAACAGGTATGTCATGCTTTCTTGCACATGACAAGATTACAAAGCTGTGGCACGATTACCTGTGTGTGAACAGGTAAACAGGTCCGTACACAGTCCGTGTACAGGTAAACTTGACACACCTTTACAATCTGACCATGTACAGGTAAACCTGACATCTTTACAATCTGACCATGTACAGGTAAACTTGACATCCAGGTAAACTGGACACCTTCACTTTCTGACCATGTACTGGTAAAACTTACATCTTCACCATCTGTCCACATACAGCTAAACTTGACACCTTCACCTTGACCATGTACTGACAAACCCAACACCTTAATTGTGTCCGTGTACAGATAACCATGACACGTCTTCACAATCTTATCAAGGACTGATAACCATGGCACATCTTCACACTGACCACACACGGGTAAACTTGACACTGTCACAATCTGTCCATATACGGGTAACCATGACACACTTCCATCATCTCACCATGTACAGTTAACCAGGGCACATCTTCACATTCTATTTACAGGTAAATATGACGCCTTCACAATCTGACCATGTACAGGTAACCACGGCACACTAATGAGCCAGGGCGGAGATAGCAGAAGGGCCTGCCATGATCTTCCAAAATTCCACAAATGCAGGAGAAGCGCCAGAGGATTGGGAAAGTGTCAAATGTGACACTTTTCAAGAGAGAGTGTAAGGAAATTCCTAGTAACTACACAGTTGCAGTGCTAGGTAAGGTGACAGAAGCAATAATCGGAGGGGGGGGGGGGGGGGGGGGAGGGGGGCGGCAAAAAGATAACAGGCACTTGGAGAGGTTGGAATTAAAAGCCAGCAACAAGTTGTGATGTACCTTCATTAAGACACTGACTCGGCCCCAATTGGAGTGTTGCATCCAATTCTGGGCACTGAATGTGAGGAAGAATGTGAAGCCTTGGGAGAGGAAGCAGAAGAGATTTGAGAGTGGATTCTGTTACACGGATAGACACGAGAAGCTAGGGTTCTCATCTTAGAGAAAGTTGAGAGGTTTCATAGAGAAAATCAAAATCTTGAGGGTACAGAAGAGATTCACAAGGATGTTGCAAAGAATGGGGAATTTTAGTTTGAGGAAAGATTGTTTAGAAAGCAAACAAGGCCAGCCTATCCAGAGGATGCCAGGGGTAGATTTAATTGAAGAGTATAAAAATCCGAGGGGCTTAGATAGCAGATAAGCTATTTCTATTAGTAGAGAGATCAATACAAAGGAAGGGGCGTAGTTTTAAAGTAACTGGCGGAAGGATTAGTGGGTAACAGAGGAGAATTTCTTCGACCCAGAGGGTGGTGGGAATCTGGCAATCACTGCTGGTTAAAGCTAGTGGAGGCTTCATTTAAAAATACACTTGGATATGTATTTTAGGTACTGCAACCTAAAGGGCTACAGAGCTGGAAGGTGGGATGAAAATAAAGTTTATTTATTAGTCACAAATAGGCTTACATTAACACTGCAATGAAGTTACTGTGAAAATCCCCTAGTCGCCACACTCCGACACCTCTTCGGGTACACTGAGGGAGAATTTAGCATGGCCAATTCATCTAACCTGCACATCTTTGGAGTGTGGGAGGAAACCGGAGCACCCGGAAGAAAACCCACGCAGACACAGGGAGAACGTGCAAACTCCGCACAGACAGTGACCCAAGCCGGGAATTGAACCCGGGTCGCTGGCCTGAGGCAGCAATGCTAACCATTGTGCCACCATGCCTAGCTAAACTGATCTTGTCACAATGGCCTCCTTGCGCTCTGCAGAAAATCTATAATTGTCCAATCTGTGGCTTTGGATCATTAGACATGTCACTGAGCTCCCGATGCTCAGCACATGACTTACTGAAATTTCCCCTTGCTTACGGTACATTCACTAGTGTGAACCTCATTCAAAAACAAGAGTAACAGAAACGTACAGGATAACATGTCCCCTAAAGGCCCCAGATTCTGCTGAGGTCAGGAGCTTGGGTACCTCACTCCAAGTGTCTGATTCGCAACATGATAGCCTGGGATAACAAGGATCAAAAGTCAATCTGATCTCGGGGTCGAACCTGTTCCTCTGGTTGAACATCACATGCATGGTGGTGCCTATACCTGCTAGACCCTTTTGGGTGGGGGAGCTTTAGAAACGCATTTCTAAATTTAAAAAGTACAACAACTTAAATAAAGATTTCTTTTTACACTTAATACATAAAATGGTGGGAATATCTATTTCAAAATGCAAGTATTTTCACAATTCCCCATCGCTGTCTGGTTGTTAGAGAAATGTACTAAGTTGCCATAGAGCCTTAAGGATAGTGTGATAAGTCTACAAAAGCAGTCTGGTCAAATGGCTACTGATTGGGACAATCCTACCATCATCATTTAAGAATTACAAGAACTCAAATCTTTGGGAAGGGAAGGTAGGAATGGAAATCGCCAGAGTCGGATTTAAAAATTCACAATATAAATGATTATGTTTGTAAACGGTTTCCAAGCAGCTGTTAAAGGAACGGTTTAGAATTACTGAGGCATTAATAGAGGTCATGCTAGATTAACACTGGCGCTTGGTAGAATCTCGGCTTCTCTCGTCTCAAAAATTCCTCATCGTTATACCAATGTTGGTGATCATAGTTTTTTTAAATCCTTAACTATATAACTTTTTACAACACTCTTGCCCTCAAAAATATTGCATTCCCTGTGTTTGAATCGATTGGATCTCTAGACGACTTCGATCTTCATGATCCCGTTTTCAGTAAGTTTGTAGAAAAGGGGAACACAGTTGATAAAGGTCAGGGTGGAGCTCGGTTGAGCCTGTGGGTTCTGGATTTCTTCGGTAAGTTCTATGATCTTTTTTGTAGTGTAGTCCTCGGAGGGTAAACCTGCTTTTGGAGCAGGGCCGCGGCTGGAAGAACGGGAGCTGAGGGAAGTGCTTTCAGACTCGATATCATCCCCCAAGCCGATGTCTTCTAGATCTGGAGGGGGGGGGGGGGGGGGAGGAGAAAGAAAATTGAAAACATTAATCTGGCTGAGAATTTATCAGGTTACGGAAGTGTTCTGTAGCTGAACTGTCATTCTAATGTTCCACATGGTAAGTACAGAAATGTGTGGTATTTCCCATGCTGTGTCAAAATCCTTGCTCTAATAATGACCACAGTGAATCTTAAAACGCTCATTAGGGCGGGGCACCCCGGTAAAGTGGTCTATGGATCAGTCGACACAGAATTCCTACAGTGCAGAAGGAAGCCATTCAGCCCATCGAGTCTGCACCGACTCAGCATCTCACCCAGGCCCACCTCTCTCTCTATCACCATTACCCTGCTCTTTTACCATGGCCAATCCCCCCTAATCTACAAATCTTGGGACACCAACGGATAATTTAGCATGGTCAATCCATTCTAACCTGCACATCTTTGAACTGTGGGAGGAAACCGGAGCATCCGGAGGAAACCTACGCAGACATGAGAAGACATGCAAATTTCACACAGCAAGGAGACGTGCAAATTTTCACAGTCACCAGAGGCCGGAATTGAACCTGGGTGCCTGGCGCCGTGAGGTAGTAATGCTAACCACTGTGCCAAGACAGAGGCAGGGTGAGGGACAAATAGAAGTTGAAAAAATACTATAAATTCTTAACTACACCAGGCAAGTTGCAAATTTAAAAAAGTTTGCCCTGAACGACCATATCACACAAAGCTTTTCCACCCACTGTAGGTTAAGGGAAGGTCAAGACTGATCATTTTCAAGCTCCTCACACAAAAGTCAACTCTCTTGGGTTGCAAAGATTTCCCCTGTCGCATCAAAGGGTGTCCCTCAAAACTGTAACTACAGGATAACAGTCAGTTTCTAGCTGCAAGATACTATCAGGGAGCAGGCGGAACCTTTTTCCCGTTAAGTAGCCTCTGTACTTCACAAATCAGAGCTGGATATTCACAAGGCTCAACAGGGACTGCTGGCCCTAGTGGCTGGATGAGTAGAGCTGAAACTGACCAAGGACCAACTTTCCCATGTGCTTCCCTCTCCCTCCAATCCAGGACCAGCTTAGAGGGCAAGAATTGGACGACAGGCATTGAGATTTTGGGAGGGGCAAGAAATGTTCAGGTTTATTTATTAGGTGTCACAAGTAGACTTACATTAACACTGCAATGAAGTCACTGTGAAAATCCCCTAGTCACCACACTCTGGTGCCTGTTCGGGTACAATGGGGGAGAATTTAGCATGGCCAATGCACCTAACCAGCACGTCTTTCGGACTGTGGGAGGAAACCAGAGCACCCGGAGGAAACCCACGCAGACATGGGGAGAATGTGCAGACTCCACACAGACAGTGACCCAAGCCGGGAATCGAACCCGGGTCCCTGGCGCTGTGAGGCAGCAGCGCTAACCACTGTGCCACCGTGCTGTTGAAACAAGAATAGAAGATGCTGGAAAAAGTGATTTGGTGCCAAATTAAAACATTTTACCACCTCAAAGGTATTATAGAATGAACATTTTGATGGTTGCTTCCCCCACTGCTTTCAGCAGCTTTGAGTGCAGGTAAGTGCAATGGTTTGTCAGAGTCAGTAGCTTTTACAGGCACTGTGGTGAGAAGGTGGTATTAGTTGAGGACAGCAGTAGACAATGAGATTTCTCTGCAGTTCTAAAGGAGAATGGGAACAGGCAGAGGGGGAGCCCAAGTGAAACAGCACTCACAGGACGGCACTGGAGTGTCACCCCAGACGGTGCACTTCAACTGCTGGCGTGTGACCCCAGGCACAAAGTTGCTCCCAAAAGGTAAGGTGGAAGGAAATCCTAGTATAATACAACATTCTTCTGTCAAGAAAGACAGAGGGAAATAGATGAAAAACAAAGGAAGGACAACAAAAGATATACAGCTGCAGAGAACCACTTAAAAATGACAAACCTTCGAGGTTTGACACTAGATCTTCTTCCAGTACGTCCTGTCGCATCTCAGCTGTTAATGGCATCTTTGACTCTCTGATGAAACGAACGTATCGATCGTACCATTTCTTTCTCTCACTCGCCAACTCCAACGAAAGTTCCTGCAGTTCTCCTAATTTTTTCTGAAATGATAGTTAACACCTCACGGTTATACCAAATAATCAAGGGTCAAAAGGGTGGGGGGAGGTAATAAATAAAATAATTATCACGAGAGGAAAAAGTACTAGGGAAACTAATGGAGCTGAAGTCCCTCGGACCCGATGGGTTGCATCCTAGGATATTAAAAAGTCAGCTACAGAGATAGTGGTTGTACTGACAGTAATCTTCCAAGAATTCTTAAATTCTGGAAAAGTCCCAGAGGATTGGAAAACTGCCACTGTAACACCTTTTTCCAAAAAAGGGGAGATAAAAACAGGTAAACTATAGGCCAGTGAGCTTAACATCCATCATTGGGAAAATGTGTTCATTATAAAGGATGCGATAGCAGAGTATTTTGAAATAAGTTGCTAGAACTATACAAGGCACTAGTTAGACTACAGCTGGAATACTATGAACAGTTTTGGTCCCCTTATCCAAGGAAAGATTTACTGGCATTCACACCTTCTATTCTCTCTATGGGCTGCCATTAGCAGCCTTTCCCCTGGTTTCTGTGGCAATGACTCATTTTTCATTCCCTCCCCCCTGCAGTATAAATATCTCCCACTCTCTGTGCCTTTTAGCTTTGACAAAGGGTCTTCTGGACTCGAAACGTCAGCTCTTTTCTCTCCTTACAGATGCTGCCAGACCCGCTGAGATTTTCCAGCATTTTCTCTTTTGGTTTCAGATTCCAGCACCCGCAATAATTTGCTTTTATGCAGTGCATTTCGTGAACACCATCTCAGTTACTGAGCCTAGCTGGCAATGAGCTGAGTTAATGTAGCACAATTGTTGCGGCAACCTTGGGCAATGACCACTGATATTATTAATTCAGCATCTTTGCTCAGCAATACCTTTCAATCACGTCCCCCACACACCACCACCTCTTAACAGATGTCAGAGAAGCTTGGGCTGTTTTTAAAAGAGAGAGCGACAGAGGTAAGCATCTTAAAAGAGTGGATATTCAGCATTATCGGGACCACAATTACCCTCAGCTTCTCCTTATCCTGAGCCAGCTTGCAGATGTACTCCTCCTTCACCATGTGCCTCTCTTTGAGTATAGCTCTCTGTTTTTGGTAGAGTGCGATGTATTCACCTGGAGGCAAAAAGGTAAACGTCATCATAGGAAAGAAACGTTCGACTCTATCCACAACCAGTCATGTTCAGCACAGGGGAACAAAGAGGAGGGGAGAGAGAAACTGAAAAGAAAAAGGTTGCAAAACTGTGGGAAAAGAGAGCAAGTTTCAAAAGACCTGGCACAGGAATAAAAGGGAGAAATGACCTATTTCTGCACTGTATCATTCTAGCAACCTGCTGTGAACCAACTGTCTGGGCCACAACATTTTTACAAAGCCACTGAACCTCAACAAGGCTTCAGTTACGTCGGAGCTGCTACCTCGGCCCTCATCCCAATGATTTCATAGAATCATACAGTGCAGAAGAGGCCCTTTGGACCATCGAGTCCACACCGACACATTAGAAACAGCTCAACTCCCACCTAATTACATAGCCCTGAATGTTATGATGTGCCAAGTGCTCATCCAGGTACTTTTTAAAGGATGTGAGGCATCCCGTCTCCACCACCCTCCCAGGCAACGCATTCCAGACCGTCACCACCCTCTGGGTAAAAAAAGTTTTTCCACACAACCCCCGCTAAACCTCCTGCCCCTCACCTTGAACCTAAGCACCCTCGTGACTGGCTTTTCAACCAAGAGGAAGAGCTGCTTCTTATCCACTCCGTCCATGTCTCTCAATCTTGAACACCTCAATCAGGTCACCCGAGTCTTCTCTGTTCCAACGAAAACAACCCAAGCCTACGCAACCTCTCCTCATAACTTAAATGTTCCTGATTTGTCCACATTGTCCACCTTATCACAGGTGGCATGGTGGCACAGTGGTTAGCACTGCTGCCTCATAGTGCCAGGGACCTGGGTTAGATTCCTGGCTTGGGTCACTGTCTGTGTGGAGTCTGCACATTCTCCCCGTGTCTGCGTGGGTTTCCTCCGGGTGCTCCGCTTTCCTCCCAGAGTCTGGTTAGGTGCATTGACCCGAACAGGCGCCGGAGTGTGGCGACTAGGGGATTTTCACAGTAACTTCATTGCAGTGTTAATGTAAGCCTTACTTGTGACTAATAAGTAAACTTAATTTTACTCATCATTGCTGAACATTTTTCAAAAAAAAAGTGATCCCCGACAAGATGAGTTAAAGAGACATTGACCAGCAGGGTGTTAATATTAAATAGCAGTTCTACTGGATCTAGTACTCCCAATCCGATTTCTATTCTCCATGGTTGCTACCAGCACCCAATCAGCACTGTACTGAACAATAACAAGGACAATGAGGACCAATAAGTAGTTCTTGCGTAGGAAAGAAGCTAGTTCAACCAAAGAACCATAGAATCCCTACAGTGGAGGAGGCCATTCAGCCCATCGAGTCTGTATTACCTAGGTGCTGCCCTCCATGATAGGATAGAGTACAGGAATGAGATAGAGAATCTGGTGAATTGGTGCGGCAACAATAATCTCTCCCTCAATGTCAACAAAACGAAGGAGATTGTCATCGACTTCAAGAAACGTAAAGGAGAACATGCTCCTGTCTACATCAAAGGGATGAAGTAGAAAGCGTTGAGAGCTTCAAGTTTTTAGGTGTCCAGATCACCAACAACCTGTCCTGGTCTCCCCATGCCGACATTATAGTTAAGAAAGCTCACCAACGCCTCTACTTCCTCAGAAGACTAAGGAAATTTGGCATGGCAGCTATGACTCTCACCAACTTTTACAGATGCATCATAGAAAGCATTCTTTTTGGTTGTATCACAGCTTGGTATGGCTCCTGCTCTGCCCAGGACCGCAAGAAACTACTAAAGGTTGTGAATGTAGCCCAATCCATCATGCAAACCAGCCTCCCATCCATTGACTCTGTCGACACTTCCCGCTGCCTCGGCAAAACAGCCAGCATAATTAAGGACTCCACACACCCTGGACATTCTCTCTTCCATCTTCTTCCTTCGGGAAAAAGATACAGAAGTCTGATGTCACGTACCAACCGACTCAAGAACAGCTTCTTCCCTGCTGCTGTCAGACTTTTGAATGGACCTACCTTGCATTAAGACCATAAGACATAGGAGCGGAAGTAAGGCCATTCGGCCCATCGAGTCCACTCCACCATTCAATCATGGTTGATTTCAACTCCATTTCCCCGCTCTCTCCCCATAGCCCTTAATTCCTCGAGAAATCAAGAATTTATCAATTTCTGTCTTGAAGACGCTCAACGTCTCGGCCTCCACAGCCCTCTGTGGCAATGAATTCCACAGACCCACCACTCTCTGGCTGAAGAAATTTCTCCTCATCTCTGTTCTAAAGTGACTCCCTTTTATTCTAAGGCTGTGCCCCCGCGTCCTAGTCTCCCCTGTTAATGGAAACAACTTCCCTACGTCCATCCTATCTAAGCCGTTCATTATCTTGTAAGTTTCTATCAGATCTCCCCTCAACCTCCTAAACTCCAATGAATATAATCCCACGATCCTCAGACGTTCATCGTATGTCAGGCCTACCATTCCTGGGATCATCCGTGTGAATCTCCGCTGGACCCGCTCCAGTGCCAGTATGTCCTTCCTGAGGTGTGGGGCCCAAAATTGCTCACAGTACTCCAAATGGGGCCTAACCAGTGCTTTATAAAGCCTCAGAAGTACATCCCTGCTTTTGTATTCCAAGCCTCTTGAGATAAATGACAACATTACATTTGCTTTCTTAATTACGGACTCAACCTGCAAGTTTACCTTTAGAGAATCCTGGACTAGGACTCCCAAGTCCCTTTGCACTTTAGCATTATGAATTTTGTCACCGTTTAGAAAATAGTCCATGCCTCTATTCTTTTTTCCAAAGTGTACGACCTCGCACTTGCCCACGTTGAATTTCATCAGCCACTTCTTGGACCACTCTCCTAAACTGTCTAAATCTTTCTGCAGCCTCCCCACCTCCTCAATACTACCTGCCCCTCCACCTATCTTTGTATCATCGGCAAACTTGGCCAGAATGCTCCCAGTCCCGTCATCTAGATCGTTAATATATAAAGAGAACAGCTGTGGCCCCAACACTGAACCCTGCGGGACACCACTTGTCACCGGTTGCCATTCTGAGAAAGAACCTTTTATCCCAACTCTCTGCCTTCTGTCTGACAGCCAATCGTCAATCCATGTTAGTACCTTGCCTCGAATACCATGGGCCCTTATTTTACTCAGCAGTCTCCCGTGAGGCACCTTGTCAAAGGCCTTTTGGAAGTCAAGATAGATAACATCCATTGGCTCTCCTTGGTCTAACCTATTTGTTATCTCTTCAAAGAACTCTAACAGGTTTGTCAGGCACGACCTCCCCTTACTAAATCCATGCTGACTTGTCTTAATCCGACCCTGCACTTCCAAGAATTTAGAAATCTCATCCTTAACGATGGATTCTAGAATTTTGCCAACAACTGAGGTTAGGCTAATTGGCCTATAATTTTCCATCTTTTTTCTTGTTCCCTTCTTGAACAGTGGGGTTACAACAGCGATTTTCCAATCCTCTGGGACTTTCCCTGACTCCAGTGACTTTTGAAAGATCATAACTAACGCCTCCACTATTTCTTCAGCTATCTCCTTTAGAACTCTAGGATGTAGCCCATCTGGGCCCGGAGATTTATCAATTTTCAGACCTTTTAGTTTCTCTAGCACTTTCTCCTTTGTGATGGCAACCATATTCAACTCTGCCCCCTGACTTTCCTGAATTGTTGGGATATTACTCATGTCTTCTACTGTGAAGACTGACGCAAAGTACTTATTAAGTTCCTCAGCTATTTCCTTGTCTCCCATCACTAGATTACCAGCGTCATTTTGGAGCGGCCCAATGTCTACTTTTGCCTCTTAAATTAAGTTGATCTTTCTCTACACTCTAGCTATGACCGTAACACTACATTCTGCACTCTCTCGTTTCCTTCTCTATGAACAGTCTGTATAGTGCGCAAGAACCAATGCTTTTAACTGTATGTTAATACATGTGACAATAATAAATCAAATCAAAATCATTCTATAATCATAACCCCATGCATTTATCATAGCTAACCCATCTAATCTACACATCGTGGGACACTAAGGGGCAATTTAGCGTGGCCAATCCACCTAACCTGCTCATCTTTGGAAGGAAACCAAAGCACCCGGAGGAAACCCACGCAGACACGGGGAGAATGTGCAAACTCCACACAGACGGTCACCCAAGGCCCGAATTGAACCCGGGTCCATGGCACTGAGGCAGCGGTACGAACCACTGCGCCTGCCCAATGTTTATTGCAGCTTGGCGCTCCTCAAATGACTCATTCCATTGAAAAAAATGAAGCTTTTACATGCGAAGTTTAGTGATAAAGGTGTTGCAGTTTTCACAATAATGCAAATTAGAAATTCATTCGCGTACTTCCCCGAATGGCCAAGTTAGTCAATCTTGCCAGGTTTAGCAGTGCAGATGAGAGGGGTCGAGGGATGAGAGAAAAATCAGTCTAGAATTTCCGTTCCTAGTTGCTATAGAGTAATTCTTGTTGAAAACTGCACAGGATCAAGCTTGACTGGGGCATCAGTCATGAAGGAAAATGGCCTTCAATCAGTTACTGCTCAAGCTTTTCCAGAAAGGAGATGGAGTGTGGAGAATGTGGGGGGTGGGTGGGGAAAGAGGTGAAGGTGAAAGCGGGAGGGTGGGTATGATAAAACAATTATAACCAATTATGATAAAACAATTATAACCGGGTTTTCTCCGGGTGCTTTGGTTTCCTCCCACAGTCCAAAGATGTGCGGGTTAGGTTGATTGGCTATGCTAAAATTGCCCCTTAGTGTCCTGGGATGCGTGGACTAGCGGGTAAAATATGTAGGGATATGGGGGTGGGATTGTGGTTGGTGCACTCGATGGGCCGAATGGCCTCTTTCTGTACTGTAGGGTTTCTATGATAACGTTAACACCAATATCTCTCAATAGGGAGTAGCTGACAGAATGGTGGCGACTAGGGGATTTTCACAATAACTTCATTGCAGTGTTAATGAAAGCCAACTGGTGACACTAATAAACTATAAAAACATGGCATTGTAGAACAAGTCAGAGATTTCTCTCTAATAAAATGACATACCTATTGTATCTGTCTCCCCAGATAACTGTGTACAATAATGCTCCAGCTGTCCCAACTTCTGCCTTAGATCAATCTTTTCCTCCAACAGGTTTCCTAATTGAGCCTATTAACAAAAACAAAACAGCATGAATAGTGTCATCAAACAAAAATAGTGTGACAGAAAGAACATTTGATACAGATGCAAACACAGTGCTGACAGGGGGTTACATCAGAACATTAGCCTGTTATTCCTTTCTACAGATGTTGACAGATCAGCAATGACTCGATATTGAAATCCTCATCCTTGTATTCAAATTCCACCTCCAACTCTGTAAACTCAGACCGTCAACCTCAGAGATCTGGGTACTTTTCCAATTGCAGCCTCTTGCACACGGCTGGTCTTCACTCAGCCACTGACAGCTGAGCCTTCAGCTCTGGTCCAAGCTTTGAAAGTCCCTCTATAAACTTCTGACTCTCTACCCATCCCTCCTGCTTTGGGCCTTGTGTGGACTATGAATGCCAGCATAGACTGGGATGTTTTTCCCTGGAGCATAGGCGACTTAGGGCTGAGGGGCATAGATCAGCTAGATAGTCAACATCTTTCCCAAAGGTAGGGAAGTCTAAAACTAGAGGGCATAGGTTTAAGGTGAGAGGGGAGTGATACAAAAGGGTCCAGAAGGGCAATTGTTTTCCATACAGAGGGTGGTGAGTGTCTGGAACGACCTGCCATAGGCAGTAGTAGAGGCAGGTACAATTCTGTCTTTTAAAAAGTATTTAGACAGTTACATGGGTAAGATGGTTATGGAGGGATATAGGTCAAATGCAGGCAATTGGGACTAGCTTAGTGGTTAAAAAAAAAACGGCGGCATGGACAAGTTGGGCCGAAGGGCCTGATTCCATGCTGTAAATCTCTGACCATGCACCCTTGTTGGTCTCCCACATTCTACCCTATTCAACATGCAAAACTCTGCTGCCCATGTCTTATAGAACCATGGAATCAGCATCTTACCCAGGTCCACCTCCCCAACCTATCCCCGTAATCCTGTGCATTTACTATGGCTGATCCCCCTAACCCACACATCACGATATTAAAGGGCAATTTAGCACGTCTAATCCACCTAACCTGCACATCTTTGGAATATGGGAGGAAACTGGAGCACCTGGAGGAAACCCATGCAGACACGGGGAGAATGTGCAACTCCACACAGACAGTCACCCAAGGCTAGAATTGAAAGTTGTACAGGTTAGGTTGATTGGCCATGCTAAAATTAACCCTAGTGTCAGGGGGATTAGCAGGGTAAATATGAGGGGTTATGGGAATAGGGCCTGGGCGGGACTGTGGACGGCGCAGAATCGATCATTCAAATGGCCTCCTCCTGCACTGTAAGGATTTTATAACCTGGGTCCCTGGTGCTGTGAGGCAACAGTACTAACCACCTGTGCCACCATGCTGCCCTCACAGCAAGTCCCATTCACTTGTCATCTCTGTGCTCAGTAATCTACACTGGTTCCCAGTCAATTTCTTGATTTTGAAATTATCAACCTTGTTTTCAAATCCCTTGGCCCTCCCATCTCTGTAATCTCCTCCATCCCCACAACCCTCAGATATCTGCGCTCCTCTAATTCTGGCCTTTTGTGTATCGCCAATCATAAACCGCTTCACCATTGGAAACCGTATCTTCACGCCCACCAACGCCTCTACTTTCTCAGAAGACTAAGGAAGTTTGGCATGTCAGCTACGACTCTCACCAACCTTTACAGATCCACCATAGAAAGCATTCTTTCCAGTTGTATCCCAGCTTGGTATGACTCCTGCTCCTACCAAGACCACAAGAAACTACAAAAGGTCATCAATGTAGCCTAATCCAACACTCAAACCAGCCTCCCATCCACTGACTCTGTCTACACTTCTTGTTGCCTCGGCAAAGCAGCCAGCATAATTAAGGATCCCACGCACCCTGGACATTCTCTCTTCCACCTTCTCCCGTCAGGAAAAAGATACAAAAGTCTGAGGTCACGCACCAACCGACTCAAGAACAGCTTCTTCCCTGCTGCTGTCAGACTTTTGAATGGACCTACCTCACACGAAGGTGATTTTCCTCTACACCTTAGCTATGACTGTAACACTACTTTTTAAAATTTATTCGTGGGACACGGACGTCACTGGCTGGCCGGTATTTATTGCCCATCCCTAGTTGCCCTCGAGAACACTACATTCTGCACTCTCTCGTTTCCCTCTCCATGAATGGTATGCTCTGCCTATATAGCACACAAGAAACAGTACTTTTCACTGTATGTTAATACATGCGACAATAATAAATTAATTCAAACTGGTCTAGGTCCAAGCTCTGGAATTCCCTCCCTACCACAGTCTCTGCCACAGTTTCCTCCTTTAAGACACTTCTTGTAATCTTCCTCTTCGACCAAGCATGAGGCTCGATGTCACAGTTTGGATAATGCTCCTGTGAAGCATTGGGGCATTCATTATGTTAACGGTACTAAAGTTGCTGTTGGTATTAATTTGATGCTGGTATTTGACACCACAAATGGCATCGTCGGGTACCCTAGCGAATAACGTCACAGCTGGCTACTCGGGCCGTACAGCATCAAAACAACACATTTGAATCATATTCACATTAGGAAGCAAGAATAAAACATACAGGACAAAAAGCTGTCAGCTCAGAATTCAGAAACCACCTCAAATTCAATCTGGATTCTTTGTCTCGCTAACAAATAGTATGCCCAGAGGAAATGAGACACCATCACCCAAATACACATCTACTGTACAAACATATAAATTAGGAGTTAGTCGGCCCCCTCAAGCCTGCTCTACCACTTGATAAGATCATGGCCAACCTGATTGCGGCCTCAACCCTACTTCCCCGTCCAACCAACCTTCCATTCCCTTGTCACAGAATCATAGAGGTTTACAGCATGGAAACAGGCCCTTCGGCCCAACTTGTCCATGCCGTCCTTTTTTTTTTTAAACCTCCAAGCTAATCCCAATTGCCCACATTTGGTCCATATCCCTCTATACCCATCTTATCCATGTAACTGTCCAAACGCTTTTTAAAAACAAAATTGTACCCGCCTCTACTAATACCTCTGGCAGCTCGTTCCAGAAACTCACCATCCTCTGCGTGAAAAAAATTGCCCCTCTGGACACTTCTGTATCTCTCCTCACCTTAAACCTATGCCCTCTAGTTTTAGACTCCCCTATCTTTGGGAAAAGATATTGACTATCTAGCTGATCTGTGCCCCTCAAGATTGTCAATCAGGAATCTGACTCAGAGTCATCGAGCAATACATGTGAACAGGCCCTTCGGCCCAACTGGTCCATGCCAACCATGCTAGTCCTCCCAGCTAGTCCCAATTGCCCATGTTTGACACATATCCCTCTAATCCTTTCCCATCCAAGTACTTATCCAAATGCTTTTTAAACGTTGCTATTGAACCTGCCTCAACCACTTTCTCCGGCAGCTCATTCCATATACGCACCATGCTCGGCATGGAGTTGCCCCTTAGGTCCCTTTTCAACCTTTCCCCTCTCACCTTCAACCTATGCCCTCTAGCTTTAAAAATATTCAACAACTCAGCCTCCACAGCTCTCTGGGGAAGGAAATTAAGCAGGAAAAGAATTCTCATGAGAATTAAATGGGAAACCCTTTATTTTTAAACTGCGTCCCCTAGTTTGAGTTTCTCCCATCAAGGGAAATGTCCTCTCAGCATCCACCTAGTCAAATCCCCTCAGGATCTTGTATGTTTCAACACGATCTCCCGCTCTTTTAAACTCCAGTGGATATAGGCCCATGAAGTAATACTCGGGCGCCAGTGTCTCAGGTCATCTGTTGCATTTGCTGTGGCGGATCACGTTTCATTGTTGAAACCAAAGGCCTGCCAGTCTCCAACAACAAACATTTGCTAACCTTAACCATGAGTTATGTCTGGTTCATGGGGCACACCACCAAGAGTGGAATGCGACTACCCAACTCCAGGGATACTGAACACAAGTAGAGAGGCAAAGGAGCGCCACCATATGCTTAAAGGTCTATTTCGCACCAGCGTTCCTAACTGACCACAATGAAAATGACTTGCATTCATATAGTGCCATGCACAACCTCAGGATGTCCCAGTGCCCGTTACCCTCCTGAAGTATTTAATTAGCTGCATTCATAGAATCCCTACAGCACAGAAGGAGGCCATTCGGCCCATCGCATCTGTACTGACCACAATCCCACTCGGGCCCTATTCCCGTAACCTAATTTACCCTGCTAACCCCCTGACTCTAGAGGGCAATTTAGCATCGCCAATCAACCTAACCTGCACATCTTTGGAGCATGGGAGGAAACTAGAGCACCCGGAGGAAACCCACACAGACACGGGGCAAAGTCCGCACAATGACCCAAGCCGGGAATTGAACCCGGGTCCCTGGTGCTGTGAGGCAGCAGTGCTAACCACTGTGCCACTGTTGTAATGAAGGAAATACAGCAGCTTATTGCTGCACAGCCATAACAACAATAATACAATCAAGACTACGCAATCTATTTTTTGTGATGTTGGGAGATAAAATATTAGCCAGGAAGCACTCGCCTATTCTTTAAACCTGCTGTAACTTAGGGTAAATTCACTAGTCCT
Organism: Mustelus asterias; assembly: GCF_964213995.1. Taxonomy (NCBI): domain Eukaryota; kingdom Metazoa; phylum Chordata; class Chondrichthyes; order Carcharhiniformes; family Triakidae; genus Mustelus; species Mustelus asterias. Next base: position 9,233,590 of record NC_135813.1, read on the forward strand.
GCACTCTCAGGCAGGAGCCACACTATAAAGGTGCAGGAGAGGTGGTGATTACAGCACTGTAATGCTGATTTTCTACCTTGGATTATTTTCAAGCACATGAAGCGGGCAGCATGGTGGTAGTGGTTAGCGCTGTTGCCTCAGTGTCAGGGACCTGGGTTCAACTCCCAGCTTGGGTCACTGTCTGTGTGGAGTTTGCACATTCGCCCTGTGTCTGTGGGGGTTTCCTCCGGGTGCTCCGGTTTCCTCCCACAGTCTGAAAGACGTGCTGGTTAGGTGCACTGGCCGTGCTAAATTCTCCCTCAGTGTACCCGAACAGGTGCCGGTGTGTGGCGACTAAGGGATTTTCACAGTAACTTCATTCAGTGTTAATGTAAGCCTACTTGTGACACTAATAAATAAACTAAACTTTATAAACTTGTGAATTTAGTTCTTATGTTACCAGCATGATAGTCGTTGAAGATATGTTTTAGACAATTCCCAAAGTAAAACATGGACAAATAACCAAAAGCAGAGACAAGCTTCCATTAGTATCTACTACCTTCATTGAGAGACACTTTGTAATGTCCTTTAGGGAAGGAAATCTGCTATCCTTACCTGGTCTGTTCCACTTGTGTCTCCGGGCTCACAGAAATGTAGCCCTCTGAAATGGCCTAGCAAGCTGCTCAGTTCAAGGACAATTAGGGATGGGCAACTGGTCTTGCCAGCGACACCCATATTCCATGAAAGAATTTAAAAAATGAAGTAAACTATGTACAAATATGAACTACTACGTACTTGAAAGCACTACTGTAAAGTGGGCACATTAGAGTCTGCACTGAAGGGGCAATAAATCTGCATCCACTCACCTGCAGTTTGTCCATCGTAGTTTTCAAGGCTTCATACAGATCTGTTGGTACAGTGTCTGCATCATTTACTGCTCCTGAGGGGACAAAAATTTTTTTTTAAAAAGGAAAATCATACAAAAGAAATATTATTCACATACTGACGCCAAAAGCTACCACAGACAAGTTACAGGAAACTAACTTTTAGTTCAATAACAGCTTTAATTTACAGCTTCCGGAGTTTTGGTGCAGGATACAATTCTCACAGATAAGGGTCTAAAAGTTAGCCAACTGCCAAAAAAAACAACCAACACATTTATTGGTTAATGGATTAAGAGGGGAAAGGACGCAGAGCAGGACAAGTTGGGTATTTTAAATGCTGATGGCGAGACTTTGAAGAACAGGGGATTGAGTGTTCCGTAGAATCTTAATGGCACGGAAGAGGATATTCCACCCATTGTGATTGGTTCCTTAAAAGAGCCAGTAAATAGTTCCCCTCCATTACTCCTTCCCACCAGCCTGGAAATTTCACTTTTAAAAGAACTTACCCAATTTATTTTGAAAAATCATTACTTAATCTGTTCCCACCACCCTTCTTGATAAGGTATTCCAAATGACAACTCGCTATTAAAAAGAACTCTCATTTTCCACAAGTTCTACCTTTTTCTTTGTCTGTACATGTGTAGTATATCTGATAGATATTGATGGATGCGTAATTTATTGTACTCTGTTGTTGCACACCGTCATCCCCTTTACAGCAAGGGTTAACTCGTCTTCCTTCAATGTTGTGCGTCATTGGTGTGATTTTCCTTTTTCAAATAAGGTCATATTGTGAAGGTCATGTTGTAAAAAAAACACCTCTTTTACGGCCAGACCCAAGAAACAAAGTGACGATCTCAGACATTTACCTTATAGGGAAGACCTTACTGAAATATCCAGCCATGGATCAACACTGGCACCTAGGAGCCAGAAGATTGTGGGTTCAAGTCCCACTCAAGAACTAAAATGAAAAGCAGCTCGAGTCGGGCACTGAGGGAGCAGGGCACTGTCAGAGGCGACATTAACCCAAGACCTTGCCTGCACTCTCAGATGCATGTTAAAGAACCCATGGTCATTATTTTGTACAGCAGCAGGGCAGTTAACTCTTCTGTGCTGGCCAACATTTATCCTTCAACCAAAATGACAAAAACAGATGATTAAACTGCTGTTTGTGACAGCCTGCTGCGTGCAAATTGGCTGCTGTGTTTCCTATGTTTTAATTCAAAGTACTTCACTGACTGTAAACCCCCTTCAGAACATCCTGTTCTGTAAGAGGTGCTATATAAATGCAAGTCATTTTTAAAGTCACATACAAATTGCCAACACAATGAAATGTCATAGTGTGTATAGTATAAACATACATGTCATAATATCATATTTTCAAAATATAGCATTAACTATTCTCATGGGGCAGCACAGTGGTTAGCACTGCTGTCTCACGGCACCAGGAACCCAGGTTCAATTCCAACCTTGGGTGTCTGTCTCTGTGGAGTTTGCACGTTCTCACCGTGTCTGCGTGGGTTCCCTACGGTTACCTTCCACAGTCCAAAGATGTGCAGATTAGGTGGATTGGCCAGCCGAAATTGACCTTTAGTGTCCCAAGATGCGCAGGTTAGGGGGATTAGCAGGGTAAATGTGAGATGGGCCTGGGTAAGATGCTCTGTTGGAGAGTAGGTACAGACTCGATGGGCCAAATGGCTCCTACTGCACTGTAGGGATTCTATGCCTTCATGTCAGACTACGCAGTAGATAATCCCAACACAAAATCAAGTCACTATTTCAATTCAGTAAAATCTATTCCAAACAAAAACAATCATATTTAATTGGACAATGCCAAGTTACTAACTGCATTCACGATATCAGAAGTGATCTTCCAGTTACTTTCATAAAGGATATTTGTCATCTTATAAAAACTGCAACTTGAGCATAGGAAGGAGAGACTCTACAATGGATGACTGTTTCCAATAGTCCAGTCCATCATCTTTTTAGTGCAGAATTGATGGAAGTCCCACCTTCTCCACATGATGCTGCTGTTGCTCTAGATGTGGATGGTCCAATTTAAACATATTAGATTATACATCCGAGTTTGCCTTTTGAGGATATTAATACATAATTTGAGCACATTATTCAAATTTCACTTATTCCATACATTCTGGAAAATGATTTCCATTCTGTACTCTAATTTCTCCTTTGTGTAATTATCAGGTCACCCTTTGCTGGAATTTGCAGTATAAAAGGTAACAAGAATCATAGAATCCCTACAGTGCAGAAGGTGGCCATTGTGCCCATCAACCCATCTGCACTGACTCTCTATCAGGGCACCCCACTCAGGCCCTATCCTCCTAACCTACACATCTTTGGACACTAAGGGCCAATTTAGCATGGCCAGTCAACCTAATCCACACATCTTTAGACTGTAGGAGGAAACCGGAACACCCGAAGGAAACCCACGCAGACACGGGGAGAACGTGCAAACTCCACACAGGCCGTAATTGAACCCAGATCCTTGGCACTGTGAGGCAGCAGTGCTAACCATTGTGCTGCCAAACTTAATAGTTATAGCATATTCATAATTCCAAAGCGTCAGCCCACTGCAGTTTTAGATTATGGAGAACCAAAGTAAAGCAATTCAAGGGAATACCTCTGAACGGTTCTTGCTCGTCCATTACAGCTGACATTTCTGGTAGTGCCTGCTGCTGCTGTTCCTGGTCCAAGCTTTGCAATGTTAGTTGATCTTGGTTTAGTGTTAAATTCTGCAAATCAGCCTGAAGGAAAGAAGGAAGAGGATTTCAAACAAAGAATTTATAAAGGTTCTACATCACTGGGGGATAACCGCCCAATCACTCAGGGTGGTTACACTGCAAAAGGCCAGGGGCGGACATGTGGACAGGAAAGCAGGATGGTATGTTGAAATTCGAGGAGTTATGGGGGTGAGGATGGTTAACTTGAGAATAGGGCGTATCCGCATTTGCAGCTGTCAAGGTACCTCGTGCTGACGTCCTAATCTGTGAAAATGAAATGAAGCATCGCCCTGATCAGTTGATCGCCCTCTTTCCTGTGCCCACCGGCCAAGTTTGAGATGCCCGCAAGAAACTACAAAAGGTCATGAATGTAATTCAATCCATCACGCAAACCGGGCTCCCATTCCATTGACTCTGTCTACACTTCCCGCTGCCTCGGAAAAGCAGCCAGCATAATTAAAGGATCCCACGCACCCCAGACATACTCTATCCCTCCTTCTTCCATCGGGAAATAGATACAAAGGTCTGAGGACACGTACCAACCGACTCAAGAACAGCTTCTTCCCTGCTGCCATCAGACTTTTGAATGGACCTGCCCCGCATTAAGTTGATCTTTATCTACACCCTAGCTATGACTGTAACACTACAATCTGCACTCTCTCCTTTCCTTCTCTATGAATGGTATGTTTTGTCTGTATAGCACGCAAGAAACAATACTTTTCACTGTATACTAATACATGTGACAATAATAAATCAAAACAAATATGTGCATGTTTTGAACTGGACAGCAGGAGACGAACAAAACCTGTACCCTGGGGAGGTCAATCCATCTCTTATTCCATTCTGGTCAGGAATTCCTTGTCCACAGCACAAATGTTTTTCCAAAGCAACGCTGCTTGTCGAACGCCACAACAACATGGCTGAACCTATATCCTTTACTCAGAGATTCTGCCTGCTGATACGCAAGTTAAACATCCTTAGGATGTTCCTGAATTGTCCGAAAGGCATTCTTACCATTTCCTCTAGACTTTCCAGTTCTGCTGGTATTGCAACATGATTGGTCTTCTGATTTCCCTGCCTGGAAGCAAGATGATCTTCCAACACATCATCTGTTGGTGCAAAGTTAAAAATGAATCAACTTCAACTGGAACCTGCTGAACCTCGGAACAACAAACCAAATGATCCACAACCCATTGATGGTAATCACTTCCTTTAATGAAAATACTGTTTTTTAAATTAAGAGCGAAACCATAGTGTAGAATACAAGAGCAGGGATAGACTTCTGAGGCTGTATAAGGCTCTGGTCAGGCCCCATTTGGAGTACTGCGAGCGATTTTGGGCTCTGTATCTAAGGAAGGGTGTGCTGGCCTCAGAAAGGGTCCAGAGGAGATTCACCAGAACGATCCCTGGAATGAAGAGCTTGTCTCATGAGGAACGGTTGAGGACTCTGGGTCTGTATTCGTTGGAGTTTAGAAGGATGAGGGGGGGGTCTTATTGAAACTTACAGGATACTGCGAGGCCTGGATAGAGTCGACGTGGAGAGGATGTTTCCACTGGTAGGAAAAACTAGAACTCGAGGGCACAACCTCAGACTAAAGGGACGATCCTTTAAAACAGAGATGAGGAGGAATTTCTTCCACCAGAGAGTGGTGAATCTGTGGAACTCTTTGCTGCAGAAGGCTGTGGAGGCCTGGTCATTGAGTGTCTTTAAGACAGAGATAGATAGGTTCTTGATTGATAAGGGAATCAGGGGTTATGGGGAAAAGGCAGGAGGATGGGGATGAGAAAAATATCAGCCATGATTGAATGGCGGAGCAGACTCGATGGGCCGAATGGCTTAATTCTGCTCCTGTGTCTTATGGTCAAACTCTCAGGCCATGTTCAAAATACTAAAAAATTGTGAAAATATAATGGAAAAGCAGTAATTCCAGAATTTCTTCAGAATGTGCTGCCTGGAACATTTGCTCAATGACAATCTTGAGAGTTTGAGGTTTCAACACAAAAACAAACAAGCGCACACCATAATCAAACTGAGGGTGTTTGGATGGTGACTTGATTAGAGGCCCCAAGCCTTGGGGTGAATAGAACTATTTAGAATTTCAAAATAATCTGGAGACCAAGGTCTAGATTTCACTGGCACAGCCCCCTACACCCAAGGCTCACAAGATCGTGCCCGAAGGCAACGGGGAATGCCGTTCTGCGAGCCTCGCCCGCCCTGATTTTGGGGCAGCCGTATCAGTAAAACCAGGGGAAGTGTATGAGACAACAATTCTGAAGAGGCTGCAAATGAAAGTTCAGGTTCCCCGCACCTTCCCCAAGATGTGAACTGATCTTGCTCAAGTCCGCTGATAGTTTGCTGATCATGGACTTCAGGCCCTTGTTTTCATCGTTCAAACGTTCCAGCTGCTCCTGTGGATGGACACATTGCACTGTTAAAAAGGTAACTGTGGATACACACAGTCCTGACCTCTGATCCCCTTACTAGCTATTACAACCTCAGGAATCTAAACTAGCAGAGACGTGCACTCACTTCCATTCTTCAAACATTAGATGCAATTTATTAAATTCAGCAAATGTCACGTTTAAACTGGCTGCATCAAATCCTGAAATGGAGTTTGGAAGGCAGACAGAAGCTGAATGGTAGCTCTTTAGCATACTACTAATTCTAGTTCCATTTTCAAATTTTCCACATGTTAAAATGGCCACTATTTATTCTCTCTCATTTGTAAGATAAAATGTCACTAAGTGTTGAAACTCCGGGTGCTCCGGTTTCTTCCCACAGTCTGAAAGACGTGCTGGTTAGGTGCATTGGCCATGCTAAATTTTCCCTCAGTGGACCCAAACAAGTGCCGGAGTGTGGCGACTATGGGATTTTCACAGTAACTTCATTGCAGTGTTAATGTAAGCCTATTTGTGACGAATAAATAAACTAAACTAAACTGGCATTATAGGACTAGTAGCTAGAAAATCACAGGGATCGTGCTGGCAATATGTATTCCCAGGAGCTCCCCAAAATAATAGCTGGAGACAGGAGGAACTTCGCTCAGTGCTTCCCATGTTGTTATGTTTTGGGAACTAACAGACCCACTCTCCCGCAGGCTCTTTGCCAGCAGCGCACATGCAGGATATTACATATCTACAATAACATTTGCTTAAAACTATCAGTTCTCCACTGAATCTGTAATCTCACCTTTGTAACCATATGATTCTTCGGTTGCAACTCGTTTTGGACTCCCTCTTGTACCTCCTCATGCTGCGACCTATCCACCAAAGTTTGTTGTAGGTGCTTCTGAAACTCCTCCCGCTCAGCCACCAGTTGCTGGTAAGCTGCTATGTACTGCTGTAGATGAGCGTAGATCTCATTCCTCTCCCCCTGCATGGCCTGAGCTTCCTGTGCCTTCAGTTCAAGCTACAAAACAAAGACACAAGCAGCATTGGAATATCAGCTGAAATAATTACAAATGTCAAATTACAAACAATGAGAGTTTGTTTTGGCAATGAGCTTGCTGGCTTCTTGATGGTCCAGAGGACAACCAATCCACACACTTCAAACTCTGATCAGTTTTCAGATAAGGCTGTTAGACGAAGCACCACAGGAGAGGGGGCAGGAGGAGATGCATACCATGGGTAACAAAAGCCTTCCCTTTACAACCGGCCGGACAGTTGGAAACGAGCATCATCGGCTTGCCTCATTTGAAGTATGTGGTTCCGGGGATAGGGCCCGGGTGGGATTGCCGTCAGTGCAGGCTCGATGGGCCGAATGACCTCCTTCTGCACAGTAGGGATTCTATGAATATTTCTAATTATTCACTGAGGAGAGATGGCAATATAGAAGCCAGCAGTTTACATCATCCTGCCTGGAGGGGGTAAAAGAGACGGGGAAGTGGCAGATGCCAACAGTACTGATTACAGTACATAGTGTTACGAATGATGGATGTTATAAGATGGTTATGTTTTAAACTGTCTTCTTTAATTCAAGGTAAAATGGAGTAGTGGGAAGTGAGTGACCTCCAACATGATCTGCCAGAGACAAACCCATGTGCCTTCATATTGAATCTCCCTGGAGAGAAACCCATTGTGACCCATTTATTATGGAGACAGAAATCCAAAATAAAAATTATTCAAAGATGCAAGCTTTAACACCTGGACACAAAAGAAGATGCAGGTGGCCTTATTGCTGCCCAGACTGAGTCAGCAGACCGAGGATTTTAGGGGTGCAGATGCTGAAGTATCATGCGGAAGAAAAGTACTGCTTTGGGATTAATCACCGAGAGGAGGGCTGGTGAGGATCAAATCCTTGTTTGAGGAAACAAACATATTGTGAAGAATTGAAGACCACAAAATCACCCTGCAACAGGAAGCCTATTGAATTATGCTCAAAGGGTTGAGTGAAGAGGACTGTTTGAAAAGGACATGGGAAGATTGACCCCAGCCGGGCAGAGAGAAGAGATAGTGTTTGAGTTGTGTGGAAATCTGGATCCAAAGATTTTGCATGGTGTGTTGTATGAATACAACATGGGGCTTTCAGTTGTCCAGTAAATTACTGGGGAACACTTTTTCTGTGCTTTGTTATCTAATGCCGTATTCAGTCTATGTTGATTTTAATGTGTTTGTTACAGTAACAGTCTTAAAACATGAAACTTCACTTGATCCATTTGAGTCCCTCACTGGGAAATTCATATCTCTCTTTTGAAGTGAAGGGTTACTTTATCATGTTTAAAGAGACACATGCTGACACAGAGGGCAAGTGAAGCTAGGAGGTATGTACTTGTAATAATTCACTGCAAATAAATCTGTACCACATGAAGACTGTCTCTGGTTTCTTCCTCCATCGACTGGCTAACAGCAGGAAAAGAAACACCGCTCTTCAGGACAATTGTGGCAATTTATGTTTTAAGCATTTCTTCCACCTGTTATTTTTTTTAAATTAAGACATTCAGTGCATCTGTGTGTTTTTCCATTAAATGAAGGCAAAATGACATCCCTCCCTCCACACAGTGAATCAATCTGCTAGAACATTTATTTCCTTTTCTTTTTTGGGGCAGCATAGTGGCACAGTGGTGAGCACTGCTGCCTCACAGCGCCAGGGACCTAGGTTTGATTCCCGGCTTGGGTTACTGTCTGTGCGGAGTCTGCACGTTCTCCCCGTGTCTGCATGGGTTTCCTCCGGGTGCTCTGGTTTCCTCCCACAGTCCGAAAGATGTGCTGGTTAGCTGCATTGGCCATGCTAAATTCTCCCTCAGTGTACCCGAACAGACGCCGTGTGGCGACTAGGGGATTTTCACAGTAACTTCATTGCAGTGTTAATATAAGCCTACTTGTGACAATAATAAATAAACTTTAAAAGATAAACTTTTAAAAACAACTTCAGAACAAAGAACAAAGAGAATTACAGCACGGGAACAGGCCCTTCGGCCCTCCAAACCTGCACCAACTGTGCTGCCCGATTGAACTAAAACCCCCTACCCTTCCAGGGACCATATCCCTCTATTCCCATCCTATTCATGTATTTGTCAAGACGCCCCTTAAAAGTCACCATCGTATCTGCTTCCACTACCTCCCCCAGCAACGAGTTCCCAGGCACCCACCACCCTCTGTTTAAAAAAATTGTCTCGTACATCTCCTTTAAACCTTGCCCCTCGCACCTTAAACCTGTGATCCCTAGTAATTGACTCTTCCTCCCTGGGAAAAAGCTTCTGACTATCCACTCTGTCCATGACTCTCATAATCTTGTAGACTTCTATCAGGTTGCCCCTCAACCTCCGTCGTTCCAGTGATAACAAATCAGGTTTCTCCAACCTCTCATAGCTGATGCCCTCCATACAAGGCAACATCCTGGTAAATCTTTTCTGTACCCTCTCCAAAGCCTCCACATCCTTCTGGTAGTGTGGTGACCAGAATTGAACACTGTATTCCAAGTGCAGCCTATTAAAGGTTCTATAAAGCTGCAACATGACTTGCCAATTTTTAAACTCAATGCCCCAGCCAATGAAGGCAAGCATGCCGTATGCCTTCTTGACTACCTTCTCCACCCGCGTTGCCACTTTCAGTGACCTGTGTACCTGTACACCCAGATCGCTTTGCCTATCAATACTCTTAAGGGTTCTGCCATTTACTGTATATTCCTCTCTGTATTAGACCTTCCAAAATGCATTAAAAACAATACATTAAAAAAGGGACATCTTTTATCTAAATTTGCATCGACAGTTCAAGGATCAGATCATCCTGATTTCATGTCCTACTGTGTGTGCCTATAGTGGAAAATCTTTCAACTTTCCCATTGTTCCGTACAGACCTTCCGAGCTGTCGGAGTCAAAAACTCAGTGTTCCACCTGAAGAGAAATTATTTGTTCTGCTGCATAGCGCACATTGGTCTCCTATTACAGCAATGTTTGGGGAGAACATTCTCCATGTAACCCAAGGCAAACTGTACATTCCAAGGTGCGAAAAGAAAAAAAAACTGAGTACATCAAAAAATTTGCAGAGGGACAGCGATTAAGCTCCCTGCATATAGCAGGAGTTCAGCACGATGATACTTCAGATGAAACTGCAAGTGGGTTAGGATGCGCATTTATACTTCGGAAAGTACAAATCACTCGACATTTTTGCACTGTGGGAGGAATCAATACCTTTTCTTTCAAATCCGCCACATCCTCATGCATATGTCCCACCTTCTTAGCCAACTCTTTCTTTACATACAGTTCTGACTGCAATGCACCGGTGAGCTCCATGTTCTCGTTGGTCTGTGGAAACAGTCAGTTGAGAGGATATATACATTATAAAACAGCAAACCTCTAACATTCCTCAAAATAATTCTTCATAATCCCCATGCAATACGGCTTACTGCGCAACTCGTCCGCATGATTTGCTAATATGGCCAAATAATTCTTTCCAAAATTGGTGCAAGAATTATTGATATTTTGATTTAAATATATGAAGTGGAACTTGGAGAGGGCGAGGTAGGGTTTAGCGCAGGTTGGGACGGAGGCGGAAACATTCTGAATTGCTTAAAGCTTGTAATGACGTTGTGGTTGGAAGCCAGTTTGAAGAATATTAGCAAGCTACAGCCTCAAGGATCAGGCATCAAGTAGATGGGAGGACAGGCAAGGGCAGAGGCCTATAATGCTTCGGAGATGGAAGAATGAGGTCTTGATAACAGAATCAATGTGGAACAGAGCTCTGGTTTAAGTAGTTCCACAGTTCTTGGCATTCTGCTGGGCGACCAGCAAGACTGATGAGTGAAAGCCAAAAGCACACAAGTGCCAGCAGGAGCCAAACAGGCTGCCTTTGGTTTTGCGGAAGGTGCTTCGGAGAAAGTTTAGACTCATCCAGGTTCAGGTGTCACAGACGATTGGGGGTGCGTCGCAACAACCTCTGGATTAATGGAGAAATCCTAACAAGGTACCACACCATCATCAGTACGTGTGGCATCAGATCCCAGATTTTAAACTGGCACCAAGAGATTGCATGTAGATAGTAAAGAGGTGACCAAGGATGGCTTCCTGAGGTAAACCAGAGATGATCATGCAGACAAGAGCTGGACAAGCTACTGAAAGCAATGCGGCGTCTGTGGTGTATCAGACCAGCAGGGTGCAGACTGCAGGGAAAATATATTAGAGGAGAATTGAATAGTTAACAGTGTAGAAGGCAAGTCACACAAGATGCTCTTGCTGGCTTTGATCAAGTGAGTCCTGGGTGCTGTGAGGGGCAGGGTGGAAGCCAAATAACAGGGTTCAAAGTGGGAGAAGTGACAGCATAGTTGACGGAATCAAGAAAAATCTGGCAGAGCAGCAGCAGTTTGGGGGGGGGGGCAGAGAGAGGGGGTGGGGGTTAATAATGCATTTGTTAAGGAATGAGCGACAATCTTGACAATTGTCAAATGACAATTCGCAGCACAACAATAGGCAGTTTGTTCTCAAGATTCCTGTGAACACTGCTCGGAGATTAATATCCAGTGGAAGAGTTCACATGCAAACTTTGGAAATAAACTGGGCATTGACATTGCAAATAAATTGTACAGAATAATCTGAGAGAATTAGGACTAATTATGTCACAGGAAAACTTAGATTTAATTACATTGCCAGAAGCCTAGCTGAAATCTGGGCAGGTGTGTAAAACAAACATCTTGGTTTACAATATTTGTTAAGGAGGATGGGAAAAAAAAGGAGTTTTGGTGAAGAAACAACAGAAATGTGATATTGTTTATCCTACACCAAGTGATAGTTTTAATCTCATGTTCCCACATCCATTCATTTTCCTCAATCAACAAACCCATTTTAAAATATTAACATCTCCATCTACGGCAGTGCATGATGCAGCCCGACAACCCTTTTAAAAAAATAATTCCGTTTTATCCTTAATCTCATTTCTATCTCTAACCGTCCCAGACTCCGCCGTCAAATGCTTCTATTAAAACATTTCCCCGTCTCCTCCAATAAAACAGAAGAGAGTTCATTCTTTCAGAAACTCGATGGACAACACCCGAACAGGAAAAAGAAATCTGTACAAGAACTTAAGAACTAGGAGCAGGAGGAGGCCACCTGGCCCCTCGAGCCTGCTCCGCCATTCAATAAGATCATGGCTGATCTTTTCACGGACTCAGCTCCACTTGCCCGCCCACTCACCATAACCCTTAATTCCTTTACTGTTCGAAAATTTATCTATCCTTGCTTTAAAAACATTCAGTGAGGTAGCCTCAACTGCTTCACTGGGCAGGGAATTCCACAGATTCACAACCCTTTGTGTGAAGAAGTTCCTCCTCAACTCAGTCCTATAGATGTGGCCCTTATCATTTGAACATCTTTCCCATACAGTGGACCCAAATAATATACTGTTCCCCAGAGCTTTATACCGATTCATCATTATACTCCATTGACTTTTATATTCGATGGGTGGAATCTTTCCATCCCGCCCATGGGAATCGTAGCAGGCGGAACACAGACCAGGCAAAGATCCCTTGACCTTGGGCAGGATTTTCCAGTCTTGGGGTGAATGTGGCTGGAAAATCCCACCCTATACCTCTTACCATAATGCCGTTTCAGTATGTTATTATTTTTTTAAAAACTGCATCATGTCACACTTGCTGACATAGAATTCTCTCTGCCTCCGCTTTTGCCTATTCCACCAGCTCATTACTATTGCCTTTCCACTTATCTTTGGCCCTCAGAAATATTTACCGACGCTTTCCATTTGCACACCTATCAATCCAAATGCTCTTCTCCATTGCTCCATACCAATTTGTTGCAGTTGTTTGCACAGTATAAAAGTTAACAAGGCCAGAACAGAACCCTGTTGGACACTGCTACCCATTCCCTATCAAAGAACACATATAATTACAGCACAGGAGCAGGCCCTTCGGCCCGCCAAGCCAATACCAACCATGCTGCCCAACTGAACTAAAATGCCTTACCCTTCCGGGAACCACATCCCTCTATTCCCATTCTTTTAATGTATTTGTCAAGAGCCCCCTTAAAGGTCACTATCGTATCTGCTTCCACTAACTCCCACGGTAGTGAGTTCCAAGCACCCACCACCCTCTGTCTAATAAAAACTTGCCTCGTACATCTCCTTCAAACTTTGCCCCTCGCACCTTAAACCTACGCTCCCTAGTAATTGACTCTTCCACCCTGGGAAAAAGCTTCTGACTATCCACTCTGTCCATGCCCCTCATAATCTTGGCAATTTCCATCAGATGGCCTCTCAAACTCTGTCGTTCCAGTGAGAACGGACCAAGTTTCTCCAACCTCTCCTCATATCCTTGGAGAAACTGCCCTTAACTCATCCTGCTTCCTCGCTCCCACCCAATTTTAAATCCCTTTGGCACACTTTCTCTTATTCCAGACATGTGTACAACCTGCGTTAACTAGTTTTTCAGTCAAAGGCATTCCAAAAGTCCCTGTACACCGTAGCCCCCATTATGTCACTTCTTGACAAAAAAGTTATGGGTTTTGTTAAGCATGATTTTCCTTTATACAATCAGCAACACTAATTTCAATTATTTTCTCACTTTGATATTTACTAATTTTATCTTTAAAGTTTCCGAAAGTTGGCATGGAAAAATAGCAGAAGGTTTAGGTCATACGGCTCCTAAAGCCACTCATGGTCAGTCATCTACCTCCACTAGTTTCCCTCCCTATCCCCATTTCCGTTCCAAAAATCTATTAATCCAAGACTTGAATATACTCACTCAACATGCACTGATGCTAACTAGTCTCCAACTATTCAGATTAGCTGTGTCATCCTTTTTAAAGTATTACGCTAGAGCTGATTTCATAAAAGTTGAAGCCACTTCACAGTATAAAAGTGCAGACAAAATACACAGAATGGAGCGTCCTCAGTTTGATCGACTATGTAGCCTTTGTGTTCCAATGAAATAGATTAAACAACACATTTGAAAGCGGAGGAGTAGAGTTTTACATAGGAGGTGATGGTAGAGTACGCACAAGTTTGACAAATGCATTCTGAAGCTCTGCTAGCTGCTCCTTGAGCTCGCGGTTCTGTGTCAATGCTCGGCTTATTGTAGCCTTGTCACTCTGCATGTTTTCCAGCAGTTGCTTCCGGTCTACGGAATTATCGTTGTAACGCTGCACCGTCCGCTCCAGTTCCTGCAGCCTCTCTTCCAGCTCCAGGTTTAAATGACTCAGCTGCTCATTGTCACGAACCTAAAAAAGGTCAAACGATTGTAGATTATTAAATGTGTACATCCTTAAAATATGTCTGATGCTGCTGTACAGATATCACATTTGAGCTGGCACCGTAAAAGTCCACACCATTCAGGCAACTCTGGGCTATATCTGGAGAACAAAAGTTTAAAAAAAAAAAGTTGCTGTGGATGAGATGTGTCATAAGCTCATAAGAAGCAGAATTAGGCCATTTGGTCCGTCGAGTCTGCTCAGCCATTCGATCATAGCTGATATGCTCCTCATCCCCATTTTCCTGCCTTCTCCCCTTCAACCCATTACCAATTAAAAATCTGTCTACCTCCTCAAATTTACTCACTGTCCCAGCATCTACCGCACTTTGGGGTAGTGAATTCCACAGATTCACAATCTGTGGAGCTAAGAGTCCATCCCAAAGCGAATTAGTGTGGATGTTGGAAATCTGGAATTAAAATAGAAAATACTAGAAATACCGGCAGCGCCTGTGGAAGGAAACACAAAGTTAACATTTCAGGTTGTGACCTATCACAGCCCGAAACTTTAACTCTGTTTCTCTCTCCACAGATGCTGCCAAACCTGCAATTTTGGTTTTAGTGTGTCCATCCCATCACTGACTGATTAGACTGGGACTTCTTCCGAGACTCACTTCAAGAGCAGAGCACATAATCTAAGCCAGTGGTTCCCAAAGGGTGCGGCGCGCCACACTGGTGCGGCAAGAGAGGATGGCAAGTGTGGCGGGAAGATTCAAGGACAATCAAAGAAACATTTAAACATGGTTTAAACAAGCATTGTTTTATACTTTCTGGATGTCCCATGATCATATTATAAAGTAGTTGTGTTCTATGTTATGAAACAAGCACTGCTAGGAGTTATTTTTTTTTGTTTTTGAATGTATTTCTTATCAATAAAAAATTTGGTGCGGCGTGAGCAAATTTTTATTCCGAAAATGCGGCCCAGTGAAAAAAAATGTCCCTATTCTTAATTTGTGACAGAGGCTAAATGTAGCAACACAGCTCAGCACAAATCTGTTTATTTATTATTAGTGTCACAAGTAGGCTTACATTAACACTGCAATGAAGTTACTGTGAAAATCCCCTCGTTGCCACACTCCGGTACCTGTTTGGGTACACTGAGGGAGAATTTAGCATGGCCAATGCTCCTAACCACCACGCCTTTCGGACTGTGGGAGGAAACCAGAGCACCCGGAGGAAACCCACGCTGAAGCGGGAGAACGTGCAAACTCCGCACAGACAGTGACCCCCAAGCCGGGAATCGAAACCGAGACCCTAGCACTGTGAGGCAGCAGTGCTAACCCACTGTGCCACCCCAAAATCTGGAGAGACTTTGGACTTCCAAGTCTCAGTAATTCCTTTCCCCACCACAGGGTACTCATTAAGCCTGGAGGGCAGGTGAAGCAACAAGCGGTCACAAATAATTTTGACCCAATTTCTGGCGCCGATTGTATCAATTGCTGTTCTTTGCTTTAAATGAATATTTGTGCCTCACGATGAAGCGAGAAATTGCAATTGTTTTCTCAGTTCACTGCAGTTAAAACTCAGTGTATTGTTTAAGATTCGTGTCTGCTGAGGAAAACCAGTCCCCCGCCTCACCAGATGGAAAAGAAGCCTCTT
This sequence comes from Mustelus asterias, assembly GCF_964213995.1. NCBI lineage: Eukaryota > Metazoa > Chordata > Chondrichthyes > Carcharhiniformes > Triakidae > Mustelus > Mustelus asterias. Next base: position 9,249,480 of record NC_135813.1, read on the forward strand.
TTACCTGAGCCTGGTACTGTGTGTACAACTCCTCCTTCTCCCGTTGCAGGGTTTGAACATTATCCTCCAGCAACTGTTCTTGCTCGGTTGGGCCTTCAGGCTGGGGCGTGGTCTGGCTCTCACTGACCTCGCACACTTGTGCTAAACAACACAGAGCAAGGCAGCGTTAAAAACTCACATCTTCAAAAATATATCACCACCATCTGTTCACCATGAAAAAGGGCCAAATGAGCTACACTGACTGCACAAGTCAAGCACTCCTTAAAGAATCGTACAGTTTTACAGCTCCATTTCTCCAGCACTCGGTTCTCACAGCCACCCACTATTCATTGCCTCAGGCTCATTGCTTTTTCAACAATTATCCACCTTCCGTTTAAAAATTACTTTTCATTCTCCGACCATCACTGTTTCAGGGAAAGGGCATCATGCACCGTAACAACCCCCTGAGTTTCTTCTAACCTGTCTTGATGGGTCTTAAGATTTACGGCCTCAATAGTTTGGGAATGCATTCAAAAATTTTTCCCACTTTTCCAAAAAGTAATACTGGAGGCCAATGGATATGCAACCACACTTATCCTGCCAGCAGCTTCAGGGAGCTCCAACCCTGCTCAACGGCACATCAAGCACACCGAGTACCTCCGTGTGCATACCAAAATTCTCAGCTCATCACACATCTTGACCAATGATAGCCTGTGACACTCTGTATAACTTGGTACCAATTTATCTTTGAAAATTGATAACGGCACTTCAAGCACACAGATCTCTTATCGCCATTCGTGGGATCATGCTGTGCCGAATCAGCCTTTGGGTTTCCTCAATTACATCATTGACTACAGTTCAAAAAAAACAGCATTTTGCTGGATGTAATGGGTTTCTGGATATCACCAGGTCATGAAAAGCGCTGGAGAATTGCATGCCTTCCTTTCTTACAGGTTTGAGGATAAAAGCAACCTGTTGTTACCCAAGTCTAGGTTGTACAGTACACCAGCATTACAGTAGTGTTCATGAGGAACAATGTGAGTTCTTCTGTGATTTGCCTCTTGGAATTTTCTGAGACACTGTTTGAAATACTTTTATTATCAGGTTTCCCTGTCTAATAATCAGGGAGTTATAACATTTCTTTGTGCTCAAGGTGAGGTGAGAGAGGTCAATAGTGGGGAATGGAACCTATTTCATTTCAGGCAATGCATGACTGTATTAAGCACTCCCAAGTCAGCTACAGCACAAAAGTAAAGTCCTCTCTCCAACGTACCTCAGATCCAACTGCAGAAGAACACTAACTATTGTAACGTTTGATTTTCCACACTAGCCAACTTGTGTCTTCTCTGCACCAGATGGCAAGGTACTCCAGAGTCAGAAGGGTGAGAATTTAGTCCCTTTCCAGTGACAAGTCCAAAATCTATGCTAGCACACCAGCACTGAAGCAAAAGGGTTCTGCACTGTCAGAGGTGAGGTCTTTCAGGTGAAATGTTAAACCAAGATCTTTCAGGTGAGTGTAAATGTAAAAGATCCCATTACACTACTCTGAAGAGCAAGGGAGTTCTTCCCAGTGCCCTGGTTAAAATATTTATCCCTCAGCCATTATCAAAAAAGACTTATCTGGGTCATTGTCACATTACTGTTCACGGGAACTTGCTGCCCATTTGCAGCACTGACTCCTCATCCAAACAAAGAATGGCTATGAAGAGCTTGGGACATCCTGAGTTTGTGATTCTCAATGCGAGTCTCTCTCTTCTTTATCTCACCAATTTTTACAGATGCACCATAGAAAGCATCCTTTCCGGATGCACCACAGCTTGGTATAGCTCCTGCTCTGACCAAGACCGCAAGGAACTACAAAGGGTTGTGAACGTAGCCCAGTCCATCACGCAAACCAGTCTCCCATCCATTGACTCTGTCTACACTTCCCGCTGCCTCGGAAAAGCAGCCAGCATAATCAGAGATCCTACGCACTCTGGACACACTCTCTTCCACCTTCTTCTGTCAGGAAAAAGATACAAAAGTCTGAGGTCACGTACCAACTGACTCAAGAACAGCTTCTTCCCTGCTGCCAGACTTTTGAATGGACCTACCTCGCATTAAGTTGATTTTTCTCTACATCCTAGCTACAACTGTAACACTACATTCTGTACCCTTTCCTTCTCTATGTACGGTGTGCTTTGCCTTTAGCGCACAAGAAACAATATGTTTCACTGTATACTAACACATGTGACAATAATAAATCAAACATCACCAAGAGTGCCAAATCAGGGACATTTTTACAGCTTTACGGACCAGATCAAAACTGAAGGGAGTAAATTTAAAGTAAAGTTTATTTATAAGTTACAAGTAGACATACATTCACACTGTAATGAAGTTACTGTGAAAATCCCCCAGTCGCCACACTCCATCGCCTGTTCAGGTAGACTGAGGGAGAATTTAACATGGCCAATGCACCTAACCTGCACATCTTAGGACTGTGGGAGAAAACCGGAGCACCCGGAGGAAACCCATGCAGACACGGGGAGAACTTGCAAACTCCACACAGACAGTGACCCAAGCCGGGAATCAAACCCAGGTCCCTCGCGCTGTGAGGCAGCAGTGCTAACCACTGTGCCACCCCAAGACAGGGAAACCAGAATATGAACCTCGGTCTTGGAGGAAAACAAAAACATTGTGTCACCCCAAAACCTCTTCTTCAAAGCAGTTTCAGTCTTGTGATTTATGGATGGATTGCAATGGGTAGCCTGGCCTTGAGGCCTTACTACCCAACCCAACCATGTGAGGGAGCTAAATACCAAGAGCACAGCAATGCTTAAGATATACAGGTCATTAACATGAATTTACAAATGTGATTTTAACTAGCAGGTGGCAACTGTTTAATTTTACAACCCTTTACATTAACACAACATGTCTTTTTTTAATAGGGATTAAACAGAGAGCAAGTGCTTGCTTCAAATAATCCCCTTCGGCTGAAAGGGAATTATTTTGTTCCTCTGATCAGATTTTTATTGCTAACTTTATACATAAAACTAAGAGCAGCATGGTGGCATAGTGGTTGGCAGTGCTGCCTCTCAGCACCTGAGACCAGGGTTTGATTCCAGCCTTGAGTGACTCTCTCTCTGTGGAGTTTACAAGCCATTATGGTGTAATATAAAGCCGCAAAGGCTGCAGTAATTTATCTGCTAAGCAAAGATGTTGGGCCTAGTTAGGACATTACCCCGAGGAACTCCATGCAGTGGTGTCTTGGAACAGAGAAGATTGACTTCCAATCACCACAATCATCTTCATACCTGGCACAGCGGTAGACGATTGTGGCGGTTGGAGGTCAACCATTTTAATTCTCCACCTTGCTCTCACACTAACATCTCCGTCCTTGGCCTGCTGCACTGTTCCAGTGAAGCTCAATACCAGTGTGAGGAACAGCATCTCATCTTTGAATTAGGCACTTCATTGCCACAGAAAGACTTGACCCCCAAGTCCAACCATTCGCGATCATAAACTCCGTATCCCAAATTTGTTTCCTTTCCATGTTTCGGTTTTTCTCTTGCTTTCATTTTCAGACTGTAACACACACTTGTTCGAGGCACAACTTTTGTTCTTTTCTTGCCCCATTCCCAATCCCTTTGGTCCTTGACGATCAACTCTTCCATCATTTAATCTCACCCGCCTTCCAAACATTTCTTTGTCCTTGACCCACCCATTCCTTGTTAAAATCCTATTTCATCTGTAACTTTTTTAAAAAATAGAATCCTACAGTGCAGAAGGAGGCCATTCGACCCATCGAGTCTACACTGACCACAATCCCACCCAGGCCCTATCCCCATAACCCCATGCATTTAACCAAGCTAGTCCCCCTTACACTAAGGAACAATTTAGCATGGCCAATCCACCGAACCAGCACATCTTTGGACTGTGGGAGGAAACTGGAGCACCCGGAGGAAACCCACGCAGACACAGGGAGAATGTGCAAACTCCACACAGGCAATGACCCAAGCCAGGAATCGAACCCGGGTCCCTGGCGCTGTGAGGCAACAATGCTAACCACTGTGCCACTATGCCGCTTCTACAGTATTGATGAAAGATCAACCTGTAGTGTTAACTGTTCCTCTCTCCACAGATGCTGCCTGACCTGAGTATTTCCACCATTTTCTGTTTTTATTTCAGATTTTCAGCATCTACAGTCTTGTGTTTTGATTAGTACCAGATTAGGAAATATACTTAGCACCAAACCCAGAGGATTCAGAGGACAGAAAACAAGAAAAAGAAACAGATGCACCATTTACATGTAGTGTCACTTGGTGCAAACCACTTCCAATGTGTTTATAATCAGTGACATGCAACAAATAAGGCAATGCAGCAAGGATCCCCTGCCTTATTTATGGATACATGAATCAGCAAACACCTTTCTGAGAATGCTTAGTCCGCTGCTATGAAATCTCTACAATTACCTGATCTGTTCTGAAGTTCAGTCAATGACGTCTCTAGCTCTTGCATACGGTTGAGATTCCATTCCTTCTCCTCTGAAAGTGCATTTATCTGCCAAGACAAATTGATCAATGACTAATTTTTAACACACAATTTCATGACACCCAGAGTATTAGCACGGATAACCTTGCTCCAAGATTGACGACAAACAGGAGGGTGACTTTGATGCTGTTTGGAGTTGGGGATTGAAGGTAACTGACCATAAACCTTGACGTTGACAAAAGCGTGGAATATCATCCCAACAGGTATAAGTGACTAGGTAGCTGTTTGCATGGTTAGTTGTCTAAAGAGCTGCCTTCAATGCATCATCTGATAGGAATTGCCAATTTTAATTATCTACATTAACGTAGGAAAAGCATGCACAGTTAATATGATACAGGTCACAGTCTGAGGATTCAGGGTTGACCATTTAGGACGGAGAGGAGTCATTTCTTCACCCAAAGAGTGGTGGGCCTGTAGAATTCATTACCACAAGAAGTGGTTGATGCCAAAACATTGAATGTATTCAAGAGGTGGCTGGATATAGCACTTGGGGTGAATGGGATCAAAAGGTTTTGGGGAGAAAGCAGGATTAGGCTATTGAGTTGGACGATCAGCCATGATCGTGATGAATGGCAGAGCAGGCTCGAAGGGCCGAATGACTCCTCTTGTTCCCATCTTCTATGTTTCTATGTGGCCCTTGTGGCTCAAGGAATCAAGGGGTATGGCGAGAAAGCAGGAGTGGAATGCTGAAAGTGCATGATCAACCATGATCATATTGAATGGTGGTGCAGGCCTGAAGGGCCGAATGGCCTACTCCTGCACCTATTTTCTATGTTTCTATGATAATAAGCATGCAACCACCACCTGGAGAAACACTGAAACGACAACACCAAAACAAATAGCTAAACTCGACTAATAACCAATTTGAACAATTCATCATTCCTGGCCCTCAGGGTTCTGGTGTTAGTCTTTACCCACTCTGAATTTACACAACACCCTTGCGTGCATGCCGATGCCCCATCTTGGGTATGTGCCTTTGTTCCAGATGGGGATTTGCATGACGACTGTATGATCACCTGTCTCTCAAGATTTGTTAGTGTTTCAGTGTCAGCAGGATTGTTAATCTGGAGGCAAATTGGGTGAGAGATTTATGTTTTTGGATTTTAAGGAAATGCACAAGGCTGTTGTTCAAGTCCAGTCACTTCCCTCTGGCTCCCATGTCGAATCCAAAGAAACTGATGGATGCATCACCAGTCTGTTCCAGTATCCCACCTTTCAAATGTTAACTCAGGCTTTCTCCACTGGGCGATTATTGCCCTCATGTCCCACTGCTACATCTACTGCATTAAGTCGCATTTCCAAAGTGTCCCATCCTTGACGATGAGTCTTGGTTCGAGGCAAGATGTCCAACCAAATTTAGAGAATAACTACTACACGTGATCTGAAACGTTATTGTGCCATTATATTCCGGCATTCTTTAAGAGTGGGTAAATACCAGAGATGTGAGCACATGATTGGGTCAGGACCTCGCTTCCTGTGCACAATTAAATGGTGTTTGGACGTCTCTATGTCAAAAGTAGATCAGGTTGGATAAAGGCTACATCTCAGTAATTAACTGTTTGAGGTGCGATTGTTTAACTTTATAGCATCGTCTGAGCAGTCATTGCCATAGTGCTTAATCCCAGTTCCTTGCCTTTGAAGGATGGCCCACGTTAAACATTCGACCTCCCTCCATGCTGCATATCTATTGATTGGTTTGGATTTTGCTGTTGGGAGGATGTCCGCCCAACGCATATCGATGAAGTCACTAGGATCGCCCTCATCTTGGATCGGCACCGTACCTCGTTCTTCAGATGTCCTTGATTTCAGAATGCTCTTCAGGTTTCTCAGAGATTCTATTGCCACTTTGTTATTTATTCCACTGTATTCAAAAGAAGCTTGAAATACAGTGTCTGTCAAACTCTCTGGTGATTCCAATTTACAGATGATAGCTGTTAGAACTTTGATGTCCAGTTTCAGCATGCCCAGTCCTCTGTTCCTGTTGCTGCTCTACAGGATTCCATCTGTAATGTGTTGAGGGAGGTGGAAGATTTCATTCACTGCGTTCTTGATTGCGTGGTTGAGCTTCAACAGTGTGCTTTAAGATATACCTCAGAATCCCGACTGTGCAGGAGGAGGCCATTTGGCACATTGGGTCTGCACCGACCACAATCCCACCCAGGCCCTATTCCCGTAACCCCACACATTTACCCTGCTAATCGCCTGACACTAGGGTCAATTTCGCATGGCCAGTCCACCTAACCCGCACATCTTTGGACTGTGGGAGGAAACTGGAGGAAACCCACGCAGACACAGGGAGAATATGCAAACTCCACACAGTGACCCAAGGCCAGAATTGAATTCAGGCCTTGGCGCTGTGAGGCAGCAGTGCTAACCAATGTGCCACCATGCCACCTACACCTGTATGTATCAAATGAAAATATATTCTCGGTACCATGCAAGTCTTAAGGATGTTGATGAAAGCAAAATACTGCAGATGCTGGAATATGAAACAAAAACAGAAAATGCTGGAAAATCTCAGCAGGTCAGACAGCATCTATGGGGAGAGAATAGAGCCAACGTTGCGAGTCTAGATGACCCTTCGTCAGAACTTTGACGAAGGGTCATCCAGACTCGAAACGTTGGCTCTACTCTCTCCCCACAGATGCTGTCTGACCTGCTGAGATTTTCCAGCATTTTCTACTTTTGTTAAAGATATTGATCCCTTGGATAGGATCTAGTGCTGCTGTCTTCAGACTCTCTATCCAAGCTTCCAATTGGGGCCAATTCTCAGCTAGCCTTGTGCAGGGGATGGTTCTCACTCCCAAGCCTCAGTTTTGTCAGGTATGTGTATGAATTAGGGCCACCTCATAGTTGCCAGTTTTCCAGGAAGTTGTACGGGTAGGTTTTAGCTTTAATGTATAAAGTGGAGAACAATGGTCTTCCAACGCCCTTTCAAGTCCCTTCCATTTACAGAAAGCCTGACGATGGATACAGTCATACTCGTGCTGATGCCTACATGGGAGTTGCTGAGGAGCACTATGTCACAGGCAAAAGCCAACAGCGAGCAACTGATCCTCCTTCAATTCAGGGGCAGTGCCATACCCAAGTCTTCCTCCTAATAAAAGCAAATCAATGGGTCCATTGCAGTAGCGAACAGTATGGAAAAGAGCTGGTCACCTTGCTTATCCCTCTTTGAATGCACATTGGACTGGTCTAACCGCTGAGCTCTCGATAATTGCGCTGTTGTCCGAATATAGGTCTCCGATCATCGAGATGAACCGTTTAGGAGGGCATCAGTCTGCATTTTATACCCTATGGAATCAAACGCTTTAACCAAATCGATGAAGACAACTGCAAGCTCCTTCCAATTATGTTTAGCCTCTTTCACAAAGTTACGCAAGATGGCGATGTTCTTGTTGAAGTCTGGGGTCACCACTAAAAATCCTCTCTGCCGGGGGTTAATCTCCACGGTCTTGCTGAGTTGTATAGCAATGATTTTGTTCAAGAGCAGTAGTAGAACCAGACCAATAGTTATTGGCTGCCAATTTTCAATGCAATTTGCTATTCGCTCCAATGGTCCCTTGGTGCCATCTGTTTTAGGAAGGAGCACAGTACGACTCTTTCAGAACTCTGGAGATGGAGCTTGATTTCAGCCAGAGGGAGAATAGACAAGGCGGGCGGAGAGAATCGCAGAATCCCTACAGTGCAGAATGAGGCCATTAGGCCCATTGAGTCTGCACAGACCACAGGCCCTATCCTTATAACCCTATGCATTTACCCTAGCTAATCCCCCCTGACACTAAGGGGCAATTTAGCATGGCCAATCCACCTAACCCGCACATCTTTGGAGTGTGGGAGGCAACCCACACAGACACGGGGAGAATGTGCAGACTCCACACAGACAGTCACCCAAGCCAGGAATCGAACCCAGATTCCTGGCGCTGTGAGGCAGCAGTGTTATTGGTGTTTCTTTCCAAAGAGGAGCCAAACCAGCATGGTGGGAACTGTGGAAGCCCATCCCATGATCGTCTACCCAATAAATTTAACATGCATTCTTCAGTAAATAAAAAAATCCCACACTGACAACTGCAAATCGATTATGCATTACAAAGCTTTGTAAAGTGGGATTTTTACAAGTGATTTTTTTTACACTCTGTACAAACATGATGCCTTGTTTTTTTGTTTAAAATGGGAGTGGGAGGATCCTCTACTCTCCAGGACTGTACTGCTTTCATACATTGATTCTGAAAACTGCAGCCTTTGCACTGACTGCACTGCCATCTGGTCTGCCATTGTGATTCTGGTCATGAAAGGTGACCTTTCAGTCTCAATTGGCCTTTTGTCAATGCTAATCCAAACAACCCTTCCACAAACACCAAAAGGTGGTCCACAACCAGAATCATGAAGCCATCAATGCAAATTTTCAACCAAACTTAAAATAACCATTTAAAAAAAGCCAGATGAGTGGAAGACAAGGAGAACGCAATTCCTCTTTTTTAAAAAAAATTGTTGCACAGCAAGTTATCATCATAGAAATCATCATAGATGATGATTGTGATGATTATCTGAAAGAGTGGAAGATGATTCAATACAACTTAATAAATTCACTTCCAAATAGGCAGCGCATGCACATTTAAAATAAGGAAATATTTGCAGAGCTTCATGGATGGAAGGAGCAGCAGCAGAACAAACGGCGCAGTTCCTTCAAAGAGGCAGCCAAGGCAGAATGGACCAAATGGCCTCCCACATGCTGCAGTATTCTATGAAATCTTGCACACATCACTCAAAGGTGCAGACAGGTTTGACAGTTCTTTAAAATTTTAAACCTGAACATATGGCCATGTTGTTATTATTTTCTTGACGCTGCAAGTCAAAAGAATTGAGCAACGATTGGAGGCCTTTCCAATGACGGGCCTACCTCTTAACGTCGCCACTTACTTGTCCTGCCAGCTGCTGAACCTTCTGCTGCCAAATGCTGCCCTCTTCCACCAGCTTTTGGGCATACTGGTCTCTCTCAGCAAGAAGGAGCTGTTGTGATTTTGAAAGCTACAAAACAGAACGGCACAGATTCAGTTGGTCAAGTTTTCTCCCTTTCTGTAAAATTCACTTCTTCTACCTTAGAGATGTGGAGATGCCACCGTTGGACTGGGGTGGGCACAGTAAGAAGTCTCACAACACCAGGTTAAAGTCCAACAGATTTATTTGGAATCACAAGCTATTGGAGGGCTGCCCCTTCATCAGGCGAGTCACCCGAGGAAAGAGCAGCGCTCCAAAAGCTCGTGATTCCAAATAGGCCTGCTGGACTTTAACCTGGTGTTGTGAGACTTCTTACTCTACCTTATTGTGACAGGCAGCACAGAATTTGATTCAAACTCCTAATTTAAAATGCATCGCAACCACAAAGTGAGCAAAACAATTCTTTGATATTCATTCTGAAAATTCAGCAATCCTTCAAGGAGGGCAACAGTTTCTGATTGTTGCTTTTTCAACAATACTTTTAACCAATTCTATATAGACATACAGATGTTTGAGTAGCCAAATAATCTGAGTTTGACCAACTGCACACAAAGTAGCAAGTGACTAAACTGATAGCTCCAAAATCCATGCAGACCATAACATCTCCCAACAAATTCCCTTGCACAAGGTTCTGTTCCTAAACTGGCATTTCCCTCTCTAAAGCAACTTCTATTTCGACTGTTCTGGCAGAAATATCAAGTGTCTCCTTTCCTCACACCTCCAGACTCTTTCCCAATAGGATATGTTATGGTTCAGGTCAGAAACTCCAAAGTGTGTTACGGAGCCCGCCTGAATCATAAGCTTTGCATCTTGAATTTGGCTAGGATAAGCATGAGATGTTGCACTTCAAGTGTGATTCAAAAGACCCACTAGGGAGCTTTTATCAAAGTTTTTTCAAAAGAATGTAGTTAACATATACGGAACGAAAATTAGCAATAACTTTTATCAATTACAAGCGAAAACAAAATAACCACAGTAATGTCAGATTATTAACCAATGTCAGATGTTCTAATCAAAACCAATATCCAGTAAACAAAACCCTTCAAACAGGTTTATCACTACACAGGCCAAAGCTCACATGATACTGGAATCCAGTTCCCTGGGTTGAATGTTGATTTCAAATGATCTTGAAACCTCAGAGCAGTTTGTAGTTAGATCAGCTCCCCAAAACATCAAGCATAGGTTCTTTACTGCAGCATGGCAACAAGCCTTTCTTTCAGCTAACTGGTAAATTTTTCAAAGCAAAAGAGAGAGAGAGAGAAAGAGACTTCTTTTCCATCTTGCTTCTAAGACTGCCTCTAACACTGCAGCCAAAATGAAACTGAAAGCTGAAAAACTTCAGTCACCTGACCAGCCTAGTTTTTTTCCTCCTTCCAACAATGACATCACCTAAGGCTGTGAGCATAAGACACACTGACTGTGAGAGCTGCAGAGATCGTGATTTTAAAAAAAACTTTCTTAAAAGGGACACTAACGTCACAGATAACTACTCCCAAAACATGGAACTGAACAATCTGCAAGCGTATCAATGATCCTCTACTGCATTCACTGGAAACTGGCTGAATGCTAATCATATGCACAAGAGTAAAGAACACCATCGTTTTGTGCACATATTGAAGCCAAGCTCAGCAATTTTCAATCAAATAATCCTTACTTGATTCATCTGTGCCTCTAAATTAGCCTTTTCTTCAAGTGCCAGGTGCAGCTGCTTCTGAGAATCCGGAAACTCCGACTGATTTGAGAACTTGAGGAAAAGATACAAAATGAAATAGATAAAATATTAAACTCTGATCCACACAACAATATACATGTTCTGCAATATTCAGTATAAACAACCGAGTGTCTCAATTAAGGGTTTATAATAAATAACACTGTGACACAGAAAACAAGTTCATTCACATCAATTAAATGCTGCATGGGAGTCCAAAGGTGCAATACTTCTGAAAAAGATAACTTTTTGGGAAGATCTGCCAGAGCTCAAATCTCTTAACCCAATTACCAGAGGTCATCAAACAGTGAACAACCACTGAATTGGACTGTAAATAAGAACAGTCAACACTTCAGGATGTGATGAGGCAGGAACATATCATAAATAAAGGCGGATCGAAACATAAAGGAAGAAACCCTCCCCCTTAAAAACACAATGTTTTGGCTTTGGGGTAAAGTTAACAGAGACAGCCGGCAGGCTTCCTTAATCAGCTTGCAAAGCTCCCGCCATTTCCTGTTGGTTTTGTGCTTGTACACAAACCCAACTTTGCCAGATTTTCTATTCCAATTCTTTTGAGATCCCTGGGACCTGGAGGACGAGACAAGGCTGTTCCCAGATTGGCTCGATGTTGACCAACTGGACTGGAGTTCTTCAAGCTCAGGAAGCTCAGGTGGGATTTTATGGCCTCGCTCAGCCGAAACCGTGAAATCCCATTAGAGGTCAACAGACCTTTCTCTGGTCTGCCCCTCGCCCGCTCCGATTAAAGTAGCGGGTGGGCCAGTAAAAGTCCAGTCTAAATCTTAGCTCTTGGGGTGGAGAGGATCTAATGATATGGGAGGGGAAGTGAGAACAGGTTACTGAGTTGGATGATCAGCCATGATCAAAATGAATGCGGAGCAGGCTTGAAGGGCCGAATGGCCTACTTCTGCTTATGTTTTGTGTTTCTAAATCGGTTTCATAGTTAAAGTTTCCAGTTTTAGAGGAGGGGACTGTGGGGGAAAAAGGGAAGATGGGGAAATAGGGGGCTCTTTGGTTTATGACAGGAGGAAGGGAAGATCTTGCTATTCTGTGCGCATGTAGGTTTCACTTCTTGTATATGGGGATATTACATTTCATGTATGTCATGGTTTTGCTGGAAATAATCATTCCACTCAGTGGTCTGCCACATGTATTCAACTCCAAAAGACTGGACATCTTAACCAACAAGAGGCCTGTGCAGTCAATGCTGGGGGAGAAGCTTTGCTCCAATATAGGCCTCTACTTTTTGTTTGATTATTTGATTTATTGTTGCCACATATATTAGTATACAGAGAAAAGTATTGTTTCTTGTGCGTTATACAGACAAAGCATACCGTACATAGAGAAGGAAAGGAGAGAGTACAGAATGCAGTGTTAAAAGTCATAGATCGGGTGTAGAGAAAGAACTGAGCAAACTTTGAAAAAAGGCATTGATGAGATAAAATCTTTAGCATAAATAGACAAATTATTTGTCCCTTCTCCCACTCCTCTGAACAACGTACCACCCCCCCCCTAGCCGATTAGAGTATCCTTCTCTTTTATTCTTCAGCTCACTGGGTCTCTTTGCCCTGCTCAAAGAGTGAAAGAGTTTCTCTTCCTGCCTCTCCTATTCCAAAAACACGTCCACCTCTCTCCATCTTAGTTGCTTCAACCTCTCAAGAGTGCACTCGCCTTCATTCCCTTGGAAAGGGTTTATGTCACTTATAGAAACGAGGAGGAGGTGGTCATTCGGCCCTTCGAGCCTGCTCAGCCATTCATTTTGATCATGGCTGATCAGCAGGTTCAATATCCTGATCTCCCCCCTTCCCCCCATATCCCTTGATCCCTTTAGCCCCTGGAGCTATATCTAATTTCGTCTTGAAATCAGACAATGCTTTAGCCTGAGCTAGATTCTGTGGGAGTGAATTCCACACATTCACCACCCTCTGGATGAAGAAATTTCTCCTCACCTCAGTCCTAAAAGGTTTACCCCTTATCCTCAAACTATGACCAGTAATTTCTGGACTACCCCACCATTGAGAACATTCTTTCTGAATCTACCCTGTCTAACCCTGTTAGAATTTTATAAGCTTCTATGAGATCCCTTCTCACTCTTCTAAACTCGTGAATATAATCCTAACCGACTTAGTCTTGCCTCATATGACAGACCTGCCATCCAATGATCAGCCTGGTAAACCTTTGCTGTACTCCTGCTACAGCAAGGACATCCTTCCTCAGATAAGGATGCCAAAACTGCACACAATACTCCAGGTGTGGCCTCACCAACGCCCTATACAATTGCAGCAAAACATCCTTATCCTGATACTAAAACCCTCTCGCTATAAAGGCCAACATACTATTTGTCTTCTTTACTGCCTGCTGTAGCTGTGCACTTACTTTCAGTGACTGATGCACGAGGACACCAAGGTCTTGCTGAGTATCCACCTCTCTCAATTTTCACCCATTCAAATAATAATCTAACTTCCTATTATTGCTACCAAAGTGGGTAAACTCATTTATCCGCATCATACTGCATCTGCCATGCATATGCCCCCACACACAGCCTGTCCAAATCACACTGAAGCATCCTTTATCCATCCATCAAGCAGAAGAATCTTCCTCTTTCTCACAAACACATTCCCCCCCTCCCCCCACCTTAAGATTCGTTCTTCTTCCCTCTTCTCAAAAGCACCCACTTCCCCCTTCAACATGGCCTTTGCTGCTCTACGTATGGGTCTACCAAGTTAGACACAGTAAGAGTTTTAACAACACCAGGTTAAAGTCCAACAGGTTTATTTGGTAGCAAATACCATTAGCTTTCGGAGCGCTGCTCCTTCGTCAGATGGAGTGGAAATATGCTCTCAAACAGGGCACAGAGATACAAAATCAAGTTACAGAATACTGATTAGAATGCAAATCTCTACAGCCAACCAGTTCTTAAAGATACAGACAATGTGAGTGGAGGAGGGAGCATTAAGCACAAGTTAAAGAGATGTGTATTGTCTCCAGACAGAACAGGAGGCAAGCTGTGGGGGTTACTGATAGTGTGACATAAAGCCAACATCTCGGTTTGGGCCGTCCTCATGTGTGCGGAACTTGGCTATCAGTTTCTGCTCAGTGACTTTGCAGTGTCGTGTGTCGTGAAGGCCGCCTTGGAGAACGCTTACCCGAAGATCAGAAGCCGAATAATCAGTATTCTGTAACTTGATTTTGTGTCTCTGTGCCCTGTTTGAGAGCAGATTTCCACTCCATCTGACGAAGGAGCAGCGCTCCGAAAGCTAATGGTATTTGCTACCAAATAAACCTGTTGGACTTTAACCTGGTGTTGCTAAAACTGTTACTGTGTTTACCCCAGTCCAACGCCGGCATCTCCACGTCATGACTACCAAGTTTGACCAGGACAAGGGAAAACGATATTGAAACAAAGAGCAGTCCTACCTGCTGAATTGTCAACTCTGCCATTTCCAGTCTTTTTTGCAGATCTTGAACATTCTGCTTCACCAAGTCATTTTCTGATACCTTCGAGCTCAACTGCTCCGAAAGCTCAGAGTTCTGTTGCCTAATCTCGTCATTCATTTTACTGCAAGTTTATAAAAACATTTAGTTTGTTCTTCAGTTCAGCTCTTTCAGAAATAAACGATGCGACTTAGAAATGATTTAACACCTTCTCTAACTCACTTTAGTTTGTCCAGTTCTTGTTTCAGGTTCGCTCTTTCTCTCTCGAGTTCTTTGTAGTACTGCGAAGAGAAGATGTTTGAGAAATATAATAGACGGCAAATTTTATTTCCAAAGTAAGTTGGCCTTTGTAATAAAGAGGAATTAGTTGTTTACTTTGTCAGACTGTTTCTGTTGGGATGAGATGCTGGATAGAGTTTGCTCCAGCTCTGTCACTCTTTGACTCGAGGCACTCAACTTGCTATGGAGGTCTCCGGCTTCATCTGGGAGCCACAAAGAGAGGCAAAAACCAAGTGTCAGACTACAATGTCACATCTTTACTCTAACATACCTTAGGAGAAGAGGTCTTCAAAAGTTGACTATTGGAAGAAAGGACAAGTGAAAAAGAAAGCTTGCCTATAGTGTCCTCAGACTGCCCCTAGCTGCTGCATTGCCAATACAACAACGCTGTGTCGGCAAACGCAGTGACCACAATTCGTGCACAGTAACTCACCAACAGCAAGGATGAACCACCAGTTGGAGATGTTAGTTGAGGAAGAATATTGAACATAGCAAGCACCAACACCCGCTGAATGAGAATACTTCCAGCAATGCAGCATTCCCTCAACACCGCACTGAAGTACAACCAATACCATGCAGCAAGTTCACAGTGCACTATGTAGTACAGACTTACTTCCAAGCCAACATTGTTGTACTTAGTCATGTATATTTTAATGCTAAGGGAATTGTAAACTGAACTAATATTTACTGAACGATACCCAATTTCTCTTTTATTCATTCATGGGATGTGGGCTTCGCTGGCTAGACCAGCATTTACTGCCCATTCTCAATTGCCCTTGGCGGTGGTGAGCTGCATTCTTGAACCGCTGCAGTCCATGTGGTGTAGGTACACCCTCAGTGCTGTTAGGGAGGTAATTCCCAGATTTTGACCCAGCGAATGAAGGAAGAGTGATATATTGCCAATTCAGGATGGTGCATGACTTGGAGGGGGAGCTTGCAGGTAGTGGCATTCTTAGGTGCCTGCTGCCCTTGTTCTTCGAGATGGTAGCTATCATGGGTTTAGAAGGTGCTGTCTAAAGGAGCCTTGGTGAATTGCTGCACTGCATCTTGTAGATGGTATACAGTGCTTCTACTTTATGTCGGTGGTAGAGAATGAAGGTTTGTGAACACTGCTGCCACTCAAGTGGGCTGCTTTGTATTGGATAGTGTCAAGCTTCTGGTGCTGTTGGAGCTGCACTCAGTCATACAGAGCAGAAAAGGCCCTTCAAGCCCATCAAGTCTGCACTGAAAATAGCTACGATGTGCAGATGCCGCCATTGGACTGGGGTGGGCACAGTAAGAAGTCTCACAACACCAGGTTAAAGTCCAACAAGTTTATCTGGTAGCACAAGCTTTCGGAGTGTTACTCCTTCCTCAGGTGAGTGAAGTGTTGTGTTCACAAACAGGACATATACAGGCACATATCAATTTACAAGATAATGGTTGGAATGCGAGTCTTTACAGGGAATCAAGTCTTAAAGGTACAGACAATGTGAGTGGAGAGAGGGTTAAGCACAGGTTAAAGAGATGTGTATCGTCTCCAGCCAGGACAGTTAGTGAGATTTTGCAAGCCCAGGCAAGTCGTGGGGGTTACAGATAGTGTGACATGAACCCAAGATCCCGGTTGAGGCCGTCCTCATGTGTGCGGAACTTGACTATCAGTTTTTGCTCGGCGATTCTCCGTTGTCGAGTGTCATGAAGGCCGCCTTGGAGAACACTTACCCGAAGATCAGAGGCTGAATGCCCGTGACTGCTGAAGTGTTCCCCGACAGGAAGAGAACACTCCTGCCTGATGATTGTCGAGCGGTGTTCATTCATCCATTGTTGTAGCGTCTGCATGGCCTCGCCAATGTACCATGCCTTGGGACATCCTTTCCTGCAGCGTATCAGGTAGACAACATTGGCCGAGTTGCAAGTGTCTGTACCGTGTACCTGGTGGATGGTGTTCTCACGCGAGATGACGGCATCCGTGTCGTTGATCCGGCACGTCTTGCAGAGGTTGCTGTGGCAGGGTTGTGAGATGTCATGGTCACTGATCTCCTAAAGGTTGGGCGGTTTGCTGCGGACAGTGGTCTGTTTGAGGTGGTGCGGGTGTTTGAAGGCAAGAAGTGGGGGTGTGGGGATGGCCTTGGCAAGATGTTCGTCTTCATCGATAACATGTTGAAGGCTCCGGAGATGTCGTCGTAGCTTCTCTGCTCCGGAGAAGTACTGGATGACGAAGGGTACTCTGTCCGCCGTGTCCGTCTTCTGAGGAGGTCGGTGCAGTTTTTCACTGTGGCGCGTCGGAACTGTTGATGAGTCGAGTGCCATATCCTGTTCTTACAAGGACATCTTTCAGTGTCTGTAGGTGTCTGTTGCAATCCTCCTTATCTGAGCAGATCCTGTGTATACGGAGGGCTTATACATAGGGGGTGGCTTTTTTAACGTGTTTAGGGTGGAAGCTGAAGAAGTGGAGCATCGTGAGGTTATCCGTGGGCTTGCAGTACAGTGAAATGCTGAGGTGACCGTCCTTGATGGAGATGCGTGTGTCCAAGAATGCAACCGATTCCGGAGAGTAGTCCATGGTGAGTCTGATGGTGGGATGGAACTTATTGATGTCTTCATATAGTTGTTTCAATGATTGTTCACCAGGAGTCCAAAGGAAGAAAATGTCATCGATGTATCTAGTGTATAGCATCGGTTGAAGGTCCTGTGCGGTGAAGAGGTCTTGTTCGAACCTGTGCATGAAGATGTTGGCATATCGAGGTGCGCATTTGGTCCCCATAGCTGTTCCGTGTGTCTGGATGAAGAACTGGTTGTTGAAGATGAAAACGCGTCATGGTTCAGGATGAAGCGGATGAATTGCATCTGGAGATTGGCAGTTGTCGGCGTTGAGTACTGAGGCCGTTGCAGCAATGCCATCATCGTGGAGGATGCTGGTGTAGAGTGTCAAGACATCCATTGTGACGAGGAGTGCTCCTGGTTCAACTGCTCCATATGTACTGAGTTTCTGTAGGAAGCCCGTAGTGTTGCGACAGAAGCTGGGGGTTCTTTGTACAATGGATTTCAGGATGCCCTCGATATAGCCGGAGAGGTTCTCACACAGGGTCCCATTGCCTGATACGATGGGACGGCTGGGTATGTTGGCCTCGTGTATCTTCGGGAGGCAGTACAGATCTCCAACACGGGGAGTACGGATGAGAGCACGGAGGGTGCTTGAAAGTCCAGATCAGTCTGTTGAGTTGACGGGTGTGTTCTTTGGCCGGATCTGCGGGTAACTGTCTGTAGTGTTCCTTGTTGTTCAATTGTTGTTACACTTCTTTGCAGTAATCCGTTCTGTTCAGTATGACAGTCGCCCCTCCTTTGTCCGCTGGTTTGATGACAATGTTGCGGTTGGTCTTGAGAGTGCGGATGGCAGTGTGTTTACCTGTAAAGACTTGATTACCTGTAAAGACTCGCATTCCAACCATTATCTTGTAAATTGAGTTTGTGTCTATGTATGCCCTGTTTGTGAACACAACTCTTCACTCACCTGAGGGAGGAGCAATGCTCCGAAACCTTGTGCTACCAAATAAACCTGTTGGACTTTAACCTGGCGTAGTGAGACTGCTTACCGAAAATAGCTACCATTAAAGTCACACTAATCCTATTTTCCTGCACTTGTCCTTGTGAATGTTACATTTCAAGTGCTCATCCAAATATTTTTTAAAGGTTGTATGGTTTCAACTCCACTACCTTCCCAGGCCGTGCATTACAATCCCAGGATATGCCAAACCTTTAGTGTCAATTAAGTACTTTTTGAAGTATAGTTAGTTGCTGTTGAACTCGAGAACCTTGACAGCCAATTTGTGCACAGCAAGGGCCCCTCAAATGGCAATGTGACAAATGGCCAAATCATCTGTTTTATGGAGGTTGGTTACTGGATAAGTATTATTCTCCACAGGACATTTACTTCACTGCGCTGCTCTCAAACAGCAGCTACAAGGTGCTAACAAAAGACAGCACAGAATTCTCTGCAGATACCTCGCAAACGTTACAATAACAATAACAGATTTAATGGAGGTGGATATTGGCATTGTAGAAGCAGGAAAAGTGTCAAACTGTTAACAGTGCGACAAAAATACTTATAAGTTCGTAGAAAGAAGGATCTAGTGCATTTAGGTGGGAGAAATGAGGTGGCCACATAATGCTTGGATATTAATGGCATAAATAGACAAGAGATGCGAAGATACACAAATCACAAGTTAATGAAGCCATTAAAAAAGCACAGGGGATTCACTTCTAGACGGGTACATCTGAATAATAGGGAATTAAGCAAAAATTGCACAGAACATACGGCGCACAATTCCAGTTCCATTTTACAAATAGGAAATTGGATGAGTATGAGAGAAAGGAATAGAAATAATAGAGTTGGAAGGGTGGAGGTAGCACCAGCATGGACCAGTTAGCCTATTCCTGTGTTAATAATCCAAGCAAATCTATGCAAAATGATTGGGCCTGCAGGAAGAAGGTAGCCATATTTGCTGACTGCTCGATGAGCAACCCACAGTAGTGAGTGTAGTAACGTTATGCTCACTGTCTTGCATACGAAGGTCCATCCATTGTGGGATGTACGGCAAGTATGCAAGCCTTTTTGTTTCTCATATCTTCGCACACACTTGCTTTCCCTTTGGAAAATAGTGGGAATAGTGTTGGAAGGAGTAGCAGGCTGATTATTAACCTGTAGAAATAGATCCTTCCATGACTATCAAGTCCTGGAGTGGGACTTGAACTCAGAGCTTCTGGCTCAAAGGCAGGGATGCTACCACAAGGCATTTCTTTGCAACCATGAGCCTCAACTCAAAATCTACAACCCAACACAGGTGAGGTTTCATTCATGCCCGTATATTGGAAACCATTTCCTATATTCATCTGTAATCAGATGGCTACATGTTCCCACCAACTGATTATTATATATGCATTACGACAGGACACACCCTGGTTTCAGGTTGCCAAGCATGTCAGGGCTTAGAAAACTAGTTCTGCCAGAACGGTTTGTTCTGGCACTGCCATACATGGGTGTTAGCTTTTGTAAAATCATTGTCTTCTCAACAATACCCCATTAACCTTGCGAGTGAAGCAAAAAATTACAGTACTTTAAATTTAGGACTTCCAATTTGACATGAACCTGTCGAACCCTGCACAAGTTAACTAGGTATCAGGAGACTCACCTGATGAAGGGGCAGTGCTCCGAAAGCTCGTGCTACCAAATAAACCTGTTGGACTTTAATCTGGTGTTGAGGCTTCTTACTGTGCCCACCCCAGTCCAACGCCGGCATCTCCACATCACAGATATATGTAGGCAGGGATTTTGTGGGTAGGGAAGGGGCAAAATGAAATGAGGCAAAGCGTTGCAATATTGACTATTTTTATTGAAAAACAGTTTAAAGCACGTAATTGCTTCTCGAGTGTGAAACTGGTTAGCAGCGGCAAATGGATTATTTGGTAATTAATTCAAAAGGCTTTACCTGCTTTACTCCGTACTATTTGCTTTGCATGAGCCAGCGCTAACTGGAGTTCCGATTTTTCAGATACCAAAATCTCAATCGTGTCTACATGAAGCTGTGAATGAAATTAAAATTATTCAGACTTCTCACAATCCAACTGAAGAATCAACAGAAGACAACAATCACTGGTGTAAAAACCTGCCGAGGACAACTATTCAACATTTTAGATCGAAGCCATGGCCAAAGTGCAAGTTACTCCCATCAAATGCAGAGATATCGGCAGGTTGCCTTGTACGTAGAGGCGTAAATGCATAGAATCCTACAATGCAGGAGGGCCGCCATCTGGCCCATCGAGTCTGCACCAACCGCAACCAGACCCTATCCTCATAACCCCAAGTATTTACCCCAGCTAGACCCCCCTGACACTAAGGGGCAATTTAGCATGGCCAATGCACCTAACCCACACATCTTTATACTGTGGGAGAAAACTGGAGCACCCGGAGGAAACTCACGCAGGCACGGGGAGAACGTGCAAACTCCACATAGACAACGACCCAAACCGGGAATTGAACCCGGGTCCCTGGTGTTGTGACGAAGCAGTGCTAACCACTGTGCCACCGTGCTGCCCCTTAGTAGTAACCATTTTAGAAAATGGACAAGGTTAAACCAAGTAACCTGTATGGTATTGTCAGTTATCAAGCTTTTTAAACTGCAAAATACATACAAGAGAGCTGCAACTGTTGGCAAAGATTTTTAATAAAACTACTTGTGAATGTGAGTATAGACAGTCAGGCAGAAAGCTAAAGTGCAGGACCTCGAAGGTAGTAATTTCAGGACTACTACCGCCGCCACGTGCTAGTGAGAGTAGGAACAGGAGGATTAGGCAGATGCCTGGCTTGAGAGCTGGTGCAGGGAACAGGGATTTAGGTTTTTGGATCATTGGGATCTTTTCTGGGGAAGGACTGACCTGTTCAAGAGGGATGGGTTACATCTGAACTGGAGGGGGACTAACACCCTGGCGGGGAGATTTGCTAGAGCCACTCGGGAGGGTTTAAACTAGTTTGGCAGGGGGGGTTGGATCCAAAGCAGCAGGGAGACAAAAGAGAAGTGTGAGGATAGCACAGAAGTTAAAGAGAGCACATTAAGTAGTAACGGCAGTGTCAGTAATCCTAGTACCAGACAGATCGGGCAAAAGCAAGACAGAAAGCAAGGGAAGTCCAGATTAAACTGCATTTATTTCAATGCAAGAGGCCTGACGGACAAGGCAGATGAATTCAGGGCATGGATGAGTACATGGGACTGGGATATTATAGCAATTACTGAAACATGGCTATGGGAGGGACAGGACTGAGAGCTCAATGTTCCAGGGTACAGATGCGATAGGAAAGATAGAACAGGAGCTAAGAGAGGAGGGGGAGTTGCACTTTTGATTAGGGAAAACATCACGGCTGTAATGAGAGTGGATATATCCAAGGTTCGGCCACTGAGTCTAGATGGGTAGAACTGAGAAATAAGAAGGGGGAAATCACTTTGATAGGGTTGTACTATAGGCCCCCAAATAGTCGGTGGGAAATTGAGGAGCAAATATGTAAGGAGTTTACAGATAGCTTTAAGAAAAATAGGGTGGTAATAGTCGGAGATTTTAACTTTCCCAACATTGACTGGGACAGCCATAGTATTTATTAGAGGGTTGGATGGAGAGAAATTTGTTGAGTGTCTTCAGGAGGAATTTCTCATTCAGTATGTGGATGGCCCGACGAGAGAGGGCCCGACTAGAAGTGACCTTCTCTTGGAAAATAAGGAAGGGCTGGTGACAGAAGTGTTAGTAAGGGATCACTTTGGGACCAGTGACCATAATTCTATTGGTTTTAAGATAGCTACGGAGAATGATAGGTCTGGCCCAAAAGTTAAAATTCTAAATTGGGGCAAGGCCAATTTTGACGGTATCAGGCAGGAACTTTCAAAAGTTAATTGGGGGAGTCTGTGGGAAGGCAAAGGACATCTGGTAAATGGCTCGCTTTCAAAAGTGTGTTAACCAGGGTTCAGGGTAAACATATTCCTCTTAGAGTGAAGGGCAAGGCTGGCAGAAGTAGGGAACCCTGGATGACTCGGGATATTGAGGCCCTGGCCAAGAAAAATAAAGAGGCACATGACATGCAGAGGCAACTGGGATCAAGTGAATCCCTTGAAGAGTATAGGGGGAGTAGGAGTAGAGTTGAGAGAGAAATCAGGAGGGCAAAAAGAGATTGTTTTGGCAGATAAGGCAAAGGAGAATCCAAAGAGCTTCTGCAAATGCATAAAGGGCAAAAGAGTAACAAGGGAGAGAGTAGGTCCTCTTAAGGATCAACAAAGTCATCTATGTGCAGATCCACAAGAGATGGGTGAGATCCTAAATGAATATCTCATCAGTATTTACTGTTGAGAAAAGCATGGATTTTAGGGAACTTGGGGAAATAAATAGTGATGTCTTGAGGAGTGTACATATTACAGAGGTGGTGGTGCTGGAAGTCTAAAAGCGCATCAAAGTAGATAAATCCCCGGGACCTGATGAAGTATATCCCAGGACATTGTGGGAGGCTAGAGAGGAAATTACGGGTTCCCTAGCCGAGATATTTGAATCGTCAATAGTCACGGGGGAGGTGCCTGAAGATTGGAGAGTGGCAAATGTTGTGCCTTTGTTTAAGGGCTGCCGGGAAAAGCCTGGGAACTACAGGCCAGTGAGCCTCACATCTGTGGTGGGTAAATTGTTGGAAGGTATTTTGAGAGACAGGATCTACAGGGATTTAGAGACGCAAGTACTGATTAGGGACAGTCAGCATGGCTTTGTGTGTGGAAAATCATGTCTCTCAAATTAGATTAAGTTTTTTGAAGGGGTAACCAAGAAGGTAGATGAGGACAGTGCAGTTGATGTTGTCTACGTGGACTTTAGCAAGGCCTTTGACAAGGTACCGCATGGTAGGTTGTTGCATAAGGTTAAATCTCACGGGATCCAGGGTGAGGTATCTAAATGGATACAAAATTGGCTTCTTGACAGAAGCCAGAGGGTGGTTGCAGAGGGTTGTTTTTCAAACTGGAGGCCTGTGACCAGCGGTGTGCCTCAGGGATCAGTGCTGGGTCCATTGTTATTTGTCATTTATATTAATGATTTGGATGAGAATATAGGAGGCATGGTTAGTAAGTTTGCAGATGACACTAAGATTGGAGGCATAGTGGACAGTGAGGAAAGTTCTCCAATTGCAATGGGATCTTGATCAATTGGGCCAGTGGGCTGACGAATGGCAGATGGAGTTTAATTTAGACAAATGTGAGGTGACGCATTTTGGTAGATTGACCCAGGGCAGGACTTACTCAGTTAATGGTAGGGTGTTGGGGAGAATTACAGAACAAAGAGATCTAGGGGTACATGTTCATAGCTCCTTGAAAGTGGAGTCACAGGTGGACAGAGTGGTGAAGAAGGCATTCGGCATGCTTGATTTCATCGGTCAGAACATTGAATACAGGAGTTGGAATGTCTTCTTGAAGTTGTACAAGACATTGGTAGGCCACACTTGGAATACTGTGTGCAATTCTGGTCACCCTATTATAGAATGGATATTATTAAACTAGAAAGAGTGCAGAAAAGATTTACTAGGATGCTACAGGGACTTGATGGTTTGAGTTATAAGGAGAGGCTGGATAGACTGGGACATTTTTCTCTGGGGTGTAGGAGGCTGAGGGGTGATCTTATAGAGGTCTATAAAATAATGAGGGGCACAGATCAGCCAGATAGTCAATATCTTTTCCCAAAGGCAGGGAAGTCTAAAACTAGAGGGCATAGGTTTAAGGTGAGTGGGGAGAGATACTAAAGTGTCCAGAAGGGCAATTTTTTCACACAGGGGGTGGCGAGTGTCTGGAACAAGCTGCCAGAGGTAGTACTAGAGGCGGGTACAATTTTGTCTTTTAAAAAGCATTTAGTTACATGGGTACAATGGGTATAGAGGGATATGGGCCAAATGCGGGCAATTGGGATTAGTTTAGGCATTTTTTTAAAAAAGGGCGGCATGGACAAGTTGGGCTGAAGGGCCTGTTTCCATGCTGCAAACCTCTATGACTCTACTTATTAGTGTCACAAGTATGCTTACATTAACACTGCAATGAAGTTATTGTGAAAAGTTATTGAGTCACTACACTCCGGGACCCGTCTTGGTACACTAAGGGAGAATTTAACATGGACAATGCACCTAACCAGCACGTCTTTAGGACTGTGGGAGGAAACCGGAGCACCCGGTGGAAACCCACACACACATGGGGAGAACATGCAGACTTCGCACAGACAATGACATGGGTTATGGGGAAAAGGCAGGAGAATGGGGATGAGAAAACTATCAGCCAAGATCGAATGGCAGAGCAGACTCGATGGGCCGAGTGGCCTAATTCTACTCCTATGTCTTATGACCCAAGCAGACAATACACATCTTTTTAGCCTGTCTTGATGCTCTCTCCACTCCCATTGTTTTGTTTCTTAAAGACTGGATTAGTTGTAAGTATTCGCATTCCAACCATTATTCATGTAAATTGAGTCTGTGTCTTATAAGTTCTGTTTGTGAACAGAATTCCCACTCACCTGAAGAAGGGGCTCAGAGCCTCGAAAGCTTGTGTGGCTTTTGCTACCAAATAAACCTGTTGGACTTTAACCTGGTGTTGTTAAACTTCTTACTGTGTTTACCCCAGTCCAACGCCGGCATCTCCACATCATGACCCAAGCTGCAGGATCACCATTTAAATATGGATTTTGTTTTTGTAATTCTGGCTGGAAGCTCCCCAATTTCTTAGATGATCAAAACAATGACTAGCAGAATCCCATATATCAGAAAATCTCAGGTTTTGCAGCCAGTCTGTTGGCTGAATTCACTGGTCACTACCGGGATGGCAATAAGGCACCACAAATCGGCACATCACTGTCCTAGCAAGAAGCGAGCGGGAGGTCAAAAGAGAAAGAGGAGGAAGAATCAACTTGGTCAAGATTCCCAATTGGGATGGAGGAAAGTATAAAAAAAAAGGAATGAATGAATGAATTCATTCATGGCATCCCAAAAGACAATACAGGCAAGGAATTACACGTGGTTGCTAATTTAACCACATGTTACATTACAGAACATTAACTTAGCAAGAAATTAAGGTCGTTATAAAAGGAGGGCGTGAAATGGAGAACTGACTTCCCAACAAGTTTTACTTACTTTTAGCTGTTCCTTCATTGATTCACACTTTTGGTTGGACTTCTGGTCAGAAGCATGCTTTTCCTGTGCAAAAGCAGGGGTGCACAAAGAGTATGATCACGTCATGTGGTACAGAACAAATTATTCTTAAACCTCCTAGTTCAAATTGAAATTTGCTTTCAAGTGTAACCAATTTAACATCTGGAACATCTGATGGGCAAAAAGACCCACAGAAATAAAACACACAAAAAAAGCACAGATTACAAGACCCTTTTATTGAAGGCAGCACGATACTCTTACAATGACTCAGTACAATCACACTCAAATAAGGGATTCACCTAAAACATGAATGTTTAAAAGAATAAAACACTAGATAAGAAAAGATGAGGGAAAGTACTCTCACCCACAACTATACCTTTACAGATACATACAGATTTTCAAGGAGAGTGACGCTAAGAATCACAGAATCCCCTCAGAGCAGGAGGCAGCCATTTGGCCCATCGAGCCTGCACCGACAACAATCCTACCCAGGCCCTATCCCTGTAACCCCATGTATTTATCCTGCTAATCCCCCTGACACTAAGAGGCAATTCAATATGGTCAATTACCTTAACCTGCACATCTTTGGGCTGTGGGAGAAAACCAGAGCACCTAGAGGAAACCCAACAGACACGGGGAGAACAAGCAAACTCCACACAGTCACCCGAGGCCAGAATTGAACCTGGGTCCCTGGCGCTGTGAGGCAGCAGTGCTAACCACTGTGCCACCGTGTCGCCCATACAGTCAAGGCATTTATAGGCAACCTGTGGTCAGACACACCACACTCTGAAACTAGCTGAAAGATGCTACCCAAAGCAACTTCTATGGATGTCTCATCAACTTCTCCCAAATGCTTCCAACTGTGAGCCAAATGGTCCCACTGGAGCTTGGCCTTTTAAACTTGTGTTGCCCATCTCCACTCTCAAAGAATTCACCTTCAAACTTCCTCCCAAATGATATTTCTACTTGGATATCATCAACATGGACCCAGCTCCAGGGTTTCAACCTCCCCTTCTGATGTTCCACTCCCCCGAATTGTCACGCACACTTGAGCTTTGCCTTTCACGCACACTCTCGAATACTTAGCCAACAGTACACGAATGCTGCTTCACAGGCCCATAGTAAGGAAACAGCAACATTTCGTGGTCTCCTCTGATTTTCGTGCTTCTCACAAACCCACTTTGTCTTACTTCTGCTCCCTATAACTCCGTTTCAACTTGGATGCTTTTCCTCTGCTCCTTATTTTATCACTGAACAGGAGGACCTTGTTCAGGTTCCTTTATTCAGATTCCTGTTCTTATTTCTTGACTGGATTGTCTTCCTGGACTTTTTTGTGTGTGTTTTCTGGGACCTTTTCCTTGAGAAATCTGCTTCCTGCAATTCCACTGTCCAGCTCCCCCAGCACCTGCTTCCATCTAAACTAAAACTGCTTTTCTGTTTCTCCATGTCTGTTCTCTGTTGCTAGGCAACAGCCCAGTTTTTCTGCTGTGCGTTTTTGTTAAGTTCCCTAAACCACTCACCTCTTGATAATACAGCTACCCACTTCAAGGGCTACTGAACCTCATTAAAAATGCAGGTATACAAAACAAACCCATAGATGTGCAGACAACTTTTTTAAAATGGAACCGAAACCAGATTCCCCCTTTAACACCCAAATAACAGAAATATGAATTCAAATTTAAAACTATAGCTTATTCCTCACACTCACAAATGCAACTTATTTAACTATCTCTATTTCCTAACACAATGCAGATTTCAGCCTAAGTCCATACATGCACTTTCCAGAAGGGACCACCGGATGGTAGTCAGGAGCTGGAACATTGGCTCACCTTCGACCAGAGATGTTAGGGTAAAAGTGAAGTGTCCCTGTTTGCTGGGCAAACTATTAGGGTAACATTAACCTTCCCCTATTTCTCTCCATACACACCCCTCTCACCCAGCCTCCCACCAACACCGCCATTTCAAATGTCAGCAGAGTGGCTTAACTTCCACAATGCCCCAAACAAGTGCATTTGTTACACACTTCCAAATGTTAGAATTAAACACTATGCTCACAACAAGTTTTGAAATTTCAAGGTGTAGCAGTACGTGTTGCTATTCTAGGGAACCTGAACTGTGAACTTGCTCTATGGGCTTTGGAAAGGACATTCTGTTTACAACAATTGCCTCTACAGGGGAATCGCCACCAACTGCCAAGTTGACGATTGAAACTGGTGCTGGGAGAAAGCACAGAACTCAGCAAAATGCCACGGGATACAAGAGGGCAAGGAAGATGGGGAAATTTACCCAAATATCCCAACAGCAAATAAAAGATACTAGGAAAGGCCTGGAATTAAGTCCCTTTTCAACTCTCAGCAGGTCTGGCAGCATCAGTAAGGAGAGAAAAGAGCTGAGATTGAGAGAATGGGGATGAGAAAAATTTCCGTCATGATTGAATGGCGGAGCAGACTCGATGGGCCAAGTGGCCTCATTCTGCTCCTAGGTCTTATGAGTCCAGATGACCCTTTGTCAAAGCTAAAAAGCTTTGGACTTGTCAGCTCTTTTCTCTCCTTACAGATGCTGCCAGACCTGCTGAGATTTTCCAGCCTTTTCTCTTTCGGTTTCAGATTCCAGCACCCGCAGTAATTTGCTTTTGCCTTCTTCAACTCTACTGATTGGAAATAGGGCCAATTAACAACAGAATGGGGCAAAACCCACAGGGCACCAGAAACAGAACAAATGAAGTGTTATTCTACCTTCTCTAGCTGATTCTTAAGCTCCTGGATGTGTTTGTCCTGTTAGGAAGAAAGCGAGAGGACAGCTGTGAAATAGCAAAACAAACCGGTTGCCTTTTTACTCCTGTACACCAATAAAAAGTGAAGAAACGCAGCAATTACCAACACATACAATATAAAAATGTATTTGTAATGTTGCACTCACAAAACCAGCTAATGCACGCACAACTGCTTTCAATATTATTTGAAATGCTGAGCTGGGGAACCACTCAAAATAGATATCCACTTTTCAATGCCTTCAGACATATACAGCAACCTAATTGCTGTCATCAACCTGAATGAATTCTCAGTTTCCGATCAGATTATTCATAAATCTGTGTTGATATAGCAGGCAGCATTACAGCTGTCAAAGTTTGGGGTGCAGGAAAGAACACAGCCATCCACTTTTACATACCAGCAGATCTCCCACACTACTGCTCGAAATGAGACGGAGTGGAGTTTAAAAACAGCGAGGCTATGTTGCAGCTGTATAAGGTGCTGGTGAGGCCACACCTGGAGTACTGTGTACAGTTTTGGTCTCCTTACTTGGGAAAGGATATACTGGCACTGGAGGGGGTGCAGAGGAGATTCACGAGGTTGATTCCGGAGTTGAGAGGGTTGGCTTATGAGGAGAGACTGAGTAGACTGGGGCTACACTCATTGGAATTCAGAAGAATGAGGGGAGATCTTATAGAAACATATAAGATTACGAAGGGAATAGATAAGATAGAAGCAGGGAAGTTGTTTCCACTGGCAGCTGAAACTAGAACTAGGGGGCATGGCCTCAAAATAAGGGGAAGCAGATTTAGGACTGAGTTGAGGAGGAACTTCTTCACACAAAGGGTTGTGAACCTGGTGAAATTCCCTGCCCAGTGAAGCAGTTGAGGCTACCTCATTGAATGTTTTTAAGGCAAGGATAGATAAATTTTTGAACAGTAAAGGAATTAAGGGTTATGATGAGCGGGTGGGTAAGTGGAGCTGAGTCCACGAAAAGATCAGGTATGATCTTATTGAATGACGGAGCAGGATCGAGGGGCCAGGTGGCCTACTCCTGCTCCTAGTTCTTATGTTCTTGTGCTCTGTTTTTCTTAAAACAATAATGCTGTTATAATTCTTCTTCCCAGCAAGGTAAGCACTATCTACCACCTATCATTTTGCCCACTACCATTTTCTCTCCCTCAAGTCCATGGACCATTAACTGGATTGTACCTAGTGCAAAACTGGATTAGCTACTCCTCAGGATTAGCTCCAGTACACCCCATTAACTACTTTATTCTCCTCAGCCAAACCCAGACTAATACCAGATCACCCAGGAGGGCAAAAATAATCCCAGCCTCTCTTTCGCAACCTCCTCCAACTTTTCTCCTTCATCCCCCTTCAAACTAAACCCAAACACCAATTGCAAAGAGTTCATGAATTCCTTTGGCATCTATGGCTGTAGACCATCTATGCAGCTGCCTCCAACAAGTCCTCCTTTTCCCATACTCCCAGTCCAGTTCCAAATTACCATCTTCCTGCTGTTCCTTCGCCATTCACATCAGCAAGCTGCACGCCAACCTCACCCCTCCCACCCCCACATAGATTGTAAGACATTCGCTCTAGCAATCCATTCGCAGTTTATTGTGCTTGAATATGAGCATATTGTATGCGTTCCAGGTGAACGGCTGGTAAGTGTAGCCATTTTACAGCTGAGTTTCTGCTCAAGGCTGGGAATTAGTCTACAGTTGGAGCGATCATGCAATACATTAACAGTCATGCACAGACACAATGAAAATGCAAAACCTTCCATGCAGTTCTCCGTGGTCTGAAAATCCACAGGCACAGAAGTTGATCAGTTAACACCACAAACCAAATGTTAGGCTCCATTTTCCAAATGCTAGTTTTGATTCCAGACCAACCTTAGATTGCAAGACATGAAATAAGGAATCACTCGCTGGAAATGCCATGCTGGCAATGTGGCTTAATGATGCAAACATAGGGCTGTGCTCACTGTGATTTAAAACAATTAAGACACACACTCTGGCATTGTGCATTCCAAAGAATTTCACGACCGACATACTACAAAAGTCTCAACAGCTCTAGTCTCTGAGGCAAAAGATTGTAGATTCAAGCTCCACTTCAGAGACAGCAGCACAAAAATCTAGGCTGACACTTCAGTGCGGTATTGTCTGAGATACAGTCTTTCGAAAGAGACATTAAACTGAGGCCCATCTGCCCCAACAGGGGATGTTAAAATCCACCGGCACCATTTCATCATCAGTGGGAGCTTGCTGTGCATAAAGTAGTTGCTGTGTTTCCTACATTGAGACTCACACCCGACGCCCCAAAACGCACCTCCACACCCCAGTAACAGTCCAGCTATAGGGGGTTCTAATTTTCAATAGATTAATGAACCTCTCTCACTTGCAGGATCCAGGAAGAGGAGTTAACAGGGATATTGAAATACCATGCTACTTGGTAAGCTTTTACTGGACCCAAGGAAAGACTTATGGTGCTACTTGAACTAAACTTATAGTTGCACAAGTCCAATTCAACACTGTCCCATTGAAATTATGCATTTTTGCATACATTAAAGAAAATCAATCTAGCACAGTCTGTCCAAACTTATGGAGAAAAAGCTGGTTGTTCAGTAACTAGTACTCAACAGGTTGTTACTGATTACACTGACATTGTGTACAGTGTTTCAAACAGGGTATAAGTGGAGTGTATTTTTTTAAGTTGAGAACTACTGCTCAAAGCTTATTTTATATATTTCACAAGTAGGCTTACATTAACACTGCAATGAAGTTAGTGTGAAAATGCCCTAGTCGTCACACTCTGGCACCTGTTCGGTTACACCGAGGGAGAATTTAGCATGACCAACGCACCTAACCAGCACAGCTTTTGGACTGTGGGAGGAAACTGGAGCACCCAGAGGAAACCCACACAGACACAGGGGAGAACGTGCAGAGTCCACACAGACAGTGACCCAAGCCAGGAATCGAACTCGGGTCCCTGGTGCTGTGAGGCAGCAGAGCTAACCACTGTGCCCGGGGTGGGAGGGGGGTGGGTTTGTTTACAGGATCTTATTTCATTAAGTCTCCTGAGTTCTATTCTTCCACACCCTAATCTCTAATCAGAGATCCAAGTACCTCCCTATGCAACACTCCTCTCTCCCACGAAAAACTATGCCTTATGTGGGAGGGAGAAAAACAGAAAGGAGTGGGCTAACATAGCAAACTAAACAAGGGTTTGTTTCAGAACACTACATGTAGTAAAACAGGTGTAATTGCAAACCTACTTGTGCTGCACTTATCCTTTGAGAGTACAATTGTTCAAAGAGGATGTATAACGACCACACCTCTTTCAGTACTACTTGGAATCTGGAGCAAATTAACACAAGAAATCTTTATAACGCCTTTCCAGCCTGAGTATATGGAGTCTGATGATGACTGATCAACATCTTTTTAATCAAGCTGCCTAACTTAGTTAAGCGGAAAAAGCACACAGAGGCACCCAGATAACATCACCCGATGCTACATCAAACTCCACATTCCCTTACCAATTCTTCTAGCTTTGTGCTTTGTTCTCTATTTGTCAAATTGCTGGAGTCAAGGGCTACAGTCAGCTCTTGGTTTCGTGTCTGTGTGCACATGCAGAATCAGAGAGTGAAGTGGAGGAACAAAACAAAACGAAAGAAAAGTTAAATTAATAAAAAAAGTGAACTCATTGTTGGTTTCGACCAACGCATGCTTAAAAATTAAATGAAACTGCATCAGTCCCTCCATGGAAACTTTCAGGTTTTACAATGCACTCCAACCTTGACCAATGTTGCATTACACTATCCCAATTTTTGAAATTAAAATTTATAGGGTTACACATTCATTCTGTTCAATGTAATCTCTGCTCCTCGGAATTCAAAGTTGTTTCTTTTTTCCCCTGGTGTGAAAAATTCAAATCAAGCCATTTCTAGATGGATATTAATTTGTATTAGCAGAGGTCAAACTTGCCCGACCCAAATTACGGAGAACCTTCGATGAAGACTGAGCACTGTCTGCAACTTTCGGATTTCTCCACTTTGATTAGGAAGTCAGAAAGAATCATAAAAACCCTACAGCGCAGAAGGAGGCCATTCGGCCCATCGAGTCTACACCGACAACAATCCCACCCAGGCCCAATCCCCGTAACCCCACATATTTGCCCTGCTAATCCCTCTAACCTACGCATCCCGGGACACTAAGGGGCAATTTAGCATGGCCAATCAACCTAACCTGCACATCCTTGGACTGTGGGAGGAAACCAGAGCATCCAGAGAAAACCCACGCAGACATGGGGAGAACATGCAAACTCCGCACAGACAGTGACCCAAGCTGGGAATCGAACCCAGGTCCTTGGAGCTGTGAGGCAGCAGTGCTAACCACTGTGCCGCCCAAAGGACACAGATAGGCTAAAATTAAACACCAGACCGGTGCAAGATGATATTATATAATAGCATGGCTATCAAATGCAGCACGTTAGCTTTTCATCGATGATAAAGAAAGAAGTTTTAAGAAGATTATAGTTGAATAATTTGGAAAAGTGGATGTTCAGTTTGTGTCTATAGGCTGCTGGCAAGCACCACTAGTTTAACATTCATTTTTGTTTTAGCACTTTGCTGCAATCAGAACCTTCGGAATAAAAGGTCTCTGAAGTCACTGGGCAGGCATTCAAAAAAAAAAGTTATATAGTGTGTCAACCAGTTCTCCCTCATCCAAATTCAGGGTCAATTTGGTGTTTGCTGCAGCCATTTATCTTATGATAAATGCATTAAAATCAACATCTGGACCGATCAGCATGGTGGCATTAATCAACCAGTGAAATAAAAATATTTCAGTATTCGTCAAAAGCACAGCTGTTGACTTTCATCAAGTTGCCTTGAAAGATGTTATAAAGATGGGTCAGCTCTATTTTTTTTTTTACAATTTCTACAAATTTGGGCTTAATCCAGGACAGATGCTGAATGCAGCTGCTGCCTACATGTGCTGCATTTTGATAAGACCAGCAGAGGGGCCAAAAATATCCTTCTGAATGTAACGGTGAAACATCTCTGAATCAACAGATATTCATTCACCTTTTGAAATGTTAGATGTATATAAAGAATCAATGCTGAACTTGATGAACACTGGTCAACATCCAGTGGCATCCCCCACTACAGGAAAATGGATGTCTACCTCTGTTTCTTGTCGTATTATGGATCTCTCCTGGGCTGGTTTTTGAAAAGGGTTCTATTTGTTCAGTCCACATATCCAACCAGTTTGTCTAGTTTTTGTGTGAGCTGTGTCAATGTTATACAATTAAGTGACAATATCTTTTATCTATTCATGGGCGTCGCTGACTGGGCAGCATTTATTACATCCCTAGTTGCTCTTGGAGGGCAGTCGAGAGTCAACCACATTGCTGTGGCTCTGGAGTCACGTGTAGGCCAGACCGGGTAAAGACGTCAGATTTCCTTCCCTAAAGGACATTAGTGAACCAGATGGGTTTTTCCGACAATGGTTTCATGGTCAGCAGTAGATTCTTAATCCCAGATGTTTATTCTTAAATTCAAATTCCACCAACTGCCATGGCGGGATTTGAATATGGGTCCCCAGAACATTAGCTGAGTTTCTGGATTAATAGTCTAGAGATAATACCACCAGGCCATTGCCTCCCCAAGTGCATCACCTTCTTAAAACAAAGGCTTGTAGTTTGTGTCATTTAACTAAAATGGTTGAACTCAAAAATCAGCATTGTCCACTGACATTTCCTAGGATGCTGCTGATAGGGAACTGGGAGGGAAAAATTTAGTTAAGAGGGATGAAGAATGGAAATGGTCTTTATAAATTTGAAGATTCAACTACCAATCATGATCATTTCTGAATGGAAAGTCATAGGGACATTATCCCAAGTCACTAGTGCGAGAGTCTCAAACAAGGAGGCAGCTACGAGTTAAAAGGGTTGTCATTTAAAACTGAGATGCGTAGAAATATCTTCTCGCAGAGGGTGGTGAATCTCTGGAATTCTCTGCCCCAAAGGGTGGTGGAGGCTGGATCATTCGAAGTATTTAAAGTGGAGGTGGATAAATTGACAGATTGAGTAAGAGAGGGCTATGGGGAAATGGCACAGAAAAGGAGTCGAGGCCGGCATAGATCAGCTATGATCATAATGAATGGCAGGGCAGGCTTGAAGGGTCTGATGGCTTACTCTTGCTTCTAATTCTTGTGTCCTCCACTAATAGAAATATTGGACTCTTCTATTCCACTTGGTGTGGGATTAAGGCTCTTCTGAACTATAAAAAAAAAAGAGGGGTGGAGACTTCTGGACGACAGTATGAATTTTATAGCTTTTAATAAACTCAGAATCTAAACAAACAGTAGGATTTGTTAAAGAAATGAAAGAAATGAAACCTTCCAATTCAGACCTACATTGAGAAACACTGAACACCGAGTGACACATGAAGTTATGTGACAAATATAAAAAGCACAAACATCTAAACAGTGCTAACGATGCAAGAATCCAGGAGTGTACATTTTTAATCCTGACAGGCAGGATGCAGTTTCATTTACTTTTTATTTAGCTACAAGCCATAAATCACATACCAATCACATTTTCCAATTGCAATTACAATAACCAAATTTGTTTTTTTTTTAAAAAACAACTGATGCAGAGGCATTGTGAAGCGAGAACTCGCCCTCTCTCCCTCAGGAAGATATGACCAATTATTGGTGCAGCAATTTCTGTGGTGTGAGAGAGACAAAAATAGCGACAGCTTGCGAGCGCTGCAATTCAGTCCTGGAGAAAAATTTAAATACCAGCACCTGGCACCCTCCCGACTCAAATTATACAAAGCTGGTGGAAAAAAAAAATTGTCCTTGTTCACAGACTCCGCTATCGAGCGGGAATCTCACAGCACAACTGACTTTTTTTTTAATAAACACATAATAAATGTAGAACACTGCAGATACTGGAGATCTGAAATAAAATCAGGTGGTGCTGGAAAAAACTCAGCAAGTCTGACAGCACCTGTGGAACTCAATTATTCTGAGGAGTTCACACTGGATTTAAAACGTTATCTGTTTCTCTCCCCACAGATGCTGCCCCGATGCGAGGTTTTCCAGCACCTGCTAATTTTAAAAATAAGACTGGTCACCCCGGAAGCTTAGTGAGTTTATAGATGCGTGCAAACCACACTGACTAGAAGTATCTCGGGTTTTTTTTAAAAAATTCATTCGTGGGACATGGGCGTCGCTGGCTGGACCAGCATTTACTGCCCATTCCTGATTGCCCTTGGAGGGCAGTTGAGAGTCAACCACATCGCTGTGGCTCTGGAGTCACAAGTAGGCCGGACCAGGTAAGGACGGCAGATTTCCTTCCCGAAAGGACATTAGTGAACCAGATGGGTTTCTCCGACAATCGACAACGGCTTCATGGTCATCAGTAGATTCTTAATTCCAGATTATTTTTTTTCATTGAAATCAAATTCCACCATTTGCCGTGATGGGATTCGAACCCGGGTCCCCAGAACATTAGCTGAGTTTCTGGATTAATAGTCTAGTGATAATACCACTCGGCCATCGCCTCTATATCACCAGTCAATGCTGAGTTGATTGTTGGTGGGGGGGAGGGATTATGTAGCCAGGTTTCCTGCCACCATTAACCAATTCCTGGGGCAGTGTGGATGGAGGCCTGCAAACAAAGCTCACACGTGCATGACGGGCAATCAATTGAGGCAAATAGAACCATCAGCTTCATAAAGAGGGGCAAAACATTTACACCTGTGGGATTGCAGGTGGGGAGCTGAAAAATAATAAAAAGTTGCATAAATGGAACATTTGACAGGAACAAAGTGGCAAACTGATGGAGATGGCCACATTATTAAAGCATGCAAGTCCGAACTGCTGAATTGTTGGGGTGGCACAGTGGTTAGCACAGCTACCTCACAGCGCCAGGGACCCAGGTTCGATTCCGGTGTTGGGTCAACTGTCTGTGTGGAGTTTGCACGTTCTCCCCGTAGTCAGCGTGGGTTTCCTCCGGGTGCTCCGGTTTCCTCCCACAGTCCGAAAGATGTGCAGGTTAGGTGGATTGGCCATGATAAATTAAACCTAGTGACAGGGGGATGAGCAAGGCCAACAGGAGGGATTACGGGAATAGGATCTAGGAATAGGACCTGGGTGGGATTGTGGTCAGTGCAGACTCAATGGACTGAATGGCCTCCTTCTGCACTGTGGGGACTCTATGGTTCTATGAATTATGATATCAATGTCACTGTGCAACAAAACACTGCAGCAGTTCTATTCTGGTTGAGAAGCCTTTATTTATTCAGAGTGGTGCTGCTAGTGATAAGCTCCTCAAAACTTTTGTTAACCTGAAGCTTTCACAAGCAAAACAAAGCTATTTTCCATCGGTGTAATCACATTTCTAATCACCAGCTTCTGGACAGAACGTATCTGGATTTACAGAGCCTATAGAATCAGAGTCCGACAAGATATTAAAAGGCCCCCAGAATTAATACTGCTGGGTTAAATGCACTACCAAATGAGGCTAAATGTGATTACCGTTATTCTAAAGTTGTTTAAATTCATATAAAAACAATATTATGTTAAAATTGTGCCCTCGACATGTATATCTTGGCCTGTCACCTTACCTCCAGCTCATTTGGGCTGAAAGAACACGCTGCACTTTCACCATTCATGTATGTAGTCTATTGAGGGGAAAAGAAACACATTTTCACTGACAGGTTAAACTTATACACCATCACACCAACTTACATATAGCACCGCAAACATAGTAATACATCTCAGAATTTACAGCTGTGTCATGGAACATAAAGATACATGTAGCCAGGTGATCGGAAGTTTGGCCGAAGTTGTAAGTTTTAAGGATCAGCTGAGGTGGACACACACACACAGAAACAAACACACACACACAGAAACAAACACACACACACAAACAAACACACACACAAACAAACACACACACACACACAAACAAACACACACACACACACAAACAAACACACACACACACACAAACAAACACACAC
This sequence comes from Mustelus asterias, assembly GCF_964213995.1. NCBI lineage: Eukaryota > Metazoa > Chordata > Chondrichthyes > Carcharhiniformes > Triakidae > Mustelus > Mustelus asterias. Next base: position 9,286,898 of record NC_135813.1, read on the forward strand.
ACACACACAAACAAACACACACAGAAACAAACACACACACACAGAAACAAACACACACACACAGAAACAAACACACACACACAGAAACAAACACACACACACAGAAACAAACACACACACACAAACAAACACACACACACACACAAACAAACACACACACACACAAACAAACACACACACACAAACAAACACACACACACAAACAAACACACACACAAACAAACACACACACACACACAAACAAACACACACACACACACAAACAAACACACACAAACAAACACACACACACAAACAAACACACACACACACAAACAAACACACACACACACAAACAAACACACACACACACACACAAACAAACACACACACACACAAACAAACACACACACACAGAAACAAACACACACACACAGAAACAAACACACACACACAGAAACAAACACACACACACAGAAACAAACACACACACACAGAAACAAACACACACACACAGAAACAAACACACACACACAGAAACAAACACACACACACAGAAACAAACACACACACACAGAAACAAACACACACACACAGAAACAAACACACACACACAGAAACAAACACACACACAGAAACAAACACACACACACAGAAACAAACACACACACACAGAAACAAACACACACACACAGAAACAAACACACACACACAGAAACAAACACACACACACAGAAACAAACACACACACACAGAAACAAACACACACACACAGAAACAAACACACACACACAGAAACAAACACACACACACAGAAACAAACACACACACAGAAACAAACAAACACACACAGAAACAAACACACACACACAGAAACAAACACACACACACAGAAACAAACACACACACACAGAAACAAACACACACACACAGAAACAAACACACACACACAGAAACAAACACACACACACAGAAACAAACACACACACACAGAAACAAACACACACACACAGAAACAAACACACACACACAGAAACAAACACACACACACAGAAACAAACACACACACACAGAAACAAACACACACACACAGAAACAAACACACACACACAAACAAACACACACACACAAACAAACACACACAGTCTCGTCAATGGGTTCAGAAGTGCCATGTCAAAGTGAAGGTCAATTTGTCAGTTGAACCTCGAATTGGACAGTCTTGTAATCCATTCTGACGTTTAAAAACCCACTTCATTCTACCAGCAAATACTGGAAATCTGAATTGAAAACAGGACATTTTGAAAACCCACTTAGATCAATGACATATTGTGAAAACATTGAGCTTTCCATGCTGTGGTCTGGTCCAATATTTTCTGTTTTATTTCATATGATGTGGAGATGCCGGCGTTGGACTGGGGTAAACACAGTAAGAGTTTTAACAATGCCAGGTTAAAGTCCAACAGGTTTATTTGGTAGCAAATGCCATTAGCTTTTGGAGCCCTGCTCCTTTGTCAGATGGAGTGGAAATCTGCTCACAAACAAGGCACAGAGACACAAAATCAAGTTACAGAATACTGATTAGAATGCGAATCTTTACAGCTAATCAAGTCTTAAAGATACAGACAATGTGAGTGGAGGGAGCATTCGGCACAGGTTAAAGAGATGTGTATTGTCTCCACACAGGACAGCCAGTGAGATTCTGCAAGTCCAGGAGGCAAGCTGTGGGGGTTACCGATAGTGTGACATGAACCCAAGATCCCGGTTTAGGCCGTCCTCATGTGTGCGGAAGTTGGCTATCAGTTTCTGCTCAGCGACTCTGCGCTGTCGTGTGTCGTGAAGGCCGCTTTGGAGAACGCTTACCCAAAGATCAGAGGCCGAATGCCCATGACCACTGAAGTGCTCCCCCACAGGAAGAGAACAGTCTTGCCTGGTGATCCCCAGGCAAGACTGTTCTCTTCCTGTGGGGGAGCACTTCAGCGGTCACGGGCATTCGACCTCTGATCTTCACATAAGACTTGATTAGCTGTAAAGATTCGCATTCTAATCAGTATTCTGTAACTTGATTTTGTGTCTCTGTGCCTTGTTTGTGAGCAGATTTCCACTCCATCTGACGAAGGAGCAGGGCTCCGAAAGCTAATGGCATTTGCTACCAAATAAACCTGTTGGACTTTAACCTGGTGTTGTTAAAACTCTTACTGTTATTTCATATGGACAGCAAGAGCTTCAATTTTCAAAAATGTGCATTAAATTGACATTGAATGCAAGAATGTATCATTCAATATATTGCTTAAATCAATTTCCACACACTGATCAAACATTCAAAGGGGGGACAGGCAGGTTAGTTCCCTGGTTACATGAATAATGGAAATATTTCTCTGCCCTAAGCAGCCATTTCTCACCAACTGGTGACCACAATGTGATGAGTATTTCCAGTTTTAGAAATCAGGAAATAAAAACCATGCAACATTTCCCAATTTTTAAAACTTGGTGAGAAAGCAGGAAAGGGAACAGTGTAAAGGAGAGAGAAAAAAATCACAAGTAGATAATTGTAGTTTAGCTGGAGGTGAGGAGAGGCAGAGTGCTCAAAACGGAAACACAAAAAATCAAGTTGGAGAGAAGGGGCAGGACAGGCTAACCCATCAGACAAGTTCCTTTTCTTGTACTGGGCCCGGGAATCCAAAGCAAAACCAGACTGGAGGTCTAATTGTCTCCATTTTGTCACTGTTCTGGATTTTAAACACATCTCTGTGGGGTGGGGGACACAAAAAGAGAATCACGGTGACCACACCAACCGATTGGCAGGTAGCACATGCCGAATACTGTAAAGTAAGAAGTCTCAACACCAGATTAAAGTCCAACAGGTTTATTTGGTAGCACGAGCTTTCAGAGTGTCACTCCTTCAGGTGACTAAGGAGTTGTGTTCACAAGCAGGGCATATATAGGCACAAACTCAATTTACAAGATAATGGTTGGAATGCAAGTCTTTGCAGGTAACCAAGTCTTACAGGTAGACAATGAGAGTGGAGAGAGGGTTAAACACGGGTTAAAAAGATGTGTATTGACTCCAGCCAGACAATAACCTTACAATACCTTTAAGACTTGATTACCTGTAAAGACTCGCATTCCAACCAATATCTTGTAAATTGAGTTTGTCGTCTATATATGCCCTGTTTGTGAACACAACTCCTCACTCACCTGGTGAAGGAGCAGCGCTCCGAAAGCTTGTGCTACCAAATAAACCTGTTGGACTTGAACCTGGTGTTGAGACTCCTTACTGTGCCCACCCCAGTCCAACGCCAGCATCTCCCCATCACGAATACTGTAAATACAGGGCTCAACAACAATTGCAAAGCACAGCATAGCAAGGAGGAGTATGCTTTCATTTCTAAACAAAGTATTTGTTGCTTGTGTTTTAACAAACAGCCTTACCTGAGTCACCAGGCCATTTAATTGAGTAGACAATTGTCGAAGGCTTTCTGTGGAGGAGACTCCTCTATAGAAGGCAATAAAATAGAACAGTTTTTTTAAAAAAACTAGCCCCAAGCTCTGCCAGTTTAGTGATTTTATTCTGAGTGCTGAGCTACAGTGATCCTGGGTTTGATGCCCATTAGCTGGTCTAAGCTGATCACCAGTCTCAGCATTCCTTCGAGACACAAAAGAGACTGGAAAGGTACAAAAAAAAGCACTGGAATGCTAACAGTTAAACTTTGTCCCTGGTGGTGGGAGCAATTTAAGATGATTAATAATTATTAGCATTTCACTCGCGTGCTTTTTTGTACATTTCCAATTGGGAATTCTGTCTGATTCTTCTTTTCCCAGTCTCTTTGTTTGTCTCTAAGGAAGACAACAGAAGTGGGCAGCTAAGGCTCATCCCTAAACAATGATTATTTGGTCCAAGACCCAGGAGGGAGGCAACATCAATGAACTACAGCCAGCCTGGAATCAATGCCACTCAGAGAGAGAAAAAGGGCGAGCAGAAAGATTCTTCTAACCACATTTTTAAAAAAAACATTCAGGGGATGTGGGCGTCACTGGTTCAGCCTGCATTTATTGCCCATTGCCCTTGAGAAGGTGGTGATGAGCTGCCTTCTTGAACCGCTGCAGTCCACATGGTGTAGCTACACTTAGGTGTACATCAAGGATTCAAATAAACAATCCGAAACCAGGACAGTCACTGGGCTTAATTAGCAAATTGGTTCTGTCAGAATGCAGGGTAAAAGTGCCTAAGCTTTAATATTACATGATGCACTTCTTTGTGGCGCTCAGATTAATCATCTTAAATTGCTCCCACCGCCGGGGACAAAACTTCAACTATTAGCATTTCACTCCAGTGCTTTTTTTGTCTCAAATCCTAATCAGCAGATGACACATCTGAGAAGGACAAAACCCAGAGCCTTATTGTCGGATCCATTATGCATTATTGAAAGTCCGGTGAAAAGGACACTGGTGCTGTGCGGTTCTGCAGAATAATTTGCAATTGGATTGCCCAGTGACACCTGTAGCGGAGATTGACTGGTGAAAGCTGATGTGTGTTCATACCTGCTTTCTTCAGATTGCTTTTCATCTGCTGCCAGGCTCATCTGGAGAGGTTAAAAGAAATTAAAATTCAGATGGTCAAAGAGCAGGTCTCGCACACCACAAGCCAGTTAAAACTATTTTGCCAATTGATGGATTTATTGCTGGATCAACACAGGCGAGTGAGTGAGGGGGCTATGAGTAAATAAAGCGCTGTAGAGAACTCCACTTCATTCAGAGTCATCCAAAGCTGCTGCAAACACAATGGGCACTGCCCATGTTTCAGTTCTCTTGTAGCAAAACTTTGTCTTTTAATCAAGACAAATGATGGGCAACACGGTGGTTAGCACTGCTGCTTCACAGCTCCAGGGACCTGGGTTCGAATCTCAGCTTGGGTCAGTGTGTGTGGAGTTTGCACATTCTCCCCGTGTCTGCGTGGGTTTCCTCCGGGTGCTCTGGTTTCCTCTCGTAGTCCAAAGATGTGCGGGCTAGGTTGATTGGCCATGGTAAATTGCCCCTTAGTGTCCCAGGATGCATAGGTTAGAGGGGTTAGTGGGTAAATATGTAGGGATATGTGGATAGGGCCTGGGTGGGATTGTGGTTGGTGCAGACTCGATGGGCCGAATGGCCTCTTTCTGCACTGTAGGATTCTGATTCAAACGTGCAAGAAAAGTGCACAGCACGTGGTATAAACAAAATTCTGATGCTGAGTGGTTCAATATTACCTCTAAAGTTAAAAACCATTCAGACATGTGACAACAGCATTAAAACGACTTCATATTGAAATGGAGGGAAGATGGATCTGATCAGGATTTGCTGCTACTCTTAAACAAGCAGATTTCTCAAAAGCCAGCTGTTAATAAACAGCATACCGATTCTTACATATGCAGATCTCATTTTAATTCATTGTTATGGACATACAGCAGCACAGTGGCAAGTGCTGCTGCCTCACAGCGCCAGGAACCCGGGTTCGATTCCCGGCTCGGGTCACTTGCTGTGTGAAGTTTGCACATTCTCTCCGTGTCTGCGTGGATTTCTTCCGGTTTCCTCCCACAGTCCAAAGCTGTGCAGATTAGGTGGATTGGCCGTGCTAAATTGTCCCAGCAGGGTAAATACGTGGGGTTACAGGGATAGGGCCTCGGTGGGATTATCATCGGTGCAGGCTTGATGGGCTGAATGGCCTCCCTCTGCACTGCAGGGATTCTATGTGCACATTTACACTAAAAAATGGAATCATCAATACCTAGTAGCAAGCTCTTAAAAAAAAAAAAATAATCAGGTGCCACACAGCATAAAAGCAAACTACAAAACAGAAAAACCATCATGCTGATTTATTTACAAAACACCCAAAGCACAGACCTGGGAGAGGGGCTCATTCTGTATTGAGTGATCAATGTGCTGCGTTATGGTCATTGTATTTGGCAAGTTGCTGTTGGAGGTGTGGAATTGAGCAGACGTGGCATTGTCGATCCTCTGTCCTCTAACAAGACTGTCAACATCATTTTCCAGGGAAGCCTGCCAGAAAAGAGTGTACGTTGGTGATTTGCTGAACTGGAATCAACAGAAAAAAACCCATGTCTAGCTACCCCTAGCAAAATTACTTCAAATTTCAGTGCAGTGAATGCTCTTATAACAAGGGTGGGTTTTTCTGCATTCCTCTCATTTTATAAAGCAAACCCTAAGCTGTATCTTACTGGGTGAATGCACGGATTTTTATTTCAACTGTGGCCCCATCGATAGTCCACGTACAGGTCATCCAAGAAAAACATTCTGGTGGAATGTAACCAAATGAAAGGTATCCATCACACCACAGCATACCTTTTGAGGTACAGTATGAAAAGTGGCTTTATGTTCAAGCCAAGCAGCATGTTTGGGGCCTTTCAGTTTTATAATAAATCCATTCGTAACTGGAGTTGGCTATGGGGTGCCACAAATCAAAAATTACATCAATTAAAAGCAGCATTCAACCACTTTTTTTTAATATATAAAAGTGGCAGGAAAACAGATCATTACTAGCTCCAGGGTATTGTGGCCAAGCAATGATGCATTCAACTCGTCTTCCCAGCGCCCCAACACACCCCACAAAACTATTTGCGCCTCCACTTCTTCCCTAACACCCCTTGAAAGTAGACCACATTCCCACAACAGGAATGTGGAACAGTACCCACCCAATAGACACTGTTCTTCAAGTGACACAATCAAAGATTACCACTGGCAGGTGCCAATCCATAATTGAGGGGAGTTTTATTTGAGTGTTGGGGAAAAAAAACACCTTCAAGCTTAAAAGTCCTAAACAAAAATATACATGTTACGTAGACATGGAAACATAGAAGAAAGGAGCAGGAGGAGGCCATTTGGCCCTTCGAGCCGGCTCCGCCATTACTCAATAGCTGAATCCTGCTTTTTCCCATAACCTTTGATCCCATTCGCTCCAAGTGCTACATCTAGCTGCCGCTTGAATACATTTGTATTGAATGGAGCTGCCTGTAAAAACATTCATGTGGTAGGAAAGTTCTCTCAGTGCGAGATAAAGCATCCTAAGGATGGCTGCAGGATTTCTCTGCATCAGTGCTAATGCACTTCACTTCAACTAAAAATAAACAGCACTACTGATAACAGGCTATAGGATTGCATCACGGATCAGATTCGCACCCACACTACATTCCAAATATTATACAACATTGGTGTCCTGTTCAGTGTCCTGTTCAGTGTGATTCGTGCTCTTTTTCCCACCCAGATACACAATTAAAAGAGTTTGTTTCGGCTGTCAGCACCAAGGATTGGTCCAAGCACTTTATTGATCAGGCTTTAGTAATTCAGCCTCAAGACCAAAGGAACTGTTGGGTCAAAATATTTTTTTAATTAGTTCATGGGGCGTGGCCACTGACGAAGCCGGCATTTTTATTGCCCATCCCCAACTGTCCTCAAAGGGCCACACAGTGGCACAGGTTTCCTCCGGGTGCTCCAGTTTCGTCCCACACTCCAAAGATGTGCAGGTTAGGTGGATTGGTCATGCTAAATTGCCCCTTAGTGTCCAAAGATAGGTGGGTTAGGGGGATTAGCAGGGTATATATGTGGGGTTGCAGGGATAAGGCCTGGGTAGGGTGCTCTGTCAAAGAGTCAGTGTAGACCCGATGGGCCAAATGGCTTCCTTCTGCACTCTGGGGATTCTATGAAGGTGGTGGGGGGCTGTCTTTGTCTTTAACTGCTGCAGTCCCTATGGTGTAGGTACCCGCAGTGCTGTTTCTGAGGGAATCCAAAGGTTTTGAACAGTGAAGGAATGATCAATCTGGAAGGCACTGCCTGAAAGGGTGGCAAAAGCAGATTTAAACTGCTGTTTAAGGGAGGGAGGCAGCAAACGGTAAATTATAGGCCGGTTAGCCTGACTTCGGTCATTGGCAAGATTTTAGAGTCCATTATTAAAGATGAGATCACAGAGTACTTGGAAGTACATGATAAAATAGGACTGAGTCAGCACGGCTTCGTCAAGGGGAGGTCATGTCTGACAAATCTGTTCGAGTTCTTTGAGGAGGTAACAAGGAAGTTAGATAAAGGAGAACCAGTGGACGCGATTTATTTAGATTTCCAGAAGGCCTTTGACAAGGTGCCGCATTGGAAACTATTAACTAAGTTAAGCGCCCATGGTGTGAAGGGTAAGATCCTGGCACAGATAGAGGATTGACTGACTGACTGGCAGAAGGCAGAGAGTGGGGATAAAGCAGTCTTTTTCAGGATGGCAGCCAGTGACTAGTGGTGTGCCTCTGGGGTCGGTGCTGGGGCCACAACTTTTCACAATACACATTAACGATTTGGAAGAAGGAACTGTTGCTAAGTTTGCAAATGATACAAAGATATGTAGAGGGACAGGTAGTATTGAGGAAGCAGGGGGGGGGGGGGCTGCAGAAGGACTTGGACAGGTTAGGAGAGTGGGCAAAGAAGTGGCAGATGGAATACAACGTGGAAAAGAGGTTATGCACTTTGGAAGGAGGAATGGAGGCAGCGACTATTTTCTAAATGGGGAAATGCTTAGGAAATCAGAAGCACAAAGGGACTTGGGAGTCCTTGTTCAAGATTCTCTTAAGGTTAACGTGCAGGTTCAGTCAGCAGTTAGGAAGGCAAACGCAATGTTAGCATTCATGTCGAGAGGGCTAGAATACAAGAGCAGGGATGTACTTCTGAGGCTGTATAAGGCTCTGGTCAGACCCCATTTGAGCAGTTTTGGGCCCCATATCTAAGGAAGGATGTGCTGGTCCTGGGGAGGGTCCAGAGGGGGTTCACAAGAATGATCCCTGGAACGAAGAGCTTGTCGTATGAGGAACGGTTGAGGACTCTAGGTCTGTACTCGTTGGAGTTCAGAAGGAGGAGGGGGGGGATCTTATTGAAACGTACAGGATAGTGCGAGGCCTGGATAGAGTGGACGTGGAGGATGTTTCCACGAGCAGGAAAACCTAGAACCAGAGGGCTAAAGGGACGATCCTTTAAAACAGAGATGAGGAGGAATTTCTTCAGCCAGAGAGTGGTGAATCTGTGGAACTATTTGCCGCATGAGGCTGAGGAGGACAGGTCATTGAGTGTCTTTAAGACAGAGATAGATAGGTTCTTGATAAATAAGAGGATCATGGGTCATGGGGAAAAGACAGGAGAATGGGGATGAGAAAAATATCAGCCACGATTGATGGCGAAGCGGACTCGATGGGCCGAATGGCCTAATTCTGCTCCTAGGTCTTATGGTCTTAATAGCAATTTTCAAAAGAGTTGAATCTCTAGTTGAAATGGGAAGATTGGCAGGGCGATGGGGAAGAGGAAGTGAGCAGTATTAATTCAAAGAACCAAAAGTAAAATTGGTCAAATGAAGCCCCGCCATCACCCCCACATAAAATTACAGCAATAACTAATGTATTTTTTACATAAACCACCCAGCCTAACCAATCCATGGTCCATCCTTAGTCTGAGTGCTGTGCTAGCACTTCAAGATGTAATGTCGGAAGAAAAGGTGTCAGTCAGCTGTTGGCAGTTTTTAAGCATGTTCAGATCCCACTCACACCACAGCACCAACCAATCTGACACTAACTCTGCCTCCGAGGAACTGTTCGATTACCGTGGCATTCAGTAGCTAGGTTGTAAAATTCTGTGGGGAATTACAAAGGGAGTGATGAAACAAGAGCGTGGTCATATTAATCATAGCCTCAAACAAAATAAAAGATGCTTGGAAACCAACTTGTGCCTTACTGCAAGAGGTCTACTCAGCTCATCATGGCAGTGTTACTGTAAACACTATGACACTGGAGAGCGATAATCAAACATACTTCATACACCATGCTCCTTAACCTTTGTTCTCATGATTAACACTGCACAATCCATTATAATTTACTGTGGATCTACAATGTTAAAGGCAAATGCAATAGTACACCAGTTCCTGTGTCATTAAAAAGGAGATCATGGAATCCCTACAGTGCAGAAGGAGGCTATGCGGCCCATCGAGTCGGCACCGACCACAATCCCACCCAGGTCCTATTCCTGTAACCCCACATATTTACCTTGCTAATGCCCTGACACTAGGGTCAACTCAGCATGGCCAATCAACCTAACCCACACATCTTTGGGACTGTGGGAGGAAACCGGAGCACCCGGAGGAAACCCCACGCAGACACGTGGAGAATGTGCAAACTCCGCACAGACAGTGACCCGAGGCCGGAATTGAACCAGGTTCCCTGGCGCTGTGAGGCATGATGTGGAGATGCCGGCATTGGACTGGGGTGAACACAGTAAGAAGTCTTACAACACCAGGTTAAAGTCCAACAGGTTTATTTGGTAGCAAATACCATAAGCTTTCGGAGCGCTGCTCCTTCGTCAGATGGAGTGGAAATGCAGCAGTGCTAACCACTGTGCCATCATGCTGCCCCAAATCCTATCCTAATCAATTCAAACAAGTTTCCCCTCAACTTTCCTGCTTCCAAATGCAGAAAGGGTTTTTGTGCCTTGGCATTGTTGCAGCAATATATCCATATCCTTGATGGCTGCACTGGTCATAGAAATTATTTGGCGAACCGAAGTACAACATCCACAGAGAGCTTTCCTGCATTTTATACCACAAACAGAATGTGAACAGCCATTCTGGGTTATTTTGACTGCCCTAACAAGCCTTGTACCTTTACAGTGCCAATAAACAAATATAACCTTCTACCTACTTTCTCCCACTCGCCCTCTTCACAATGCAAACTATTCCCAAACAACACAGGACAAGGTCACGTGGCTCGCTATCCACTTAGTCTCCATTTCCTCGTTCTGAAATTTTTTTCCCCCCTTTTCAAATATTTAACCACTTCCCTTTTAAAGAACTTCATGAACTCTGGCTCCACCATAGCTGCCGGTAATGGATTGGTCCAACAAACACTTTTGCATGAAAAAGAAGTGATTTCCTTATCTTAACTTCTTGTTGGCCTTAAATCTTTGCCCTCTAATTAACTCAACAGTTTTTGACATTTACTTGCCTCAAGAAAATGCAATCATTTTGAACGGGTCTACCAGTCTCCTCTTAATGCTCTCTGCACTCATGAAAATATCGTCCCTTTTTACTTTAATCTCTCCAAATTTATTCATCCTTAGTGTCACCCGAGCAACCCTCTTATTTCCTTCTTTGACTCGATGGCAATTCTGCCCGGTTATGCTTCTGTGATTGGGAATTTCTCTGCATTAGAGCGCTATAGAATTAACTTGCAATTCTTTAACAGCTAATTATTGTCAAAAATCATTAACTTTTAAAATCCAGCTGAACAGATAAGATTAAGGGCGAAGGAAAATTATTAAGTACTGCCAACACAGCTGATAACACCAAACTAGCTTCAATTATTCCAAAAGACAGAGATAAGCCAAGCACCTAACAAAATGTTGAAATTCCTCAAATACTGCGATGCCTCTTCTCTCTGGGCTATTCCACTTCCAGCACATTTTAATTAGAAGGTGTTACAAACAAATCATTAATGTTGATGCTAAAAAGGCCAAGATTTTTTTAATCTAGTAAAAAATTAACACTTGTAACAGAAGCAATGTTGAATTTTGTGCTAAGACCATAAGACATAGGAGCAGAATTAGGCCACTCGGCCCATCGAGTCTGCTCCGCCATTCGATCATGGCTGATATTTTTATCATCCCCATTCTCCTGCCTTTTCCCCATAACCCCTGATCCCCTTAGTAACCAAGAACCTATCTCTGTCTTAAAGGCACTCAATGACCTGGTCTCCACAGCCTTCTGCGGCAAAGAGTTCCACAGATTCACCACTCTCTGGCTGAAGAAATTCCTCCTCATCGCTGTTTTAAAGGATTGTCCCTTTAGCCTGAGGTTGCGCCCACTTCTCAATCTGAGCTGTGTTGGGCGGACGAGTACCGAGCAGAACTATTGCATCTCCCAATCAGGGGTAGAGGTGGAAAATCAGAGGGATAGCTACAGTGGACAGTCAGTTAGGACGGAAGACCTGAGAAGAATCCAAGTTACCATGCTTTATGCTCTGGGTTCCAGGCTAGGCAGAGGAAGGAGGTGCTAAAACCCACCCAAAAAAAAAGGAAACTTTCAATATACGTGTGCAAAACAAAAACTAATTAGATAGTTCTTTCAAGGAATCAGCACGATAGTCTGATAGAATCTCACAGCACAGGAGGAGACCATGATTCATCAGCACCACTGTTGCACTCCACATTGAATAAAGAGCAACTTCACACACTGAACAATACACCAGTGGAGAAAACAGACCAAATGCACACAGAAGCAACACCAGCTTCAGAACATAAAGTTACAACTCACAACAAAGGGATGTAAAAACCTTGCTTAAAGTTTGAATGAAAGCAAGCAGGCAGAAGCAACATCAGAAATCACCAAGTAAGCAAATTTCTCTCCCCGTCTCCCAATTATCCACTCTCAACCACACACACACACACAAAAAATGGCATGCATTGCTAGCAAGTCAGCCAAACAAATAGGTTACCCGTCCAAAGCCACCTCACCTTCAGCCTGTCCAATGAAGGCAGTTTTACCCCATTGGATTTACTGCGGTCTGCCACCAGCACCTTCAGAATGTTCTGCAAGGGCATCTGAACAGTAGTAAAGAGACAGGGATAACTCAGAGAAAAGGGAAGAGGATGAAATGATAGTGTCCAGCAAACAAACTAAAACCAAGATTAAATGAAACAAGTGACACACTTTATAATCTTACTTTCCTGCAATCTGATGGACAGGAACCATCAGTTTTGTTTAACGATATGAAAAATATACTGAAGGCATTTATTTAACTTTTATAAATCTGATTTCAAAAAGGCAAGATAGAGCGAGGAGCATTGTTAACTCCCCACTTGCTGAGCAGAAGCGATGTCTCAGATCATCCAAATTTACCAAACACGTACCCAATGGTTCAGAACCTAGAAAACACCCCAACCCTATAAAGGGGTTAAACGCGCCAAGTTTACTACATTAGTACAGTAACCATGTTGTACCATTTTTATTGCAAAGAGTTGCCATTGCTCAAAATAAATAACAAACTTTGGTCTCCAAAGATTCTGTAACAAAAATGTCGATAAATATTTGTCAATCTGAGTGGGTCTTCAAATTTAATGGCCCATGTTGTAGTGCAGTTTTGTCTGCTCTCTTATCAAAGCCATTTTAAAACCAGCAAACACAATCCGAGCTGCGATCTTTGCAGCTACGACGCTTCCTTGGGGCACACAAGCCAGAAGAAAACATCCCGAAGCAGCGAAATCCACTTCTGTTCAATAAAAACATAACAGATGGCAGTAATACTTCTGAAGGTGTGAGCTTCTATTTTGCCAGCAAGCTCTCACTTGAGAGACAAGTCAAATACTTCAGACTTCAAAAGCTGGATCAACTCAGCACACTGGAAAGTTTGGTTGGGGTCTCCGCAAACTGTGCCAAGTGCCTATTATATGTTCCTTGCTAATTTTAAGCCACACTGTCTGCTTTCGAGTTTGGCTCCACTCGAATAGAAAACATTTGATGTCGGCTTATTGCCTATGCAAGTTTAAACAATACTTGCAAACAAACCTGGGAGTTAACCTCTTCTTTCCAACACAAGGTGAAAGGTAACTATGGGTAATTACTTGCCTATTTGATAATTTAGTTATTTAAATAAAATACTCCCACAGTGACTTGTTTACTTTTGGGCAATGCTGTTCTTTCTGATTGTGTTCACGGAACAGAAAAAGAGACTCTGCTTCAAAATCAGTCTCAAAAATCTGATCTGGGAACATATCTTTCACTTCGACCCACTGAACATAATGAATACAATATTCAGCCTGAACTAATCCTGCAAGAAAACGAAAGCTGTATGATAGATTCTGGGTGATAATCCCCTAAAAGATATCACCCCATCACGTGTGCCACACACATACAAGCTGCAAAAAAAAACACACGGACATCGGCTGGCTGGGTGTGATTTCAACAGATTACTTACGAAGTCCGAACCTTTTGTACATTATTTTACAAAATTCATTGCTTCCCATATTGATGCAGAACTTCTGATACTCCATGCACAAAAGCCAAGCGCCTCACATAGCCTCATTTACAGGCTTCTCTGTTGGCTCCCAGAAATTAAAACTAAAATGACCGGAAGCCAAGAACTCAATGAACAAGCACCCATCAGAGATGATTCTTCTCACATTTAACCTACAGGGTTCAGTGAGTTGAGGGAAAGGGGGGGGGGGGTGAGAGCAGCTGAGCTAGAAGCAATACACCTGTCATTCACTAGTCTTACTTAGCCAGAGGTTAGCCATGGGACAGTGGATAGGCCATAACTGCCTTCAGTAGCTTTGGTTGAAGGAAAGGGAAGAGGAAAAAAATTGGCCAGGCCTCCCGCTCCTTAAGGCTACCCTGCTGGAACTATCATGTGTGAAAGGCAGGCGAAGGCACAATCAGGTTCCACTTTCCTCATATCCCTCTCCACCCTGCCAAAATCAAACGAGATACCAACAGTGACCATCAAGGCCCACAAATTGAAGAACAGCTATTTGAACCAAATACCAGAAGGTGAAGGGCAGCTCGGTACTGTACTCCAGTACAAGGTCAACACAAACCGGCAAGCAGGGGAGAAAAGTGGCAAGAGAAGTTAATATTTTTTTTTAAAAGAGTGCTGTTTCACACCTAAAAATCTCAAATTTGTACTGCAACGGAGAGTTTTTTTTGGCACATTGAATTTTAATTATAGCCAATGTCGTTGCTTAACCAGCTTTAAGGCAAGTCCAGAAGCCCCATCCAATTTTGTTTTTCCATTACATTACAAATACAATATGCAAAAATGTACATTTCCAGCACAATCTACTTGTTACACTGTTGTTCTATTCAATGGCACTTGTGTAATCTCCAGGGTTAGATGTTAATACCCATTCATAGTCGACAGCAGAAAAATCTCATCCGCCAACCCAAGTTCTTTCACCTCAGACAAGTTGATGGGGGTGGGGCGACAGAAATGAAGAATTTTAGCCAGCCTTGGGGCGTCAGGCAAGTCAGATACCGGCCTGGAATTACTGCTGCAGCTGCAAACCTCTATTCATAACCTTACAACAAGGAAGTCCTGCATTTTAGAGAGCAGAAAATGTGACCGCATAAAGAGAGAGGCTGAATTTATTTAACAAACCACCCATTTTATCTTTTATCAGCATAATTGCTATCCTCACTGAAGTGAGAGAGCATTTAATTATCCAATTAATGCCTAACAAACTCCAATGGATACTAGGTTTCTACGTTTTATGTGGGTACCGGGAGATTGGGACATTGCAATGCACTTGCGTTCAGTCTCCAACGTTCAATCTATCCTGATTCGCGTAGAGGAAAATATGACAAAGACGGGAGATTTATACAAAAGCAAAATCAAACAGCATCAGCCACATGATTCATTAGTGCAAGTTACAGCACTGAATGCATAAATGATTTATTTTCCAAAAACATCTAATGCATATTTAATCAATCATTCATGAATCACTTCCACAAATGGCTCTACTGATAAAGGTATTGTAATACCGAACCATCGAGGGAAATGCTCCCAGGTTCAACTCCCATTCGGCACCGAATTAGCGGCTCTCAGTCGATTTGCAATAGGGACCCTATCATTAGCCTGCAATTGGAAGGAACTGCTGACAAATTGTGTACAGTTCTGGTCACCCTATTATAGAAAGGATATTATTAAATTAGAAAGAGTGCAGAAAAGATTTACTAGGATGCTACCGGGACTTGATGTTTTGAGTTATAAGCAGAGGCTGGATAGACTGGGACTTTTTTCCCTGGAGCGTTGGAGGCTGAGGGGCGGCCTTATAGAGGTCTATAAAATAATGAGGGGCATAGATCAACTAGATAGTCAATATCTTTTCCCAAAGGTAGGGGAGTCTAAAACTAAAGGGCATAGGTTTAAGGTGAGAGGAGAGAGATACAAAAGGGTCCAGAGGGGCAATCGTTTTACACAGAGGGTGCTGAGTGTCTGGAACGAGCTGCCAGAGGTAGTAGTAGAGGCCGGTACAATTCTGTCTTTTAAAAAGCGTTTAGACAGTTACATGGGTATAGAGGGATATGGGCCAAGCTTGGTGGTTGGACAAGTTGGGCCAAAGGGTCTGTTTCCATTCCTCTATGACTCTGTCAATTTTGGGATCCCACACCTACCTCAAAGCTACAATGTTCACTATAAAAAAGACCATTTAGCAGAATGACAAGTTAGTGTTTTTAAAAAGGGAAAAGTTGGAAAGATATAGTTTGGAAAAAAAATAGAATGTATTCAATAAATGATTTATTCTTCGAGTGTTTGCAGCATTTTCAGAAGGGCTTACCAGTGGAGGTAGTGTGGAACAACAGGCAAGGCCATCTTACATGAAGACAGTCAAGCAACTCAAATTCATGTTAAAACAGTACACCTCGGGAGCATGTGGTCTAAAACCAAATCACACGTGGCAGCGGCAAAAACAGTTTTTAAAAACAGGAGCGGCTTCACAAAAGGGTAGGAAAGGAACCCAAACCAGAATGCAAATCATTTGGAAAAATCTATCAACAATGTACATGCTGTCAGAATGAATGTGACAACAAGCTGAAGATCAACAACAAAAGCAGAAAATGCTGGAAAACCTCAGCAGGTCTGACAGCATCTGTGGAGCGAGAACAAAGCTAACGTTGACTCTGGATCCAGACTCGAAACGTTGGCTCTATTCTCTTTTTCCACAGATACTGTCAGGGCTGCTGAGACTTTCTAGCATTTTCTGCTTCAGATTCCAGCATTCACAGTATTTTGCTTTCAACCAAGCTGAGGATTAGGATTCGCATTTTGTGCGAAACAAGGAAGTTAAGGTCACTGTGCAATACTTTGGGGCGGGGAAAGAAAAAGCAGTAAAAGTGTAATGATGGAACTCAGAAAATTAGAACTCCATCTGTGGCATTGTATATCCAGAAGAATTTACCTCACAAATTTCGCTGTTATGCTCTACGGAAGTTGCTGCTGTTTCGGATCCATCATTTGTTGTCTTCTTCTTGGCTCCTGAAGAGGCTGGAGTCACTTTTTTCTGCTGGTATTCCTTCAACTTTTAAAAAGGGAAAACATTCTTTAACATATCGAAATGGTATAGTTTTCAACAGGTCAGTTCTGCTCGGGAAATGATTGAACCATATAGTTCTTTTTAAAATGGAAAAGTGTTAACTCAAATATTAATTTTCACTTAATTTAGTTTTTCCCAACCTAACAGAGTCTGAAGGCCATCACTCCACTACAAATGTTTCCAACAAGGCATTCATCACAAGGGAAAGCTCAAGTTTGGGTACACAAGTGCACCACATTTAATAAAAGCATCGTAATAATAGACCTAATGTACTATTCCGACATTTCCAACAGCTGCCATCTCAGGATTACAAATCACTCATCCACCGGCACTAAGGTCACTCTTGCGTTACAAAATGTAGGCAGCTGCTGGCAATCTCATTCTCTGATTGTCCCTCTCAGTACAAGAATATGGCTCAAAGAATAAAATCAAAAAGTTGTTATTTCGATTGAGAATAGCCATTCTGTGGCACAAGATTCAAAGCAGCCACTCCAATTTCTTATTATCAATAGACCTTTCGATACTTAAAAAGAGGATGCACCACCTTTGTTGATGAAGTATATTATACTTGTCAGTTAATCAAATGTTCATTTTCCTGCTATTTCTAGATTCTAAAACAGGGCCTTGGCTGAGCATGATCCTTAAAATGGCCGAACAAGTTTGTTGGTAACCCCAAAACAAAAGAAATCACTTTACAGTATCAGGAAAGCTCACACCTCGGTATCCGAGGAGCCACTAACGATCAGACGGGGACTGCACGGCCCAACTTCAGAGAGAGCTATACAAAGTCCATTTTTGCATTTGATAACCCAGCGGAAGGTCTGCTAAGCCAAGAAAGGCCCCTCAAACATACCTTTCAAATCATAATGGCTGGGGCGTTTAGCCGTCTTTGAGATCCTGCCGATTTCCAGAAGATGGATACACGTCCTTTGTTGAAGGCCTGATGGCGATGTTGGGGGTCATGTGACCTAGGCCTCTGGCTTGTAGGACAATATATTTGTGGGCGGCACAGTGGTTAGCAATGCTGCCGCAGTGCCAGGGTTGATTCCTGGCATGGATCACTGTCTGTGCAGAGTCTGCATATTCTCCCCACGTCCGCGTGGGTTTCCTCAAGGTGCTCCGGTTTTCATCCCATAGTCCGAAAGATGTGCTGGTTAGGTGCATTGGCCATGCTAAATTCCCCCTCAGCGCACCCAAACAGGTGCTGGAGTGTGGCGACTAGGGGATTTTCACAGCCTTCTTGTGACACTGATAAATAAAACTTAAGTATTATTGCCTTGCTGAACGGTACAGTTCAGTCTGTTCTTTAACATCCAACTAACAGGCCACACAGTAAGGAGTTCTGTCCAAGTTGAACATTGGGCTTATCTGCACTGACTCTGTTGGAACTTCTCTGCTATCACCTACAAGAGGGGTTCATCTCTGCAGATCCTGTGAAGTGAATGCCACTGAAAAAATGAATTCTATAACATCAGCTTTCAGCTTGCTGACTTCCCTGGAAGAATACCTCACTGGAACTGTGGACTCTGGAACTCACTTGAGCCAATATTTGTTTCCTGTGTTCTTTGTACAGTAAAGCCTTTTTTTCTCTATCCCTCTTTAGCATCCGAGTGTGGAGGTGATGCTGCAAACCCTTCTTCCAGTGGTTTGAGTGCACACAGATAAACTAGCCCTTTGACACCATCCTACCTCGAGTTTGTTGTGGGTTATTAATAGAGACTTGGATCACAGAAAACAAAAGGGTTTGCAAAAATATGGCACTGTTTATCAAGAGGAAAACAAATCAAAACACTTCTGTTTATGAACAAGTGGAGAGAGGAGAAATTAGCGCTGTTTAAATATACTCCTCACCTTCATGTTCAAAGCATCAATTTTCAAAGATAACTAACTCATTAAGACGTGAATTGTGGAGCGATGCAGACACTGTACTATGTTATGCCTCCACTACCCACCATGAAAACAGATGATTTAAAGTTTACCAGCTGTTGTTGTCCAATCTGTTTGTCAGGAGTTTACAGTATTATAGGTGACAATCCCACTATTGCGATGATCCAATACCAGGGGCACAAGATAAAGAGCTGATTCAAAGAACAGGCGCACACTGCAGCCAGGGATTCATCGGCATGTGTGGAATCTGGGAGGGTTTTTTAAAATTAAAACAAAGCTGTTGGATTTCCTTGCATCAGCCAATGAAATAGATACCAACACTGATAACACTCCCGATACTGTGCAAAAGCTAAGGGAAACCTGTCCTGACGACTGAGATACTCCGAAAATGGCAAAGAAAAAAGTGAAGCAGTAACACACTGAAAAACACAAATAACTATTTAGAAAGAACAAACTTGCATTTAAACTCTGCCTGTCGCAGCCTCCAAGTCCGTTACCCACATTGGGGGCAGGGAGGGGGGAGGAGAGAGATTAGCTGATCATTATCTCATTGTTGTTTGTGGGAGTTTGCTCTGTGTAAAATTGGCTGCAGCATTTCCTACATTAGTGACCACACTTAAACATTAGCTGTCCTGAAGTCTTTTGTTACAATGAATCACTTTTGAAGCACATTTCACTGTTGTTTTGTACATGAAAGTGGCAGCCAGTTTGTACACAAGATGCCACAAACAGGAAATCTCCTCTTGATAATGTTGCACGCAATTAAACCTTAACCTCAAGTCAATTGTGTATGCCATACGTGAAGACACAGCTAGTTTTTAAGACTCTCCAAAATCAATACAAGTTTGTCTTATTTGTTTGCCTTGTATGGAATATACCAACTTCCTACGAGTCATGCAATGTAAACAGAGACTGATAACAGCCAGTAGGAATAGAACTATCCCTCGAGTTCAATAGGTTAAAGCCAACCAGCTGCCTTGCAGAGAGTAACACTCCTATTACCTGCTTACACAGGAGCACTGACTAGAATAATTATCCACTTAATCAGGTAGGTCATCTCCAAGGGATGATGTGGAGATGCCGGCGCTGGACTGGGGTAAGCACATCTCCAAGGGAGCCAGGGTGGTGAAGCCTGAGGTCATGCAAATTTTCCTGGCTGAGGGATTCTCCTGCAGAAAACAAACTCCATCCCAATCTCCTCCTCATCCGGTGTATAGCCTTCGAGTCACTTTGACCCCCAGAAACCCACTCCTCCCAGGAGGCCAGTCACTGGACTATCATTAGACAACACAGGAGCACAGGTTCATTCTTGCACCAGCTCCCACAAATGAACTTAAATCTACTTTGGTGCACTTGAACCCCCCCCTCCCCCCCATACAAAAAAAAAATTCAATCATTCTACTTCATCGCTTGACATTTTACTGCACTCTAAATTTAAATCCCAGCCAGATGCACAACTATTGATGTCAGATCAAACATTTGCAAGCAAAATGGTGTTCTTGGATTTTGCCATGGGGGAAACTAATCCCCAGCATCAGGGAAGTTGAGCTCCTCCATGGTCAAGGAGTGCAGGTTGGGGGGATTAGTCATGCTAAATCACCCCTTGGTTTTGATTTATTATTTTCACATGTATTACTACAATGAAAAGTATTATTTCTTGCACACCATACAGACAAAGTATACCGTTCATATAAAAGGAAAGGAGAGAGTGCAGAATGTAGTGTTACAATCATTAGCTAAGGTGTAGAGAAAGATCAACTTAAAGCAAGGTAGGTCCATTCAAAAGTCTGATGGCAGCCAGGAAGAAGCTGTTCTTGAGTCGGTTGGTAAGGGATCTCAGATTTTTGTATCTTTTTCCCGACAGAAGGTGGTGGAAGAGAGTTTGTCCAGGGTGCATGGGGTCCTTGATTATGCTGGCTGCTTTTCCGAGACAGCAGGAAGTGTAGATGGAGTCAATGGATGGGAGGCTGGTTTGCGTGATGGACTGGGCCACGTTCAAACGCTTTTGTAGTTTCTTGCGATCTTGGTGTCCCAAGATGTGTAGGTTAGGTGGAGTGGCTATGCTAAATGTGTGGGGTTACAGGGACAGGGCAGGGGGTGGGACAGGGCAGGGGGTGGGGCAGGGCAGGGGGTGGGGTGGGGTGGGGTGGGGTGGGGTGGGGTGGGGTGGGGCGGGGCAGGGGGCGGGGCAGGGGGCGGGGCAGGGGGCGGGGCAGGGGGTGGGGCAGACTCAATGGGCCGAATGGCTTCCTTCTGCAGTGCAGGGATTTTGATGATGATTCTATTCTGGGATTCTATGATCCTCGAGTCACCTCTGAAGTCCTCAAGCATTACCCAAGGTCTGGGCTCAGTCCAATTCGCAGAGTAGAGGCCAAGACTGAATAATGCAAGAAGCTGTGAACTCAATGGCCTCCCTGATCTGTCAAGGAGCAGGGGGAAAGTTTTAGATCACCAGGCAGGGGACCCTGAGCTCCCATTCCCTCCCAGGACTAAGGTGACTCCCTACCTGACACTTTAAACAGGAGCTGATTGTTTGTCAGGAGCTTTGGGACGTCCTGAGGCGGCTGGAAAAGGGGGGAGGGGCTGTTGCCAACCTGCCTGACAGAGGCCCCCAGGAGAGGGTTCACCCACCGTCCCGGTTTCAACCCCCTCCACCCCGCCCCTTTGCAGCGAGAAGGCCGCAGAGTCCTCGGACTCGCCTCAGTCCCTCCCAGCCCCGAGGGTGCCAGGCGGCGGACACCCGGCCGCTGGAGAGAAGGGGAGACTTCCCCGCACACTCTGCCTCGGGGAAGGGGGGGCTCCGATCCTTTTGCCCCACCCGCCTCGGCTTGCCTGTCGCCCCTTCTCCCTCTGCCTCACCTTCTTCTTGGCGGCCGCCAGCTTGGCCCGTCTGCTCCCGTCAGCCATGGTATCCGGGCCCGCACACGTCACCAGGCAGCTGGCGGACTCCTCCAGTATCCCGGCGTGCACCCGGCAGCGGCGGCGTCCTGACGTCAGATATACTTTATTACGTCACGGCGCAAGGGGCGAGACTGTGCCTCTGATGTCACCGACACTGCTATAAAGCAACATTGAGTATCAACATAGCACAGGTAGTAATAAACCAGGGGAATCAATATAACACAGGTAGTAATAAACCAGGGGAATCAATATAACACAGGTAGTAATAAACCAGGGGAATCAATATAACACAGGTAGTAATAAACCAGAGGAATCAATATAACACAGGTAGTAATAAACCAGGGGAATCAATATAACACAGGTAGTAATAAACCAGAGGAATCAATATAACACAGGTAGTAATAAACCAGGGGAATCAATATAACACAGGTACTAATAAACTGAACTAGTAATTGTTAAACTAATAAACTAGGGGGATAAGACAGTCCCAAATAAGTAGAATAATAAAATAAAGTATAAACTGAAGGCGTGTTGTGGGGTTTTTCAGAGACTTAGTAATGCTGAAACTTCAGCTAATACAAAGACTTGCAAATTCAGTATCCTCGTTAAAAACGTATCTTCATTTGACCAACAATCGCCAGGAGAGATTAGCATTGGGCAGTCTAACAGCTCTCTGACGAGAAGGCCCTGGGCATTCCAATACCACTCAGAAGTGACAATACATCCATCAGAACAATTTTACATTTCTCAACTTTGCTTTGCCCGCCTTTCCGTTAGTTAGGAACCAGTCATCATTAATACAAATCTATCATTGTTAACGTTGTCACAAGCCTTAGCCAACTACATTCTCCCCTCTGACATCATGGGATTTCATTGGTCTGTAGAATCCGGATACTTCTTCCCCTGTTGCTTCGCAACCCCTGACGCTTAGTTATAGGGTTCAAAGGTGATGTTCTCACCGACTCTCAATTACACCAATGGTTGAGCCAGAATGTTGATATTCCCATGTCTGAGTAGCACTGTCTTATCTGTACAAATTGAACAGCCCTATCCATACCATGGTTTTGGGAGTCCATTCTGTCTGTTACTAATGCTGATAAGAATATAAACATTCTGTGGTTTCATTGTTCCAAAGAATGTGGTTCATTTCACTAAGTCTTCATCCCAGCGCCCTTGGTGCTGCCTGCTTTTGGCTAAACTGCAGTAAGAAGTCTCACAACACCAGGTTAAAGTCCAACAGGTTTATTTGGTAGCAAATACCATAAGCAAATACCATAAGCTCCGAAAGGAGCTGTGCTCCGAAAGCTTATGGTATTTGCTACCAAATAAACCTGTTGGACTTTAACCTGGTGTTGTGAGACTTCTTACTGTGCTTACCCCAGTCCAACGCCGGCATCTCCACATTTTGGCTAAAGTGCACAGACCATTTTAAAAACACATCTGAAATACATTTTAAAACCCAAAATACATATTTAAATCAGAAAAAACATGTTCAAATCTCTTACTTGTTAAATCTCTTACTGTGAGCATATGTGTCTTTATGCAGACGGGTACCCTTGTTAGTCTGTGAGTCTGATCTGGAGCCATTTCACTCAGTGCTAGTAATTTATTAGTGCCTTAAATCCCTGATTATTTGAAATTTCTCTCACACAGAGTATCAATATAAAAAACGAATGAAACAAACTAATAATTATTAAATTAATAAACCAGGGGAAATCAAAATAAGACAGTCATTAATAAAATTAAACTAAGGGGGCATCAATATAAAACAGTTAAAAATAAACGAATAATTGTTAAATTAATAAGATTCAAAACCTTCTGAGTGAAGAGATTTCTTCTCAGTCCTGGAATTTCCATATCCTAAAGCTGCGTACCCATGATCTGGATTTCTCAGAAAGAGAAATAACCTCTTACAGTCTACCCTGTTAAGCTCCTTCAGAATCTTATGTGTTTCAATGTTTTTCAAGTGAGCGTAGTCCCAATTCACTAAGTCTGTCATCATAGGACAACATTTCCTCTCACGGATAAGGGAATCCAGATAAACATGTGAGGGAGGTGCTGAGGGACTGTCTCCCCTGAGAGGAGAATCTAGAACAATAAGGCACCGCTTCCAGATAAGGAGCCACTCATCTAGGACTGCAATAAGTAGAAATTTCTTCATTGAAAGGATTGTGACTCTTTAGAATTCCCTACCCGGAGGATTGTGGATGTGCCATCGTTGAATATATTTTTAAGACTGAGGTAGATTTTTCGTCTCTCAAGCTATGAAGGGATGTGGGGAACAGGTGCATAAGTAGACCTAACATTGGCCGTGATATTATTGAATGGTGGAGCAGGCTCAAGGGGCTTCTTCTGCTTCTAATTCCCATGTTCTACTGAAATGAATAAAGGGTTTAATGAGCAGATTGATGGGTAACGGATAGGATGAGGAGGTAAGAAAGGAAGCAGATTGAAGGGAACGCAACCTGACCATCTATCACTAGGATCCGGCTTCAAATACCACTGACTGATAGGCATTCCTAGAGATTACAGTCCTTGCCTCCCCAGTTCAGTCTATGCCTCGCTCACACCTTTTTGCTTAAGGCCGCCAGTTGAGTCTGTCTGTTTATGTCAGCCATAATTTCCGGTCCATGTTTCTCTGATTCTGTAACTTGCGGATTTTCTATGCTGCTATCTCCTGCACTGCATTTTTCCCTTTTGTCTCAATAAACAGAACTGGATGCAACCTATATCTGATCCATATTTGCTGTTTTGACTTTGTAGTCTGACATCCTCCCAACTTCCTTTGCGGCACGGTGGCACGGTGGGTGGCACGGTGGCACAGTGGTTAGCACTGCTGCCTCACAGCGCTAGGGACCAGGTTCGATTCCCGACTTGGGTCACTGTCTGCGTGGAGTTTGTACGTTCTCCCTATGTCTGTGTGGGTTTCCGCTGGGTGCTCCAGCTTCATCTGAAAGGCGTGCTGGTTAGGTGCATTGGCCATGCTAAATTCTCCCTCAGCGTACCTGAACAGGTGCCGGAGTGTGGCGCCTCGGGGATTTTCACAGTAATTTAATTGCAGTGTTAATGGAAGCCTACTTGTGACACTAATAAATAAACTTCATTGCTGCTTGATTATGGTAGGACATGTGATACACCAAACCTACCATGGACCGTAGATATCTCCCAGATTCGTAATTTGTAACACTATTCATGATGGCTGTGTGCTGACTAGCAATAACACCAGGAAAAGCACAGAAACATTGCAATAAGCGAAACAGAGGGACATAGAAACATGAGTTGACCACTCAACACCTTGAGCCATTTCTGCCATTATACGAGATCATGACTGGCCTGAATCCCAGCTCCATTTACCTACCTTGGATCCATGGATATCCTGGTCTAGCTAAACTCAGGTTTTGATTTGATTTGATTAGATTTCACTTATTATTGTCACATGTATTAGTATACAGTGAGAAGTATTGTTTCTTGCGCGTTGTGCAGACAAAGCATACCGTTCATAGAGAAGGAAAGGAGAGAGTGCAGAATGTAGTGTTACAGTCATAGCTATTGGTGTAGGGAAAGATCAACTTAATGCAAGGGAGGTCCATTCCTACCTTTATTAATTGGGCTAGATGGTATATATTATATTTTGTGGCATTGACTCCAACACTTCTAGCAGCCTTTACATGACCAAGTCCTTCCTGACTTATCCCCCGAATGGCTTGGTGCTGATTTTCTGATTAGATCCCACTGTCCTGGCCCTGGACTATCCTGTCCCAAAACAAGTGGAATCGTTCAAACAGAAAGAGTTCAATAGGAAGACTAGCATGGTGATGAATTGAGGAAAACTAAGCCAGGGGAAATCCAAATTAACATTAATAATTCCAACTGTTCAAAGTTCCAGATCAAAGACTACACCATGGGGGCTTTTTGATATGCTGGGTGAAGCATATCTGCATGATATCGTCACCCTGCCACCCCCCCTCAAACAAACTCAAAGCACATTGCAATAGTGAGCGGCAAGCAGATGGTGTACATGTCTAACAGCAGGAGAGATTGAATAATCTGGGATTGTTCTCCCTGGAAAGATAGAGGCTGCGGGTGCGACCTGATAGAAATTTATAAAATTGTGAGGGGTATAGATCGGGTGAACAGTTGGAAGCTTTTCCCAGGGCAGAAATGACAATTACAAGGGGGCACAAGTTCAAGGTAAGGGGGGAAAGGTTCAGTGGAGATGTGTGGGGGATGTTTTTTACACAGAGGGTGGTGGGGGCCTGGAATGCACTGCCAAGTGAGGTGGTTGAGGCAGCTACGTTAGCCACATTTAAGTCTTAACTGGATAGACATGTGAACAGGCAGGGAATAGAGGGATGCAAGCAATTGGTCTAGATAGGACAACGCAAGCAAATAGAGGGATGCAAGCAATTGGTCTAGATAGGACAACATATGATACAAGCTTGGAGGGCCGAAGGGCCCGTTCCTGTGCTGTACTGTTCTTTGTTCTTTAATATTACAAAGAATGAATGATTTAAATGGGTGGCAATGGGCTTTTCCTATGCCTAGTACTTCAACCATTCATATCATTCTCAGTTTTAGCTATGTTATCAATTAAGTAGTATCAATATACTAAAAATCCTCTGCACTGGATATCAACATATTCCTACCTTTGTATTTATAATGGAAACTGGCTATGGATGTTTAAACATTTCATGCACCCTCTGTAATTCCTCCTTCAACAGGAGGTCACAGTAACAGCGTACAGATTGACATAGGCAGCTTCCACTAATAGATGTGACCTTAAGAATTAATAACAATAAGCACACAATGAATGTAGGTATTTGAAAGTTTATTTATTAGTGTCACAAATAGGCTTACATTAGCAATGAAGTTACTGTGAAAATCCCTTAGTCACCACACTCCCGCGCCTGTTCAGGTACACTGAGGGAGAATTTAGTATGGCCAACTCCTCGAGTACAATACTGTGGGAGATTGATTAGTAATAGATAAAAAGAAAATTGTACAGATGCTGAGAATTAGTAATAATTTGCAGCACGGTGGCCAGGTGGTTAGCACTGCTGCCTCACAGCGCCAGGGGCCTGGTTTCGATTCCCGGCTTGGGTCACTGTCTGTGCGGAGTTTGCATGTTCTCCCCATGTCTGCGTGGGTTTCCTCCGGGTGCTCCGCTTTCCTCCCACACTCCAAAGATGTGCGGGTTAGGTGGATTGGCCATGCTAAATTGTCCCTTAGTCTCAGGGGGACTAGCTAGGGTAAATGCAAGAGGGTTAAGGGGATAGGGTGTGGGTGGGATTGTGGTCGGTGCAGACGCAATGGGCCAAATGGCTTCCTTCTGCACTCTGGGGATTCAATGATTCTATGAGAACCAAAAATGCTGGAAGTATGTAAAGAGGTAAGTGAGTAAATGAAAGAGAATGAACATAAAATAAAAGTGACCAATTGGGCCAGTGGGCTGACGAATGGCAGATGGAGTTTAATTTAGACAAATGCAAGGTGATGCATTTTGGTTGATTGAACCAGGGCAAAACTTACTCAGTTAATGATAGGGCGTTGGGGAGAACAAAGAGATCTAGGGGTACATGTTCATAGCTCCTTGAAAGTGGAGTCACAGGTGGACAGAGTGGTGAAGAAGGCATTCGGCATTCTTGGTTTCATCGGTCGGAACATTGAATACAAGAGTTGGGACGTCTTGTTGAAGTTGTACAAGACATTTTTAAGGCCAGACTTGGAATACTGGGTGCAATTCTGGTCACCCTATTATAGAAAGGATATTATTAAACTAGAAAGAGTGCAGAAAAGATTTACTAGGATGCTACCGGGACTTGATGGATTGAGTTATGAGGAGAGGCTGGATAGACTGGGACTTTTTTCTCTGGAGCATAGGAGGCTGAGGGGTGACTTTATAGAGGTCTATAAAATAATGAGGGGCACAGATCAGCTAGATAGTCAATATCTTTTCCCAAAGGTAGGGGAGTCTAAAACTAGAGGGCATAGGTTTAAAGTGAGAGGGGAGAGATACAAAAGTGTCCAGAGGGGCAATTTTTTCACACAGAGGGTGGTGAGTGTTTGGAACAAGCTGCCAGAGGTAGTAGTAAAGGCGGGTACAATTTTGTCTTTTAAAAAGCATTTAGACAGTTACATGGGTATGATGGATATAGAGGGATATGGGCCAAATGCGGGCAATTGGGGTTTTTAGGGGTTTTTTAAAAAAGGGCAGCATGGACAAGTTGGGCCGAAGGGCCTGTTTCCATGCTGTAGACCTCTATGACGCTAAGGGAGGTTAATATTACATCCGGCAGTCCTTGCATCAAAGTTAGTGCTTCAGGGAAGCCCACTTGGAAGATGCACAAAATGGAGAGGCGAACAGGGCAAAAAGCTTATCAAGAGGAAATATTCTCTGTAAGAATCTTTCCGTGAAGCAGTTCGGTGGCCTCCCGTCTTGCTGGATCTCAACTTCTGTTTTAACCCTATTGTGTCCTATTACCAGGCATGGTTTCCTTCCCATTGTACAATTACTAAAATCTATTTTTACATTTTTATTTCCTAGATTCTTCATGTCCATTTTCTTCCCTCTGATATTTTGTTAGTTCCATTTTTGAGAAAACATAGAATCCCCACAGTGCAGAAGGAGCCATTCGGCCCATCGAGTCTGCACTGACTCTCTGACAGCAGCCCTCTCCCTGTAACCCCACACATTTAAGATGGCTAATTCATCTAACCTGCACATCTTAGAATCCCTACAGCACAGAAAGAGGCCATTCGGCCCATTGGGTCTGCATCAACCACAGTCCCATCCAGGTCCTACCCCCATATCCCTACATATTTTACCCACTAATCCCTCTAACCTAAGCATCCCAGGACACTAAGGGGCAATTTTTAGCTTGGCCAATCAACCTAACCCGCACATCTTTGGACTGTGGGAGGAAACCGGAGCACCCAGAGGAAACCCACGCAGACACGAGGAGAATGTGCAAACTCCGCACAGACAGTGACCCGAGCCGGGAATCGAACCCAGGTCCCTGGAGCTGTGAAGCAGCAGTGCTAACCACTGTGCTACCGTGCCGCCCTTTGTGCACATCTTTGGAGTGTGGGAGGAAATTAGAGCACCCAAAGGAAACCCACACAGACCCGGGGAGAGCATGCAAACTCCGCACAGTCACCCAAAGCCAGAATCGAACCCGGGACCCTGGCACTGTGAGACAGAAGTGCTAACCACTGTGCTACCGACATCATTCTGATGCTGCCAGACTCACTGGTGTGGAATGCTGTGTTGGTTCCCTTGCCGCATGCAAAATGAAGTGTTCCAATTCTCAACGTTCACATCTGGATGAGTGTAGGAGTGTTCAAACACTTTAAACAAGCTTAAGTGTATTGAGAACAATCCTTCAGTGTACACAGTAATCATCCAGCCTGTTTTTGTGAAATTTCCATCTCATTTCCATCTCAGGGGAGGCAATGGCCTAGAGGTATTATCGCTAGACTATTAATCCAGAAACTCAGCTAAAGTTCAGGGGACCCGGGTTCGAATCCCGCCACGGCAGATGGTGTAATTTGAATTCAATTTTAAAAATCTGGAATTAAGAATCTACTGATGACCATTGTCGATTGTCAGGAAAAACCCATCTGGTTCACTCCTGCCCTTTAGGGAAGGAAATCTGCTGTCCTTACCTGGTCTGGCCTCCATGTGACTCCAGAGCCACAGCAATGTGGTTGACTCTCAACTGCCCTCTCAACTAGGGATGGGCAGTGAATGCTGGCCCAGCCAGTGACGCCCATGTCCCCCGGATGAATAAAAAAAAATCTGAGTTACTCAAAAAGAAAAGATCAGTGAGACTTGGAAATGAGTGGTGTTGGTCTGAACTGGAGTTCTCTGTTAAGGTATACAAGTAAGAAGTTTAACAACACCAGGTTAAAGTCCAACAGGTTTATTTGGTAGCAAAAGCCACACAAGCTTTCGAAGCTCTAAGCCCCTTCTTCAGGTGAGTGGGAATTCTGTTCACAAACAGAGTTTATAAAGACACAGACTCAATTTACATGAATAATGGTTGGAATGCGAATACTTACAACTAATCAAGTCTTTAAGAAACAAAACAATGGGAGTGGAGAGAGCATCAAGACAGGCTAAAAAGATGTGTATTGTCTCCAGACAAGACAGCCAGTGAAACTCTGCAGGTCCACGCAACTGTGGGAGTTACAAATAGTGTGACATGAACCCAATATCCCGGTTGAGGCCGTCCGCGTGTGTGCGGAACTTGGCTATTATACAAAGAACAAAGAACATTATAGGTATACATAGGTATACATAGGTATATTATAGGTATACAACAAGGTATACAAGACCAGTGTGGACTTGTACCAGTTATTTCCCAAGTTTTACCACAGTCACTGCTTCGCGAAAACAATGACTTAAATCTTCAACTGGACCTAAAGACATTTTGAAACCCATTTCTTCCATGAAGGAATCATTTGTTACTGGTGGCAATAAATTAAGAATGTAGAGCTTTCTCCCCGCCCTCTCTTGTTGGCTCAACTTAATTGGGCGGCACGATGGCACAGTGGTTAGCACTGCTGCCTCACAACGCCAGGGACCAGGGTTCGATTCCCAGCTTGCGTCACTGTCTGTGTGGAGTTTGCACGTTCTCCCCGTGTCTGTGTGGGTTTCCTCCAGGTGCTCCGGGTTTCCTCCCACAGTCTGAAAGATGTGCTGGTTAGGTGCATTGGCCCTGCTAAATTCTCCCTCAGTGTACCCGAACAGGCACCGGAGGGTGGCGACAAGGGAATTTTCGCAGTAACTTCATTGCAGTGTGAATGTAAGCCTACTTGAGACTCATAAATAAACCTTACTTTACTTTACTTTTACTTAATTCAGGAAATGAGTAGCAAAGCCATTCAAAAGCCAGGAGGAGCCAGGTTCAATCTCCAGGCTGCATGAGCTCAGTTGATGTTGGATTGGGAAAGAGTACAGCACTACAGGCTGTTTCATAACGTCTGGAAAAGATGGAAAACACTACAAAAAGAACCAAGAAAAAATTTAAGAGCAGAAAAAGGCCAATAGACCCAACGAAGCTGACTCTTTTTTCATAGATGAATCTCACCAAACCATTTCTTCATCCTGTTGTCTCCTCAACTTCCTGTGAAGTTGTTTATATTGGGGCAGCAAAGTGGCACAGTGGTTAGCACTGCTGCCTCACAACACCAGGGACCCAGGTTCAATTCTGGCCTCGGATCACTGTGCGGAATTTGCACATTCTCCCTGTGTCTGCGTGGGTTTCCTCCGGGTGCTCTGGTTTCCTCCCACGGTCTGAAAGACATGCTGGTTAGGTGGATTAGCTGTGCTAAATTCTCTCTCAGTGTACCCGAACAGGCGCCGGGTGCTTCGGTTTCTCCCACACTCCAAAGATTTGGTTTGGTTTGGTTTGATTTGATTTATTATTGTCACATGTATTAACATACAGTGAAAAGTATTGTTTCTTGTGCGCTATACAGACAGAGCATAGCGTTCATAGAGAAGGAAACAAGAGAGTGCAGAATCTAGTGCTACAATGTAGAGAAAGGGTGTAGAGAAAGATCAACTTAATGCAAGGTAGATCCATTCAAAAGTCTGACAGCAGCAGGGAAGAAGCTGTTCTTCACTCGGTTGGTATGTAACCTCAGACTTTTGTATTTTTTTTCCCGACGGAATAAGGTGGAAGAGAGAATGTCCAGGGTGTGTGGGGTTCTTAATTATCCTGGCTGCTTTGCTGAGGCAGCGGGAAGTGTAGACAGAGTCAATGGATGGGAGGCTGGTTTGCTTGATGTATTGGGCTACATTCATGACCTTTTGTAGTTGTGTAAGATGTGTAAGTTGGGTGGATCGGCCGTGCTAAATTGTTCCATTAGTGACCCAAGATGTGCAGGTTAGGGGGATTAACGGGGTAAATATGTGGATTTACGGGGATAGGGCAGGGAAGTGGGCCTGGGTAAGATACACTGTTGGAGAGTCAGTGCAGACTTGATGGGCCAAATGGCCTCCTGGCACAATAGTGATTCTATTGTTTGCTTCCAAATCCTTCCGTGGTAATCTTTATCCACAATTCATCAACACTTTGGGCAAAGGGGTTCTCTTTCCTCCTACATTTCTCCCCTTTATTTCTAGAACCAGGGGTCACAGTCTGAGGATTCAGGGGAGACCATTTAGGACAGAAATAATAAGACGTTTCTTCAGCCAAAGAGTGGTGAGCCTGTGGAATTCAATGCCACAGGAAGTAGTTGATGCCAAAGCACAGAATGTATTCAAGAGGTGGTTAGATGTAGCACTTGGGGCAAACGGGATCAAATTACATGGCGAGATAGCAGGATAGGAGGTTGAGGGGAGATCTGATAGAAACTTACAAGATAATGAACGGCTTAGATAGGATGGACGTAGGGAAGTTGTTTCCATTAACAGGGGAGACTAGGACGCGGGGGCACAGCCTTAGAATAAAAGGGAGTCACTTTAGAACAGAGATGAGGAGAAATTTCTTCAGCCAGAGAGTGGTGGGTCTGTGGAATTCATTGCCACAGAGGGCTGTGGAGGCCGAGACGTTGAGCGTCTTCAAGACAGAAATTGATAAATTCTTGATTTCTCGAGGAATTAAGGGCTATGGGGAGAGAGCGGGTAAATGGAGTTGAAATCAACCATGATTGAATGGTGGAGTGGACTCGATGGGCCGAATGGCCTTACTTCCGCTCCTATGTCTTATGGTCTTATGGTCTTATGATTAGGCTATTGAGTTGGACGATCAGCCATGATCGTGACAAACGGCAGAGCAGGCTCGAAGGGCCGAATGGCCTCCTCCTGCTCCTATCTTCTATGTTTCTATGAAAGCTGAGCCTCTTCATATTGTGAACAAAGTAGCTTGAGAAACTTGCTGGTCCACATTACAATCAAATCCAACTGTTGTTTGTAACTTCGAGTCCTTGCGCAGGGAATTGCCTTTGGTGTAATCATTGCTAACTGATTTGCAAACTCATGCAATTTTTGGTTGCGATCTGAAACTATGACCTAATTAAGCTTCAACGTTGCATGGTGGGTGCAGGTGATGTTTTGATTAAGAAAACAATCGCTTCATCTCATTGGGTTCAAATCCAGTTCAAGGTTTCCCTCCACCCGCTACAGAGAGCCTATACAAAATCAACTTGGAACTACTTCAACCGAATTCCCCTGTGACACTGACTCCAACAATACAATGAATCCATGTGGCAATGCAGTACAGAGACGCATCGCAGGTTAGCACTAATTCTTTTCTAGGATTATAATGTGCTAAGATGATGACAGTTGTTGCTTTATTTTCTTAAAAGCAAGGTCTTGGCGGGCAGACCAGTTTGGTCTAAATTTTCCGTAGTACATCACCAACCCTAAAACTGACTGTAACTTCTGGATGGACATGGGAGCTGGGGCATCTTCAACCACCTGCACCCGTCCTCCAAAGATGTAGACCCGACCTGTCCACTTTGAGACCTAGATAGGTTACTCGAGGTACCGGGAAGACACATTTCGCTCTTCTTAGGTACACACCAGCCCTTGAAAAACAACAAAGAACTTCAGCCAGGTTGTGTAGGTGTTCCATCTTTGTTTTACCTGTAATGAGAATGTCATCCAGATAAATGGCCACCTGGGGTAAACCTCGTAACGTGTTCCCCATTGTTCTCTTGAAGATCGAGCATGCTGACGATACTCCAAAAGTTAACCTAATTTATTGATAGAGGCTCTTTAGAATATTGATCATGGAATATTTTTACGAATCCTCATCTCGCTGTAACTGCAAATAAACATGAGTCATATTTAATTTTGAGAATAAGTGTTCCCCTGCCAACTTCT
The DNA here is from genome assembly GCF_964213995.1 of Mustelus asterias. Lineage (NCBI taxonomy): Eukaryota > Metazoa > Chordata > Chondrichthyes > Carcharhiniformes > Triakidae > Mustelus > Mustelus asterias. The sequence continues at coordinate 9,320,589 of NC_135813.1, forward strand.
GCATATAAATCCTCGATCCGGGAATCGGGTATTTATTCAGCTGTGAATAATAGTCATAGAGGTTTACAACATGGAAACAGGCCCTTCGGCTCAACTTGTCCATGCCGCCCTTTTTTTTTAAACCCCGAAGCTAGTCCCAATTGTCCGCATTTGGCCCACATCCCTCTATACCCATCGGAGCCATATAACTGTCTAAACGCTTTTTAAAAGACAAAACTGTACCCACTTCTACTACTGCCTCTGGCAGCTCGTCCCAGACACTCACCACCCTCTGTGTGAAAGAAATGGTTTATTGTTTGTTCAAAGTCCCCGCAAAGACGGACTGAACTATCTGGCTTCATTATAGGCACAACCGGTGCAGCCCATTCTGTGAACTGGACAGGTTTTAAGATACCTCCTCGTTCCAGTCTTCCAATTTTTGTTGCCACTTTTTCCCTTAAAGCTGCTTCAGCAGGTACTGGGCGGGCCTTGCAAAATCACGGGATTGGATGAGTACTTGAAAAGAAAATAATTCTCGACCAGTGGGGAAAGAGCAGGGGAGTGGGACTGATAGCACAGAGAGGCCATGCAGACAATGTGCCGAGTGGCCTCCCTACACTGCAACATTCTGAGATTTGATGAAATTAAAGCCACTGTTCCAGTTTCGACCTGCAGATGGGGGTAGAGAGCAGTCTCCGGTAAAGCTGCAACTGGGGCGATGACCACTGACCCCACAATCTAAAGTTTATTTATCAGTGTCGCAAATCGGTGACACTGCAATGAAGTTACTGTGAAAATCCCCGAGTCGCCACACACCGGTGCCTGTTCGGGTACACTGAGGGAGAATTTAGCATGGCCAATGCACCTAACCAGCACGTCTTTCAGACTGTGGGAGGAAAGCAGAGTACCCGGAAGAAACCCAAGCAGACACGGGGAGAACGTGCAAACTCCGCACAGACAGTGACCCAAGCCGGGAATCGAACCCGGGTCCCTGGCACTGTGAGGCAGTGATGCTAAACACTGTGCCACCGTGCCACCCAGTCAATGCTAGTCAGAAAATATGAGCTTGCTGTCTGCGATGCATTCTTGTTTCCTTTTATTCCTCTTTTATACGTGTTCTTTATGAAATTGAGGAACAATGGGTAGATGTAATTCACCGCTGCTCTGTGTTTAAGGCGATCAGCAGCACGGTGGCACAGAGTGTGGCGATTAGGGGACTTTCACAGTAACTTCATTGCAGTGTTAGTGTAAGCCTTACTTGTGACACTAGTAAATAAACTTTAAAGGAGTTGATAGCTAGGGCAGGTGGAGAGAAGCTATTTCCACTCATGAGGAAGTCCAGAGAAAGGGGGCTACCCTTCAAACTGGAGCTAGGTTGCTCTGGAGTGACATCAAGAAGGATTTCTCTCACAAATCTAAAAGACACTTCGCCAGATAATGGGCGCTTCATTCCTTATTCCTAGTTCTTAGGATCTTATTAATTGGGAATTTCAAAAATAAGATTTGTTAGGGAAGGGTGTTAAAGGGTTAGGATTTGGATCAGCTGCAGTCTAATTGAGAAACGGGACACACATGAGGGGTTGGATGGTCTGATCCGTCCAGTTCCCATGTGCCTTAGCCATCTCAGCCAAGTTGGCTGCGTCCTCAGCAGATTTCACACGCACTTGAAGGCTGTCGTATCTCTGGATAGAGGGGGCCAATCATTTAGGACTGAGATGAAGATAAATTTCTTCACTCGTAGGGCTGTGAATCTATGGATTTCTCAATCCCAGAGGGTTGTGGATGCTCCATCGTTGAATAAATTTAAGGCTGGGATAGACAGATTTTTGATCTCTCAGGGAATTCAGGGAAGTGGGGAGCGGGCAGGAAGATGGAGGGTTTTTTTAGATGGATTTTTTTTCAAGATGGCGCTGGAGCAACGCGACGTTTTGTGAGCTGTGCCCAGCACACCTTCTAATTCTATCTTTTACTCTCGTCCTATGCTTCCAAAACTTAATTCTAACGGCACGGTAGCACAATGGTTAGCATTGCTACTTCACAGCTCCAGGGTCTCGGGTTCGATTCCCGGCTCGGGTCACTGTCTGTGTGGAGTTTGCACATTCTCCTCGTGTCTGCGTGGGTTTCCTCCGGGTGCTCCGGTTTCCTCCCACAGTCCAAAGATGTGCGGGTTAGGTTGATTGGCCAGGTTAGAAATTGCCCCTTAGAGTCCTGGGATGCGTAGGTTAGAGGGATTAGCGGGTAAATTAGCGGGTAAAAAAAAAGGGATTAGCGGGTAGGGCCTGGGTGGGATTGTGGTCGGTGCAGACTCGATGGGCCGAATGGCCTCCTTCTGCACTGTAGGGTTTCTATGATGAACTCTTTTAAACTCTCTAACAAAGCTCTAATTACCTACCTTGCATTAAGTTGATCTTTCTCTACACCCTAGCTATGACTGTAACACTACATTCTGCACTCTCTCCTTTCCTTCTCTATGAACGGTATGCTTTGTCTGTACAGCACAAAAAGAAACAATACTTTTCACTGTATACTAATACATGTGGCAATAATAAATCAAATCAATTCAAAAGTTAAAGCCCAAGGTCAGCCATGATGGTGTTGAATGGTGAAACCATGTGATCAACTCCTGTTATTATTTTGTGTGTGTACAGCAATCCTGAGCATGTCTGTCTGTGATTGGTCCTTATACAAAGTTCATCTTCATCAGTGATTGGCCCTTCGCCAAAGCATACCTTCATCTGTGATTGGTCCTCCACCAATGAAGGATTCTGACCCAAAGAGCATCTTTCTAGTTATTGGTCTATACACAAACAGCATCTTTATAGTGATTGGTCCTTACCCAAACAACATCCAGCCAGTAGTTAGTATATAAGAAGACAGCACCTCCATCAGTCGGTAATAGATTTCATTCAGTCCTTACTTGGCTGGAGAATTCCTTTACTGGTAGCAGCCAAAGAGTTTTCCAGAGGTTCCAATTGTTTGCCACTCACATTCTTTAATCACCTTTCCTTGTGGACTGTCGCTAAGAATCCACGGATGCAACACTCTCAGAGGAAATGTGTCGAATGGATGCAGCCAAACTCCTTCATGCCATCCATAAAAGATTGTAGATCTTTGCAGAGATTACTCACTTCCGCTCTCTCTGCTCTTCTAACCCCAACTTTACTTCCTTAACCAACTCTGCTTTCTGCTGCTGCTCAAATTCTTCAACAGAAAGAATCAGAATCATAGAATCCCTACAGTGCAGAAAGAGGCCATTCGGCCCATTGAGCCTGCCTTGACAACAATCCCACCCAGGCTCTATCCCCATAATCCCCTGCTAGTCCCCCTGACACTAAGGGGCAATATTGCAAGCCAAATCAACCTAACCCACGCATCAGTGGTTAGCACTGCTGCCTCACAGCGCCAGGGACCCAGATTCAATTCAATTCCTCGGGGTCACTGTCTGTGCGGAGTTTGTACATTCTCCCCGTGTCTGCGTGGGTTTCCTCCGGGTGCTCCGGTTTCCTCCCACAATCCAAAAATGTGCGGTTTAGGTTGATTGGCCATGCTACATTGACCCTAGTGTCAAGGGATTAGCAGGTTAAATAAGTGGGGGTACGGGAATAGAGCCTGGGTGGGATTGTGGTTGGTTCAGATTCGATGGGCTGAATGGTCTCCTTCTGCACTGCAGGGATTCTATGATTCTATCTTTGGACTGTGGGAGGAAACCGGAACATCCGGAAGGAACCCACACAGACACAGGGAGAACATGCAAACTCTGCACAGACAGAGGCCATAATTGAACCCGGGTCCCTGGCCCTGTGAGGCAACAGTGCTAACCACTGTACCACAATGCTGCCCATCTCTTCAGTCAGGCGATTGAGTGGTCAGAATGTGGAAATCTCTACCACAAGGTGTCATTGGGTCAGTTTGTATAGATACATTTAAAATTACAGTAGATAAATATACGAGGGTAGGTTAGTGTGGGCAGCACAGAGGAAGAATGATAGATAAAGTAACTAACTCCACATTGTGTCATGCCAAAATAGGGTCTTTCAATTTGGAGAGAAAGGGGGCGGAGGTGACTGAGTGACATTAAACACAGAGAATTATAAATTACAATTGGACATATAAATAGGTATAATCCTTAACTTGACCATGTGACACTAGTTTAATGACCAGGGAGATAAGACCATTAAATCTTTCCTTAGAATATGACCATGTGTTGTGGCCTGCCACTAGTATCCCTATCAGCAATGACTTCTTGTGTGTGGGAGCCTATTCAAATTCTGACACTTTCCAGGAACCTTTCCCCTCCCCCCCCCCCATCAACATACCAACTGCTAAAGGAGGCAGAAAATTGTGAGGTGTTACTGTGTTAATGTTATGTTCTTACGAAACTTCAACCCCCCCACCCCACTCCCCAGCTACCTCAGCATCTTCAGAGCAGTCCTCTATGTCACTGTAATGTCCTAATTATGTTAGGGGTTGTGGATTTTAACAAAAAAAGAAAAATCTTTGTTTGCACATGGAGATTCAAACAAACACACAACAGGTTTTATTGAAGAGCTGCTCTCTGCCCTGGATCAGAAACGGAAAGGAAACCAACAACCTGAGCACGCACCCTAATGACATCATCATATCATGTGATCAGCTCTTAAAGCAACCTTGCAACTCTTTTAAATATCACAGTTGCTGCTGGCATTACATTTCCAACTCTTTTGAGTTAAATAATTAAACAAACTGAGGGGCAAACTAAAAGGGGCAGCCCCTTAAAGGGATACTGCCCTAAACAAAGACAAAGCACAAATGAAACTTAAAGACATCAAACCTAAATGTGATTAAAAGAGTTGATAAGGCACCTCAGCCTCTGTGGTGCCCAACAGGCACGGAAGGCCTCGATGGTACCCACGGACACCGCATGCTCCCTCTCCAGGGACACCCAGCTGCGAATGTAGCCATGATGGAGGGGCAGACAATCTGGTTGGACGACCCCTCTCAGTCACCTACTGCCTGGACCTGTTGACTGGCCAGGCCCAGGAGCAGGTTCACAAGGAGGTTCTCCTCCTCCCTCACCTCTCTCCGCACTGGGTGCCCTTAGGTCAGCAGCGTGGGGCTGAAATGCAAGCAAAACTGAAACAAAAGACATTACGTTTCCACTTGACCCAAATCGACTTACCAATGAGTGTGATATTTGGGCTGATTTACTCTGTGCATACATGCTATATGTCGGCAGTAGCATAGCGGTTAGTTAACTGAAATTGTGATGCAGAGACATGAGTTCAAATCCCACCACAGCCGTAGCTAAAGATAAATTCAATTAATTAAATAAATTTGGAGTTAAAGGGCTTGTGTCTGTATTGGTGACTGTGAATGTACCAGATTATTGAGAAAAGCACTGCCTGGTTGACTAGTGTCCTTGAGGGAAGGAAATCTCCAGTCTTTACCCACTCTTGCTATCAGGTGGTGTCACACTGACAGTACACATGCTATAGGACACTGATAGTTCATTCTTAACTCAGGAATCAACTAGTAACCCTCTTACCCAAGGAAGTGATTCACTTCCTCCTTCTGCAGAGCAATTAAGAGTGGGTAACAAATGCTGGCCTTGCCACCAGCACTGATGTTCCATGAATGACTCAATGAAATGCTGACTTCCACGTTGTGCTGAGACTGGGTGAATTCATTTCACTTTGAACGCTTACTGCTGACAGAGAGAGAAAGGAGACTTCATCATAATGGTCCAAATCCAGATGAAAATTTCAAGTCAATGACATTGTTGACCCCCCTAGGAGATCAGAAATTTGATGACATGTAACACGGTGGCACAGTGGTTAGCACTGCTGCCTCACAGCGCCAGAGACCCGGGTTCAATTCCCGGCTTGGGTCACTGATTGTGCGGAGTCTGCATGTTCTCCCCGTGTCTGCGTGGGTTTCCTCCGGGTGCTCCGGTTTCCTCCCACAGTCCAAAAGACGTGCTGGTTAGGGTGCATTGGCTATGCTAAATTCTCCCTCAGTGTATCCAAATAGGCGCCGGACTGTGGCGACTAGGGGATTTTCACAGTGTGGTGAACCATAGATGGTTACCACTATGGGTACTTGTACATATGTTACTGTTGGGGTTAGGGTTGGGGTGTTCTGTGGTACACTCCGGTTGGCTCCGCCTTCCTATAGGAGTATAAAGGTCACTGCACTTCCTAGTGACCCTTTAGTCTGGGATTGTATTGTTAAGCAGTATGCTCCATTCTTGTTGCTAATAAAAGCCTTTATTTCACGGGTACGATCCAGCCTCCCGAGTGAATTAATCGCGCATCACACAGTAACTTCATTGCAGTGTTAATGTAAGCATACTTGTGACACTAATAAATAAACTAAACTAAACTAAACATGCACTGCATTCGAACATAGGAAGTAGGAACCGGAGTAGGCCATTCGCCTCCCTCCCTCCCCCCAGGCCTGCTCCACCATTCAATAAGATCGTAGTTGATCTGTTGTGTTTCGAGTTCCACATTCCCATCTACCCCCAATAACCCAGGCGGCACAGTGGCAAAATGGTTAGCACTGCCACCTCACAGCGCCAGGGACCCAGGTTCAGTTCTGGCCTTGGGTGACATTCTCCCCGTGTCCGCGTGGGTTTCCTCCGGGTGCTCCAGTTTGTCCAGGTTAGGTGGATTGGCCATGATAAATTTGTGGGGTAGCGGAAATACGATTTGTGGGGTAACAAAGTCGGGGGAGGGGGGCGGCTGGGTAAGAGTCACTGCAGACATGATGGGCCGAATGGCCAGCTTCTGCACTGTAGGGATTCTATGATTTTAACCTCTGATCCCCTTGCCAAACAAGAATCTATCCGCCTCCACATTAGAAATATTCAATGACCCCGCCTTGACTGCCTTCTGAGGCAGAGAGTTCCAAAGTCACACAGCCCTCGGAGAGAAGAAAATTCTCCTCAGCTCCGTCCTAAAAGTGAGATCCCTAATTTTAAAACAGTGCCCTCTCGTCCTGGACTCACCCACTGGAAGAGACGTCCTTTCCACATTCACCATTCATTGCTTGGATTGTCTGTTGTCAAGTCTTTCAGAATCTAAACTGGATCTTTGCAACAATTCATTTCGTTGGAATATTTAAAAAATCTTTATGCAAATTCTGTATCCCAATATTCCAAAATTTTTTGTTAAAAAAAACCAAATTGGTCCAAGGACCGTCAGCAGATACAACTGGAGAAGAGACGTAACCAACACAGCGCAGTAGAAAAAGAGTTTATTCATGATACTTTTAGTCGCTGCATTTCCCTAGATTGCAACACGAACCACCTTTCAAAAAGTGCTTAGTCAGCTGTAAAGCTTTCTGAGATGCCCTGAGGCTCTGAAAAGTGTGATATAAATGTAAATTCTTCCTTTCCTCTGAGCTCTCTGATCATAGAATCATAGAAACCCTACAGTACAGAAAGAGGCCATTCGGCCCATCGAGTCTGCACCGACCACAATCCCACCCAGGCCCTACCCCCATATCCCTACATATTTACCCGCTAATCCCTAGAACCTACGCATCTCAGGACACTAAGGGGCAATTTTAGCACGGCCAATCAACCTAACACGCACATCTTTGGACGGTGGGAGGAAACCGGAGCACCCGGAGGAAAAACACGCAGACACAAGGAAAATGTGCAAACTCCACACAGACAGTGACCTGAGCCGGGAATCGAACCCGGGTCCCTGGAGCTGTGAAGCAGCAGTGCTAACCACTGTGCTACCGTGCCGCCCAAGTTAGGCAAGTTATTTCATCCAAAATGTTGGACCCAATGTGGCACCAAAAACAGCTCATTATATGAAATATGTCCAGAATTTATCCCAACCCTCCGCCTCCAGGAAACTGATCAATGTAGATTCCCCACCCACCCACCCACCCGCCGCTCCCACAACACCGATCGTCAACAGTAACCCACACATTTCCCTTTTAGGCCCCCACATGCCAAGTGTCAAACCCTGGCCAAGAATGTGGCAAAGCAACCCATTCACAGGCCCCGACTGCTGCTGAGTCACAAAGAGACTTGCGGGAAGAACTGGATTCACTTCCCTTCCCAGGCCATGAGCAGGAACGCACCTCCCTGTTTCTTCCAGCTCTCTCCAAGCAGAGCACAGTAACACACGATGTGAGGGTGATGTGGATGTCAGCATTCAAGGAATTGCCGGTGTAGCTTTGCTATTTCTTATTTGTGTTTCAGAGAAACTGATTTCACGTAACAACGATAATTAAGTAATTGAAATAACTCCTCAGAGGCCGGTGTCCCTTCACCAGATTCCCTTTATTTCCAAACTCCTCGAGTGTTTCAGGTACACAGTCAGAGTATCAGTAACCCTGGCATTCCTCAATACATATACATGCAGGTAAGTTCCCCGATTGGGCAGGCAATCATTACCTCAATCAGGGATGTCTTTCAACACCAACCAAATAAACAAACTCAAATTAACTTAGGGACAAATTAAAAGGGGCAACTCCCCAAAAGGAAGGGGGAACAGCCCGAACCAAAAACAAAGTCGAAAGGAAACTTAAAACATCAAACCAAAAGGTGATTATCAGGGTCGATAATACACCCCAGCCCCTGCGGCGCCCAGCGGTCGCGGAAGGCGTCAACTGCGCCCGTGGACACCGCATGCTCCCTCTCCAGAGACACCTGGCCGCGGTAGAGGGGCAGACAGTCAGGATGGACGGCCCCGTCGATCGCCCGCTGCCTGGACCTATTGATGGCGCGTCTCGCCAGGCCCAGGAGCAGGTTTACCTCAATCAGGGAGCTCATACTCCAACAGGCCAACCTCCTGGGTCTCGTTCAGGTCATTACACTAATCGTGATCATAATTAAGCAATAATGAAACAATATTACTTTGCTCAAATTAGTGCTTGTTGGGTGACATATTTCCTTCAGCATGGAGTAATCTGGAGCACAAAGTGGATAGGCCGGATTAGTTCTGGGGCAATGTCCCAGGTCCTGTGTCCACACTAGCCAGAGATATTTTTATATTAGGTTAAATTTCAGCTCATAGAAAGGGTCATCAACTCGGTGAAGGATGTTCTTTGATCCGCCTGAAGCTTGCTGATCTTCCAGTGCAAAGATTTGTCCTCGACCGAGGTGTTGCAGACTGGCACATTCCAAGGTCCAGGACTACGTGCTGAGGGACGCTCTCAAGTTTGGGACAGCCGCAAAGGCACAATGGGAAAAGGCCACCATGTAAAACCTTTCACCCAAGGCAGGCCGAGGGGCCAGTAACTGTAAAAAACCCACGGACTGTGTGCAACTCTGTAAAAACAGCACACTGTGAAATGTGACGGATGTGTATGGTTTATTGAAAAAACTGTAATGAATGTAATATCTTGGAACTGAGCACCGTAAAATATTGTAAATATGACTGTTTTATGCACTGCAAGTAATGATTGGAAATGTTGTTTCTGTGATGGTTTATTTCAGAGTATTTATGAATAAAGTATATTTTTGAAATTAAAAAAAATGTCAGCTGATAGAAAACTCATGCTTGCACTTGGAAGCTGACTTCCTGGTTAGCTGGTTGAGTGAAACATTTTGGATAAGAGCCTGTACAACAAAGAGAATAAGCTGTGATTCCAGGTGCAACTCACATCTAAAGATATCATGTACTGTACAGAGTTCAAATCCATTTTCCCAAGCCATTGACAAGCTCTCCACTGGGGATTGTTCTACTTTCAAAGATGAGCAAAACGCTTGTTCAGTACATCATTCCCACCAAGGGCATTGTGCTGGTTTCACTGTCCAGGATCTGAATCAGGTTAAACTCGAAGAATTCCCTTTTAGATCCATTAGATCTGAGCTAGAGTTTATTAGTGTGAAGAATATCCTGGGGCGGCACGGTGGCACAGTGGTTAGCACTGCTGCCTCACAGCGCCAGGTACCCGAGTTCGATTCCCAGCTTGGGTCACTGTCTTTGTCGGAGTTTGCATGTCTATGGTTCTGTTGGGGAGCTTGCTCCTATTGGGATCCAGCCCCAAGGCAACAAAGAAAAATGACAAAGTACAGGAGACGAAATACATTAAATGCACCACAGATTTAATGCATTCTTTGACATGTCTGGTTGTGCCAACTCTTTTCAAACTGCCTCCAAAAGTACGAGGAATGAAAACACGGATGGCTACCGACTTTCAAAGTGAGATCCACCAGGAAGCAGGAGACCAAGGAAAATTCAAAATGAAATGCTGGGTTGGAGTTGATACTCGCTGGCAGATCGAGACATAAAGCGTTACTTTGATCCATTTAAAATAAGCAGACAAATAATGGACAAAGGAACATGAAGGAGATGTGTTAAGCCTCCACACATTAACACTGGTAATGGTTATTTCTGTGTAATGATGTTCGTACCAGGAGCACAGAGGAAACTATGGTAACTGTATTCATTTGGAGACTGAATGGGCAGTGCCTGATTTTTGATTTGATTTGATTTATTATTGTCACATGTATTAGTATACAGTGAAAAGTATTGTTTCTTGCGCACTATACAGACAAAGCATACCGTTCATAGAGAAGGAAATGGGAGAGTGCAGAATGTAGTGTTACAATCATAGGGCGGTAGCAAAGTGGTTAGCACTGCTGCTTCACAGCGCCAGGGACCTGGGTTCGATTCCCGGCTTGGGTCACTGTCTGTGTGGAGTTTGCACGTACTCCCTGTGTCTGCGTGGGTTTCCTCCCGGTGCTCCGGTTTCCTCCCACATTCTGAAAGACATGCTGGTTAGGTGCCGGACTATGGCGATTAGGGGAATTTCACAGTAACTTCATTGCAGTGTTAATGTAAGCCTTACTTGTGACTGATAAATAAAGTTTAGCTAGGGTGTAGAGGAAGATCAATTTAATGTGAGGTAGGTCCATTCAAAGTCTGATGGCAGCAGGGAAGAAGCTGTTCTTGAGTCGGTTGGTACGTGACCTCAGACTTTTGCATCTTTTTCTAGATGGAAGAAGGTGGAGGAGAGAATGTCCGGGATGCGTGGGGTCCTTGATTAAGCTGGCTGCTTTGCCGAGGCAGCAGGAAGCGTAGACAGAGTCAATGAATGGGAGGCTGGTTTGCGTGATGGATTGGGCTACATTTACGACCTTTTGTAGTTCCTTGCGGTCTTGGGCAGAGCAGAGATTTTGGAGCATTCTATTGGATACCCATTCATTGTTTCAGACAATGTTCATAAAGAAGTGATGTGCACATGTTGGTTAACTCATTGCAGAGTCGGGTTGAAGATAGCTCACCAAGGCTTCTGTGAAAGTACTATCCAAACCTGTGACCTCTACCATCTAGAGGGACAAGGGGCAGCAGACATAGAAATCATAGAAACCCTGCAGTGCAGAAGGAGGCCATTCGGCCCATCGAGTCTGCACCGACCACAATCCCACCCAGGCCCTACCCCCACATATTTACCCACTAATCCCTCTAACCTACGCATCCCAGGACTCTAAGGGGCAATTTTTAACCTGGCCAATCAACCTAACCCGCACATCTTTGGACTGTGGGAGGAAACCGGAGCAGCCGGAGTAAACCCACGCAGACACGAGGAGAATGTGCAAACTCCACACAGACAGTGACCCGAGCCGGGAATCGAACCCGGGACCCTGGAGCTGTGAAGCAGCAGTGCTAACCACTGTGCTACCGTGCCGACCTATGGCAACACCACCACCTGCAAATTCCCTTCCAAGCCCAACACTATGCCGATTTGGAACTACATCGGCCGTTCCTTCACTGTTCCTGGGTCAAAATCCTCGAACTCCCTCCCTAACAGCACTGTGGGTGTACCTACAGCACATGGACTGCAGCGGTTTAAGAACAGTAAGAAGTTTAACAACACCAGGTTAAAGTCCAACAGGTTTATTTGGTAGCAAAAGCCACACAAGCTTTCGAGGCTCTGAGCCCCTTCTTCAGGTGAGTGGGAATTCTGTTCACAAACAGAACTTATAAGACACAGACTCAATTTACATGAATAATGGTTGGAATGCGAATACTTACAACTAATCCAGTCTTTAAGAAACAAAACAATGGGCCAAGGCCATCCCCACACCCCCACTTCTTGCCTTCAAACAACCGCACAACCTCAAACAGACCATTGTCCGCAGCAAACTACCCAGCCTTCAGGAGAACAGTGACCAAGACACCACACAACCCTGCCACAGCAACCTCTGCAAGACGTGCCGGATCATCGACACAGATGCCATCATCTCACGTGAGAACACCATCCACCAGGTACACGGTACATACTCTTGCAACTCGGCCAACGTTGTCTACCTGATACGCTGCAAGAAAGGATGTCCCGAGGCATGGTACATTGGGGAAACTATGCAGACGCTGCGACAACGGATGAATGAACACCGCTCGACAATCACCAGGCAAGACTGTTCTCTTCCTGTTGGGGAGCACTTCAGCGGTCACGGGCATTCGGCCTCTGATATTCGGGTAAGCGTTCTCCAAGGCGGCCTTCGCGACACACGACAGCGCAGAGGCGCGGAGCAGAAACTGATAGCCAGGTTCCGCACACACAAGGACGGCCTCAACCGGGATATTGGGTTTATGTCACACTATTTCACATAAATATTTCTGCTTTTTTCCTCCTGAGTCTTTATCATGCGATCCTAGAATCAGAATTTATGTCACACTATTTGTAACTCCCACAGTTGCGTGGACCTGCAGAGTTTCACTGGCTGTCTTGTCTGGAGACAATACACATCTTTTTAGCCTGTCTTGATGCTCTCTCCACTCCCATTGTTTTGTTTCTTAAAGACTGGATTAGTTGTAAGTATTCGCATTCCAACCATTATTCATGTAAATTGAGTCTGTGTCTTATAAGTTCTGTTTGTGAACAGAATTCCCACTCACCTGAAGAAGGGGCTCAGAGCCTCGAAAGCTTGTGTGGCTTTTGCTACCAAATAAACCTGTTGGACTTTAACCTGGTGTTGTTAAACTTCTTACTGTGTTTACCCCAGTCCAACGCCGGCATCTCCACATCGCGGTTTAAGAAGGCAGCTCATCACCCACCTTCTCAAGGGCAATTGGGGATGGGCAATAAATGCTGACCTACTAACGATGCCCACATCCCATGAAAGAATTTTTTAAAACGTAAGTTTAATCTGCATTGCGTTGGTGGGGAAAGGGGTTGCCAACTGTGATTAAATGTATTCCTGGAGGTTCCACCGCATGACTTACCCTCACGCTCCAGTCGGCCAACACATCAATCCCCGTGGCGCACTGCCTCCGCAAAAAGACTCATTACTCAATGGGATAATGTGCGACTGTCAGCCTCTTCCCCCTCCATCCTCAATATTTTTATTGAGAAATGCTCAAAGAAAAAATGGCAAAAATAAATAATGTCCTGATGGTTTTTCTCCAGGGTCGCACACACAGCAGTGTCCTGAAGATTGATCCTTAATTCCTGCAGACTCCAGGCCAATCCTGGAGAGTTGGCAACCTATTGGTTAGGGAACCATCAGAATTTCAATCCTTTTGTGTCTTTTTTTGCCATTGTGAAGGCGAATCAGAATGAAACTACTGAATGTTTCCGGCATTTTCTGTTTTAATTCCATCATGAAGCTACCTTGGTGACAGCATGCGCATTAACACCTGGGGCAGGCCACGGAAAGAAACACAATAACAAAAACAGACAACGCCCGAAAGACTTAGCCCGGCTTGAAAATAGCAGATCTGCGGAGAGATTGGATAGGCGAGGGTTAAGAACAGGCTGAGGGGCCTAAACAGGGTAGACAGGAAAGGCCTGTTTCCTCGAGCTGAGAGGTCGGTCGCCAGGGGGCAAAGGTTTAAGGCGATTGGTAAACGGGTGAGAGGAGGCATGAGGAAAAACATTTTCACCCAGAGGGCGGTGGGAGTCTGGAATTCACTGCCTAAGTTGGTGGTTGAGGCTGAAAAACTCAACTCATTTAGAAGGTCCCTGGATCTGTTTCTGAAGTGCTGGAACCTGCAAGGCTACAGACCAAGGGCTGAAAAATGGGATTAAAATGAGTGGCTGGTTTCTTTTCTCTATTGTTTGGCCGTGCAGACTCGATGGGCTGAATGGCCTCTTTGTGCACCGTAACTTTTCTATGGTTCTATGGATGGTGGGAAAGGGATAGGCAGTTGTGGAGATGGTTGGGAGCTCCCTTGACATGGGTCAAAATGGCTGAACGGGCGGTATGATGGCCCTCTAGGTATATAAACCGGGGAGGAAAAATCAGCCAGTTTTCCCACTCCTGGTTTCCATCTGGTGATCACCACTGAAAAGTTTGTGGATTTGGGTGTTGGGGTCAGGTTTGCCTTGAAGCTGCCCCAACACCGAGGGATTGCGGAGATCCTCGCAATTGGGCGGCACGGTAGCACAGTGGTTAGCACTGCTGCTTCACAGCTCCAGGGACCTGGGTTCGATTCCCGGCTTGGGTCACCGTCTGTGTGGAGTTTGCACATTCTCCTTGTGTCTGCGTGGGTTTCCTCCGGGTGCTCCGGTTTCCTCCCACAGTCCAAAGATGTGCGGGTTAGGTTGATTGGGCATGCTAAAAAATTGCCCCTTAGTGTCCAGGGATGTGTAGATTAGAGGGATTAGTGGGTAAAATATGTAGGGGTAGGGCCTGGGTGGGATTGTGGTCGGTGCAGACTCGATGGGCCGAATGGCCTCTTTCTGTACTGTAGGGTTTCTATGATGATGAATTGCCCAACTTTCCTTTTTAAAGTTTATTTATTAGTATCACAAGTAGGCTTACATTAACACCGCAATGAAGTTACTGTGAAAATCCCCTCGTCGCCACACTCCGGTGCCTGTTCGGATACACTGAGGGAGAATTTAGCACGGCCAACGCACCTAACTAGCACATCTTTCGGAGGAAACCAGAGAACCCGGAGGAAACCCACGCAGACATGGGGGAAGGACGTGCAGACTCCGCACAGACAGTGACCCAAGCCGGGAATTGAAGCCTGGTCCCTGGTGCTGTGAGGCAGCAGCGCTAACCACTGTGGCAGATTTAAAACAGAAATGAGGAGGAATTTCTTCACCCATAGGTTGGTGAATCTGTGGAATTCTTTAGCCTAGAGTGTAATGGATGCCAAATCTGAGGAGGAGATAGATAGGTTTTTAATTAGTAATGGGATGAAGGGTTATGGGGAGCGGGCAGGAAGGTAAGATGAGGCCAAGCTGAGACCAGCCGTAATCATATTGAATGGCGGAGCAAGCTTGAGGACCTGAATTGCCCACTCCT
Organism: Mustelus asterias; assembly: GCF_964213995.1. Classification (NCBI taxonomy): domain Eukaryota; kingdom Metazoa; phylum Chordata; class Chondrichthyes; order Carcharhiniformes; family Triakidae; genus Mustelus; species Mustelus asterias. The sequence continues at coordinate 9,335,776 of NC_135813.1, forward strand.
GCTCCTAGTCCTTATGTACGATTGGGGATGGGTAATAAATGTTGGCCCAGCAAGCGACGCCCACGCCACATGAATGAATACAAAAAAAAAATTAACATTATATATAGGAGCAGAATGAGGCCATTCGGCCCATCGAGTCTGCTCCGCCATTCGATCATTGGCTGATATGCTCCTCATCCCCATTTTCCTGCCTTCTCCCCATAACCCTTCAGCCCATCACCAATTAAAAATCTGTCTAACTCCTCCTTAAATTTACTCACTGTCCCAGCATCCACCACCCTTTGGAGTTGCGAATTCCACAGATTCACAACCCTTTGGGAGATGACCCTTCATCTAACTCTTAAAGTCAAGTTTATTTATTAGTGTCACAAGTAAGGCTTACATTAACACTACAATGAAGTTACTGTGAAATTCCCCGAACCACCACACTACGGCGCCTGTTTGGGTCAATGCACCAGCACGTCTTTCAGACGGTGTGAGGAAACCGGAGCACCCGAAGGAAACCCACGGAGACACGGGGAGAACGTGCAAACTCCACCCCAAGCCGGGAATCGAAGCCGGAATCGAACCCAGGTCCCTGGCGCTGTGAGGCACAGTAAGAAGTCTCACAACACCAGGTTAAAGCCCAACTGTGTCGGTATGCGCAATCTTCTTGGAGATCCTCTCCACTTGGAACCGGCAGTTTGCGGTGTTGATGGTAGCCATGATGTGGAGATGCCGGCTTTGGACTGGGGTGGGCACAGTAAGAAGTCTCACAACACCAGGTTAAAGTCCACCAGGTTGTGAGGCAGCAGTGCTAACCACTGTGCCACCCAAGCAGTCTTGTGCCTGCTCTCTTTCTCTCTCTCTCCCTCCACATGCTGACAGATCAGCTGGAGCCCTTTCAGCACTATCTCACATCTCTTGGCATCATCTGCAGGGTTTGAGAAGGGAAGGGAGAACTACATTTCCCGACAGGGATTGAGGGTTTCCTGGTTTGCGCAGTGAAAAGCCGGCCTCTTTCCACACAGAGCTACCCTCCCCTGCCTACAAGCTGCCTCCAACAACGGGAAAGGGAAGGTCAGAGCGAACGGGGCAGAAAGTAACCCTTAGAAGTGACAGCTTGCAAAAATCAGGAAACACTGAGGAGGCTCACTCATTCCCAGACATTATTATTTCTGTTCTGTCTCTCTAATTGGGACTGGATAAGTTGAATGGGAAATATTTTAGAGTGATTCTTTTTTTAAGAATTGGATTGTTGCCGGGAACTTCAGGCTGAATAGATATATATACATATTGCTGCCTTTCAAATCTCCTCTGGATTTCTCTCCTTGTTCCTCTCTCTCTCTCTTTACTGTGTGTCCTGTGCTCCGAGCAGAGAGAGAAGGAGGGAGAGAGAGAGAGAGAGGCAGTGGATGATGTGGAGGTTAGCTGCCTGTACGGTGCTGCTGCTGCTGTTGCGCTCGCTGACCGAGCTGCCCTGGCCGCTGCTCAGCGCCGCTACCTGCGCTCTCTACCTTGTGTCCGGGGGCCGGAGCTACCTGGGCATCTTCCTCAAGACCATCGGCCGGGATGTGCAGTGAGTACACAGCGATTCCTCCCTCCCTCTCCTTCAGCCCTCCCTTCCCTTTGTGCTGCCCTCCTCCCCCGCGATCCGATTGTATTTGTCCTTGTCAGAGGAAGATATTCTGGGTTTAACCCGGGAGGGAGAGAGAGAGAGAGAGATGGATGGAGGGAGGGTTGGTTGGTGCTGATTTAATCACTGGCTTATTGCAGCTTAGCTCTGGGGCGAGGCATCAGCCCCAGTCTATGTTGCAAGGCTGCCTGACTGTGCAATCTCTTTCTATGTGTGTGTATTTTTAAAACAGAAATGTAGATGCCACAAGCAAAAGGGCCAGCGCACAAGGAAGTGCCTTCTTGGGGAGTCGGTAACTCAGTCAATGCACCGCCCCCTGAACTGCAAATACCCAGATTTCAATTCCGCTCCAAAGGTCTGGGCTGGGTTCACCTGCCCCACACACTGGGTGAAGGGGCATTGCCGCATGCCCTCTGGGCTATGGAAGAGGGAGGGGGTGTTAAAATACAAATCAACCCTGGGTTTGTGTTCTCAGAGCATGTAGAAACATAGAAACTAGAAGCAGGAGTAGGCCATTCGGCCCTTCGAACCTGCTCCACTATTCATTTGATCATGGCTGATCATCGAATTCAGTATCCCCCCCCTTCCCCCCATATCCCTTGATTCCCCCCCCCATATCCCTTGATTTCCCCCCCCCCCCATATCCCTTGATTTCCCCCCCCCCCCATATCCCTTGATTCCCCCCCCCATATCCCTTGATTTCCCCCCATATCCCTTGATTTCCCCCCCATATCCCTTGATTTCCCCCCCCCATATCCCTTGATTTCCCCCCCATATCCCTTGATTTCCCCCTCCCCCATATCCCTTGATTCCCCCCCATATCCCTTGATTCCCCCCCATATCCCTTGATTCCCCCCCATATCCCTTGATTCCCCCCCCATATCCCTTGATTCCCCCCCCATATCCCTTGATTCCCCCCCCATATCCCTTGATTCCCCCCCCATATCCCTTGATTCCCCCCCCCCATATCCCTTGATTCCCCCCCCCCATATCCCTTGATTCCCCCCCCCCCATATCCCTTGATTCCCCCCCCCATATCCCTTGATTCCCCCCCCATATCCTTGATCACCCCATCCCTTGATTCCCCCCCCATATCCCTTGATTCCCCCCCCCATATCCCTTGATTCCCCCCCCATATCCCTTGATTCCCCCCCCATATCCCTTGATTCCCCCCCCCCATATCCCTTGATTCCCCCCCCCATATCCCTTGATTCCCCCCCCCATATCCCTTGATTCCCCCCCCCCATATCCCTTGATTCCCCCCCCCCATATCCCTTGATCCCCCCCCCCATATCCCTTGATTCCCCCCCCATATCCCTTGATTCCCCCCCCCATATCCCTTGATTCCCCCCCATATCCCTTGATTCCCCCCCCCATATCCCTTGATTCCCCCCCCATATCCCTTGATTCCCCCCCCCATATCCCTTGATTTCCCCCCCCCATATCCCTTGATTCCCCCCCCATATCCCTTGATTCCCCCCCCCATATCCCTTGATTCCCCCCCCCATATCCCTTGATTCCCCCCCCATATCCCTTGATTCCCCCCCCATATCCCTTGATTCCCCCCCCATATCCCTTGATTCCCCCCCCATATCCCTTGATTTCCCCCCCATATCCCTTGATTCCCCCCCATATCCCTTGATTTCCCCCCCCCATATCCCTTTATTCCCCCCCCCCATATCCCTTGATTACCCCCCCCCCCCCATATCCCTTGATCCCTTTAGCCCCAAGAGCTACAGAATCATTGAAGGACATCCTTGCTGTGTAATTTGGATAAATGTGAGGTTATTCACTTTGGAAGCAAAAACAAGAAGGCAGATTATTACCTGAAGTGAATTGGGAGAGGGGAGTGTGCAGCGGGACCTGGGTGTCCTTGTGCACCAGTCGCTGAAGGTAAGCATGTAGGTGCAGCAGGCGGTAAAGAAGGCAAATGGTATGTTGGCCTTCATTGCGAGAGGTTTCGAGTACAGGAGCAGGGATGTGTTGTTGCAACTATACAGGGCCTTGGTGAGGCCACACCTAGAGTATTGTGTGCAGCTTTGGTCTCCTTGTCTGAGGAAGGATGTTCTTGCTCTCGAGGGAGTGCAGCGAAGGTTTACCAGGCTGATTCTGGGAATGGCGGGACTGATGTATGAGGAGAGATTGACGAGGTTAGGAATGTTTTTGCTGGAGTTCAGACGAATGAGGGGGGATCTCTAAAATTCTAACAGGACTAGACAGGGTAGGTGCAGGGAGGATGTTCCCGATGGTGGGGGGAGTCCAGAACCAGGAGTCACAGTCTGAGGATTCAGGGTAGACCATTTAGAACAGAGGTGAAGAGACATTTCTTCACCCACAGGATGTAGTTGATGTCAAAACATTGAATGTATTCAAGAGGCGGCTAGATATAGCAGTTGGAGCGAATGGGATCAAAGGTTATGGGGAGACAGCAGGATTAGGTTATTGAGTTGAATGATCAGCCATGATGGTGATGAATGGCGGAGCAGGCTTGAAGGGTCGAATGGCCTCCTCCTGCTTCTATCTTTCTATGTTTCTATGATATATATATAAAGGATAATGGAGCAGGAACGAGGCCATTTGGCCCCTCCAGCCTGCTCAATAATGGCCTGAAGGCATTGCCGAAGAGGTTCTCCAGAATAAGCCCTGGGGGTGAGGGACTTCAGTTATGAGATGGCACGGTGGTTAGCACTGCTGCCTCACAGCGCCAGGGACCCGGGTTTGATTCCAGCCTTGGGTGACTGTGTGCAGTCTGCACATTCTCCCCGTGTTTGTGTTGGGTTTCCTCGGAGTGCTCCGGTTTCGTCCCACAGTCCAAAGATGTGCTAAATTGATCCTTAGTGTCCCAAGATGTGTAGGTTAGGGGGATTGGCCATGGTAAATGTGCAGAGTTATGGGGATAGGACAGGTTAGTGGGCCTAGGTAGTGTGCACTTTTGGAGGATTGGTGTAGCCTTATGGACTGAATGGTCTCCTCCTGCACTGTAGGGATTCTATGGAGATAGGGGGCAACTGTCCGTATTGACAGATTTAAGGTGATCGGCAAATTAAGCAATGGCAATGTGTGGGGAAACATTCTTTAAACAGTGAGTGGGTAGAATCTGGAATATACTCCCTGAGGAGTGTGCTGGAGGTGGATGCAATCAAGGCTTTCAAAAGGGAATTGGATAATTATCTGAAGAGAAAATTTTTTTTTTTTTACAGGGCTAGGGGGGAAAAGGCAAGGGAGTGGGACTAGCTGTTCGAGAGCCAGCACCAAACGGCAGACTGAATGGCCTTCTGTGCTGTATACATTCTATGTTGTACGTCCAGGAAGACCTGATGAAAGATACGAGTGTTAGAGTTGCATTTCACAACATTGGGGTGCCCGAAAATCTCCTTACTGTTGGAATGCAGGAAATGTGGCACACAGCAAGATCCCACAAAATACAGTGATGTAATTCACCAGATTATCTGATTGTGGGGCACTGGTTGAAAGAGGACACAGTGTTCCCCCTTCACTGGCAGAGCCTTCCCACTCCTCTTCTAACAGGCAGGATGTTTTATACACATATTGAGGGGAGAGGACAGACAGGGACCTGGGTTCAGTATCTTGTCTGAAAGACAGTGCAGCACTCTCCCAGCCGAGGTTTAGTGTTCCGATATGTGGAGTGGGGACTTGGACCTTCCACCTAAGAGGTGAGAATGCTATCTGCTAAGCCTAGGTTGATGATGTGGAGATGCCGGCGTTGGACTGGGGTAAATACAGTAAGAGTTTTAACAACACCGGGTTAAAGTCCAACAGGTTTATTTGGTAGCAAATGCCATTAGCTTTCGGAGCGCTGCTCCTTCGTCAGATGGAGTGGATATCTGCTCCCAAACAGGGCATACAGAGACACAAAATCAAGTTACAGAATACTGATTAGAATGCAAATCTCTACAGCCAACCAGGTCTTCAAGATACAGACAATGTGAGTGGAGGGAGCATTAGGCACAGGTTAAAGAGATGTGTATTGTCTCCAGACAGGACAGCCAGTGAGATTCTGCAAGTCCAGGAGGCAAGCTGTGGGGGTTACTGATCGTGTGACCAGCCTAGGTTGACCAGCGGAGAAGTTGACAGGGCCATATCTACTGTTTGGTTCCACCATTAGTTCCTTAGTGTTAGGGGGATGTCAGGGGTATCAGTAGGGTAAATATGTGAGGTTATGGGGATAGGGCCTGGGTGGGATTGCTGCCCGTGCAGGCTCGATGGGCCAAACGGCCTCCTTCTGCACTGTCGGGATTCTATGATTGGCAATGAAGGACACGTATTTTTTTTTCAAAGTTTATTTATGAGTGTCACAAATAGGCTTACATTAACACTGCAATGAAGTTACTGTGAAAATCCCCTAGTCGCCACACTCCAGCACCTGTTCAGGTACACTGAGGAAGAATTTAGCACGGCCAATGCACCTAACCAGCACATCTTTCGGACTGTGGGAGGTCAGTGGTGACGTTCACGAGGGGTCATTGGTTCAAGGTGAGGGGGGGGAGGTTTAACACGGATATCAGAAGGACCTATTTTACACAGAGGGTGGTGGGGGCCTGGAATGCGCTGCCGGGCAAAGTGGTGGAGGCGGACACACTCGTAACGTTTAAGACTTATCTAGATAGCCACATGGACGGAGTGGGAATGGAGGGATACAAAAGAATGGTCTAGTTTGGACCAGGGAGCGGCGCGGGCTTGGAGGGCCGAAGGGCCTGTTCCTGTGCTGTATTGTTCTTTGTTCTTTTGAAGCACCCGGAGGAAACCCACGCAGAACGTACAGAGTCCGCACAGACAGTGACCCAAGCTGGGTATTGAACCTGGGTCCCTAATGCTGTGCTAACCACTGTGCCACCTTGCTGCCCACATTTGAACTCCACAGTGGCAAATGGGCAAAGGTATTGGGCACAGCCTTCAACTGCAGCAGAGATGGTGGCAAGTTGGCCATCCGACTTCCATCCCACCCAATTTCCGTTGCCCGTCGTACAGCCCACTGACGATGAGGGTTTTTTTTTTCCATTCGGCCAATCTGTCTTTAAATTTTTAAATTGCAGTTAACTGCATGTATGTAGATGGCAGCTGTGGACAGGACCAGCCTGAGCTCTGATGCCCTTTCCACAGTCCCCACCCGTTGACCAACACTGCCGACATGCAGGCCTTAGCAATCACCACGCAGAAATACGAGTTAGGACCAAGAGTAGGCCACTCGGCCCCTGGAGCCTGCTACACCATTCGATAAGATCATGGCTGATCTGGTTGTAATCTCAATTCCACATGGGTGGCACAGTGGTTAGCACTGCTGCCTCACAGCGCCAGGGATCAGGGTTCAATTCCAGCCTCGGGTCACTGTCTGTGTGGAGTTTGCACATTCGCCCCGTGTCCGCGTGGGTTTCCTCCGGGTGCTCCGGTTTCCTCCCACAGTCCAAAGATGTGTGGGTTAGGTTAGTTGGCCATGCTAAATTACCTCTTAACGTTAGGGAGATTAACAGGGTAAATACTTGGGGCTATGGGGATAGGACCTGGGTAGGATTGTTGTCAGTGTAGGTTCAATGGGCTGAATGGCCTCTTTCTACACTATAAGGATTCTATGATTCCTGCCTACCCCCAATAACCTTTCACCCTTTTGCTTATAAAAAATCTATCTGTGTCTGCCTTAAAAATATTCAAAGGCTCTGCTTAAACTGCCTCTTGAGTGACAGAATTCCAAAGACTCATCACCCTCTGAGAAAAAATATTTATCTTTATCTCTCTATTAAATGGGTGACTGCTTATTTTTAAACAGCGACCCCCTAGTTCCAGATTCTCTCACAAGAACACACAATAAACAGAAGCAGGAGTGGGCCACAGGCCCTTCAAGCCTGCCCCTCCATTCAATACAATCATGGCTGATCCATGGCGGCCTCAGCTCCTTTCCTGTGCCATTTCCCCAGAACCCTCTATTCCTCGATCCATCAAATATTTATCCAACTCCACTTTAAATACTTCTAATGACCCAGCCTCCAGCACCCTTTGGGGCAGAGAATTCCAGATTCACCACCCTCTGTGAGAAGAAATTTCTACGCCTCTCATTTTAAATGACTGGACCTTTATTTTGTAGCTATGTCTCCTTGTTCAAGACTCTCCCACTGGTGTAAACAATCTACCCTGTCAAACCCCCTCAGGACCTTATATGTTTGAATGGGGTCACCCCTCCCTCTTCTAAACTCCAAGGAATACAGACCCAGACTATTTATAGTATCTCTTGGTAGGACAATCCTATCATCCCAGGAATTAGCCTGATGAATCTCCTTTGGACTGCCTCCAATGTTAAAGTTTATTTATCAGTCACAAGTAGACTTACATTGACACTGCAATGAAGTTACTGTGAAAATCCCCTAGTCGCCACACTCCGGTGCCTGTTCGGGTACACTGAGGGAGAATTTAACATGGCCAACTCCTTGAGTACAATGCTGTAGGAGATTGATCCTTGCCACATCCACCCTGTCAAGATCCCTCAGGATCTTAAAGGTTTCAATCAAGTCACCTCCTAAACTCCAGTGGATGCAAGTCTAGTCTGTCCAACCTTTCCTCATAATCCAACCCTCCAATTCCAGGTATTAGTTTGGTAAACCTTCTCCGGACAGCTTCCAACACATTCAACTTCTTCCTTAAATAAGGAGACCAATAGTGGACACCGCAATGACCACACAGCTCAAGTGGTGAAGGGCACCTTGCTGTGAAATGGATCCGTGCCAGAGGAAATAGAAAACAATGATAAAAGCAAAATACTGCGGATGCTGGAATCTGAAACAGAAAGTGCTGGAAAATCTCGGCAGGTCTGACAGCATCTGTGGAGGGGAAATAGAGCCAACGTTTCAAGACTGGATGATTCTCTGACGAAGGGTCATCCAGACTCGAAACATTGGCTCTATTCTCTCTCCATAGATGCTGTCAGACCTGTTGAGATTTTCCAGCATTTCCAGTTTTTTTTGTGACGTACGAAATAAGATCTTTTCCTTGTTAGGTTTATTCGCAGGATGCAAGATTCAGATCTCTGCCTCCAAACTATTCCCCACCAGTGTCCCTGCTGGTGCTCTTTATTCATGTTCTCAGCCCTTAAGCATGCAGCAGGCGGTAAAGAAGGCAAATGGCATGTTGGCCTTCATTGCGATGTGTTGACTGAGAGTGTCTCGGAGGGGAGTGTTGAACCGTTGGAGAAAATCTCCATTACAAGGGAGGAAGTGTTAGGTTTGTTAGAGAATATAAAGACTGACAAATCCCCAGGGCCTGATGGAATCTATCCAAGGCTGCTCAGGGAGACGAGAGATTAAATCGCTGGGCCTCTGACGCAAATCTTTGTCTCGTCACTGGACGCAGGTGAGGTCCCAGAGGATTGGAGGATAGCTAATGTGGTCCCGTTATTTAAGAAGGGTAGGAAGGAAAACCCGGGTAATTATAGGCCGGTGAGCTTGACGTCCGTGGTGGGGAAGTTGTTGGAGAAGATTCTTAGAGATAGGATGTATGCGCATTTAGAAAAGAATAAACTCATTAACGATAGTCAGCATGGTTTTGGGAGAGGGAGGTCATGCCTCACTAACCTGGTGGAGTTTTTTGAAGAAGTGACCAGAATGGTTGACGAGGGAAGGGCCGCGGATGTCGTCTATATGGACTTTAGTAAAGCGTTTGACAAAGTCCCTCATGGTAGGCAGGTGAAAAAGGTTGGATCTCATGGGATAAAGGGGGAGGTGGCTAGGTGGGTGGAGAACTGGCTTGGTCACAGAAGACAGAGGGTGGTAGTGGAAGGGTCTTTTTCCGGCTGGAGGCCTGTGACTAGTGGTGTTCCGCAGGGCTCTGTATTGGGACCTCTGCTGTTTGTGATTTATATAAACGATCTGGAAGAAGGTGTAACTGGGGTGATCAGTAAGTTTGCGGACGACACAAAATTGGCAGGACTTGCAGATAGTGAGGAGCATTGTCAAAAGCGACAGAAGGATATAGATAGGCTGGAAATTTGGGCAAAGAAATGGCAGATGGAGTTCAATCCTGATAAATGCGAAGTGATGCATTTTGGTAGAACTAATGTAGGGAGGAGCTATACGATAAATGGCAGAACCATAAAGGGTGTAGATACGCAGAGGGACCTGGGTGTGCAAGTCCACAGATCCTTGAAGGTGACGTCACAGGTGGAGAAGATGGTGAAGAAGGCATATGGCATGCTTGCCTTTATAGGACGGGGCATAGAGTATAAAAGTTGGGGTCTGATGTTGCAGATGTATAGAACGTTGGTTCGGCCGCATTTGGAATACTGCGTCCAGTTCTGGTCGCCACACTACCAGAAGGACGTGGAGGCTTTGGAGAGAGTACAGAGGAGGTTTACCAGGATGTTGCCTGGTATGGAGGGGCTTAGTTATGAGGAGAGATTGGGTAAACTGGGGTTGTTCTCCCTGGAAAGACGGAGGATGAGGGGAGACTTAATAGAGGTGTATAAAATTATGAAAGGCATAGATAGGGTTAACGGTGGGAAGCTTTTCCCCAGGTCGGTGGTGACGTTCACGAGGGGTCATAGGTTCAAGGTGAGGGGGGGGAGGGGAGGTTTAACACAGATATCAGAAGGACATATTTTACACAAAGGGTGGTGGGGGCCTGGAATGCGCTGCCAGGCAAGGTGGTGGAGGCGGACACACTGGGAACGTTTAAGACTTATCTAGATAGTCATATGAACGGAGTGGGAATGGAGGGATACAAAAGAATGGTCTAGTTTGGACCAGGGAGCGGCGCGGGCTTGGAGGGCCGAAGGGCCTGTTCCTGTGCTGTATTGTTCTTTGTTCTTTGTATTGCGAGAGATTTCGAGTGCAGGAGCAGGGATGTGTTGTTGCAATTGTACAGGGCCTTGGTGAGGCCACACCCAGAGTATTGTGTGCAGCTTTGGTCTCCTTTTCTGAGGAAGGATGTTCTTGCTCTCAAGGGAGTGCAGCGAAGGTTTACCAGGCTGATTCTGGGGATGGCGGGACTGATGTATGAGGAGAGATTGACAAGGTTAGGAATGTTTTTGCTGGAGTTCAGACGAATGAGGGGGGATCTCATAGAGACTTATAGAATTCTAACAGGACTGGACAGGATAGATGCAGGGAGGATGTTCCTGATGGTGGGGGTGTCCAGGGGTCACAGTCTGAGGATGCAGAGTAGACCATTTAGGGCGGAGGTGAGGACACATTTCTTCACCCAAAGAGTGGTGAGCCTGTGGAATTCATTACCACAGGAAGTAGTTGATGCCAAAACATTGAATGTATTCAAGAGGCGGCTGGATATAGCATGTGGGGCGAATGGGGTTAGAGGTTATGGGAAGAAAACAGGATTAGGCTATTGAGTTGGATGATCAGCCATGATCGTAATGAATGGTGGAGCAGGCTCGAAGGGCCAAATGGCCGCCTCCTGCTCCTATCGTCTATGTTTCTATCAAACAATGTCCATCACCTGTCTATCTTTAACAACATAATCAACTAACCATTATTACCATTCCTTCAGTGCCACTGGGTCAAAAACCCTGAAACCCCTTTCCTAACAGTCAGGTGGTGTGTGCATCAATTAACAATTGTACACTGGAGACACGCTGGGACAGGATAGTAGGGCAGTTAGTCATGACCTTTTTGCCCAGTGGCTAAACTAGGCCAACGCAACCTGGACCCTGGATTGAATTTGAAGCCTCCCTGATCTGTTTCAGTCAGCATTGCGCTGGTGAAGTATATCTTATAATCCATCAGCGCTTATACAGTATTCTCAAGGATATTAGCTTGGTGTGTGTCTGAGATCAATTAATCATCGCATCCAGACATTTTTTGAAAGGCCTCCAAATTCTTTCATCATTCTCTTGATGGATTATTTCCCCCTGTTGTGTTTTTTATATTGGGGACCACATTCTGTAGTTTTAAAAAAAAGGTTAATTGCGCTAGCATTTATTGCCCATCCCTGAGGACAATTAAGAGTCAAACTCATTGCTGTGGCTCTGGAGTCACGTGTAGGCCAGACCGGGTAAAAATGGCAGATTTCCGTCCCTAAAGGGCACTCGTAAACCAGGTGGGTTTTTACGACAATCATTGGTCATCATTAGACTTATAAATCCAGATTTGGGTTTATCCAGATTTAGATTTAGCGCTATTGAATTGGATGTTAGGCTATTGAGTTAGACGATCAGCCATGATCATAATGAATTGCAGGGCTATGAAGAAAGCAGATGACAGTGAGACAAATTGGAGGGCTTTTTTCAAGAGTTGATACAGGAATGGTGGACTGATTCCCTTCCTTTCACACTATTCACATTCACTATTCTCTGATTTACAGGCAGATTTTATTATTAATTTTTACGGGATCTGGGCGTCGCTGGCTGGGCCCATTCCTAATTGCCCTCCATTTTCAGAGGGCATTTGAGAGTTAATCACCTTGATGTGGCTTTGGAGTCAGCTGTAGACCAGGCCAGAGGACCTAAAGGATATTAGTGAACCAGATGGGTGTTTACAACAATCGACAATGGTTTCATGGTCATCAGTAGAATCTTAATTCCAGATTTTTATTGAATTCAAATTTCACCACCTGCCATGGTGGGATTCGAACCCAGGTCCACAGAGCATTACACTGGGTCGCTGGATTACTATTCCAGTGACAATACCACTATGCCACTGCCTCCCCTTGGGGGAAGTCTTTCACCACTTCACTTTTAGCACGTGTGATTGAAACGTTCATTGGGGCTCATATTTTTCAACCATCCAGTCCATTTGCATTTAAAATTAATTAATGCGATGTGGGCATCACTGGCAAGGTCAGCATTGTCCTTGGGACGATGGTGGTGATCTGCTGCCTTAAACCGCTGCAGCCCATGTGGTGTAGGTACACCCACAGCGCTGTTAGTGGGGACGTTCCATGATTTTGACTCCACGAAAGTGAAGGAATGTCGATATATGGAAGGTGACGGCCTGGTGGTATTATCGCTAAACTATTAATCCAGAAAATCAACGAATATTCTGGGGACCCGGGTTTGAATCCCGCCACGGCAGATGGTAGAATTTGAATTCAATAAAAAGTATCTGGAATTCAGAATCTACTGATGACCATGAAACCATTGTCAACTGTTGGAAAAACCCATCTGGTCCTTTAGGGAAGGAAATCTGCCATCCTTGCCTGGTCTGGCCTACATGTGACTCCAGAGCCACAGCAATGTGGTTGACTCTCAATTGCCCTCTGAACAAGAGCAACTAAGGATGGGCAATAAATGCCGGCCAGCCAGCGGTGCCCATGTCCCCCGAATGAATAAAGAAAAATTTCCAAACCAGGATGGTGAGTGGCTGGGAGAGAAACTCAGGTGGTGGTGTTCCATGCGTCTGCTGCCCTTGTCCTTCAAAGTGGGAGAGGTCACATGTTTGAAAGGGGCTGTCATAGAGTCATAGAGGTTTACAGCATGGAAAAAGACCCTTCGGCCCAACCTGTCCATGCCGCCCCCTTTTTTTTTAAACCACTAAGCTAGTCCCAATTGCCCGCATTTGGCCCATACCCCTCTATACCCATCTTACCAATGTAACTGTCTAAATGCTTTTTAAAAGACCAAATTGTACCCGCCTCCACAACTACCTCTGGCAGCTTGTTCAAAGGAGCTTGGCTTCTTGTCAAAGGAGCCTTGGTGAGTTGCTGTGCATCTTGTGTGGAGAACACACTGTTGAATGGGAGAGTTCAAATGATTCTAAAACTTCCCTGTCTCTTTTTTTTAACTCGTTTGTGGGATATGGGCGTCGCTGGCTGGCCAGCATTTATTGCCCATCCCTAGTTCTAGTTTCCTGTTTTTCCCCATTGTACTGCAGAGTCACCTCATTGCTGAGGAACCTCCTCATCTCAAGCACTCGTGTGCACATCTGTGCTGTTAGGTACAAGAAAGACAGCTGCAGAGTAGAACAGGTGTGGCACAGCTGGAGGTCTCTGCTCCATTCCAACAAGCTGCCCAGGCACAAGCAACAGCAGAACATCTCCCTAATTGTGCATTCTTTACTATTCCCACTCCTGCTATGCTCAGTGTTCCACCAAATGGGAGTGGGATTGCCAATTAATTTCAGATCGATCCTTCCCAGTTAGCAGTGAGAGGGGAATAATACCTCGTCAGACTGGCCTCAATTAGAACCCGGATCCAAGAGATAAGTTTAAGTTTAGTTTATTTTATTAGTGTTACAAGTAGGCTTACATTAATACTGCAATGAAGTTGTTGTGAAAATCCCCTAGCGGCCACACTCCGGCACCTGTTTGGGTACACTGAGAGAGAATTTAGTGTGGCCAGTGCACCTAACCAGCATGTCTTTTGAGGTCATCATTAGACTTTTAATTCCAGATATCTATTGAATTCAAATTTCACCATCTGCCGTGGTGGGATTCGAACCCTGGTTCCCAGAGCATTACACTGGGTCTCTGGATTACTAGTCCAGTGACAACACCATTATGCCACAGCCTCCCAGTTTGAGGTCAGCACCGGTTAAGAAACATGATCGGCATGGTGGCACAGTGGTTATCGCAACTACCTCACAGCGCCAGGGACCTGGGTTCAATTCCTGGCTTGGGTCACTCTGTGTGGAGTTTACATGCTCTCCCCGTGTCTGTGTGGGTTTCCTCCGGGTGCTCCGGTTTCCTCCCACAGGCCAAAGATGTGCGGGTTAGGTGGAAACCGGGATAAACTCCGCACAGACAGTGACCCAAGCCAGGAATCGAACCCGGGTCCTTGACGCTGTGAGGCGGCAGCGCTAACCACTGTGCCACCGTGCTGCCTGTAAGGACAATGAACTTGACCCATTGACCAACTGGTGTTTTCCTTGTTTAGCTCACCAGTTTCCTTCATTCTGTGACCCAGCCACCTCTCGTGCATATAGATAGAGACTTATCCACCTTTATATATGGGAAACTGTCGCTCCTTTTGATTAAACCTCACTGAAAGAAGAATTAAGCTGCCGATCCACATTTATAACTGGGCGTATAGCCGCTGCTATCCTTTCTGATCCTAAATCCCAGCAATTGCGCGACGTTATTAGCGACTTTGCAGAGACTGGAACTACACATATTCAGTCTGAAGAAGAGTGAAGTGCTTTTCAAAGGCACAATTGCAAGACCAGAGTTTAATTTGAATAATCTAAGGTAGATATGGGCCTGTTTCGAATGCTGTACAGTTCTTTTTTAAAAAAAAGACTCGCATTTCTGTTGTTTGATTTTATTATTGTCACATGTATTGGGATACAGTGAAAAGTATTGTTTCTTGCGCATTATACGGACAAAGCCTACCGTTCATAGAGTACATAGGGGAGAAGGAAAGGAGAGGGTGCAGAATATAGTGTTACAGTCATAGCTAGGGTGGTAGAGAAAGATCAGCTTAATGTGAGGTAGGTCCATTCAAAAGTCTGATGGCAGCAGGGAAGAAGCTGTTCTTGAGTCGGTTGGTACGTGACCTCGGACTTTTGTATCTTTTTCCCGATGGAAGAAGGTGGAAGAGAGAATGCCTGGGGTGCGTGGGGGTCCTTGATTATGCTGGCTGCTTTTCCGAGACAGTGGGAAGTGTAGACGGAGTCAATGGATGGGAGGCTGGTTTGCGTGATGGATTGGGCGACATTAGCCTTTGTAGTTATTTGCATTCCTGGTATATAGCGCCTTTCATGACCACCAGTCATCTCAAACACGTTTTGCAGCCAATCGAGTACTTTGGAAGTATAGACATTGTTGTGATGTAGGAAACGTGGCAGCCAATTTGAGCACAGCAAGATCCCACAAGGGGCAATGTGATAATAACCAGGAATGTGATGCTGATTGAGGGACCAGTATTGGGACCAATATCTGGGAAAAATCCCATATTCTTCTTTGAAATAGTGCCATGGGATGTTTTACATCCTGCAGACGGGTTTTGCAGCATGTTATCTAAAAGACAGCACCTCCAACAGTGCAGTAATCCCTCAGTACTGCACTGGAGTGTCAGCCTTTTTGATTTTAAACTAAAGCCCTGGATTCGGACTTGAACCCGGAAACTATGCTGGTATATCTCCCCCAATACCATGACCTGTTATTCTCTGCAGTAACGGTCGTATGTGGCACCTTATCGAATGCCTTTTGGAAATCCAAATACTCCGCATTTACTGGTTTGCCTTTATCCACCCTGCTTGTAAAATTCTCAAAGAATTCAGACAAATTTGTAAAACGCAACTTGCCTTTAACAAAACCCCATTGACGCGTCACATAAGGATAGGTTGGGGCTAGGCAACTCTTCGTCAACTGGCATGGACATGATGGGTTGAATGGCCTACCTCCGAGTCATAGCGTTTGTGATTTTATTTCATAGAATCATAGAATGCCGACAGTGTAGAAAGAGGCCATTTGGCCCATCGAGTCTGTATCGATCACATTCCCACCCAGGCACTATTCCCATAACCCCACTTATTTACCCTGCTAACCCCCCTGACACTAAGGGGCAATTTAGCATGGCCAATCCACCTAACGAAGCAACTCATATTTTAAGCGGTTGTTCCTTATTTTCACTGACCTCCATCCGTTAAGGGACACCTTTTGTCCTTTCCTTCTAGAACAGTCTGTGGAGACTGAGTCTGGAAGTCTCCTCTCGCCTTTGCCTCTCTGTTTTTTAGCTGTGACTATGTGCACTGTGACCGCTGGCGACCAGAGGGAATTATGATCAGCAGCAACTCCCCCCACCATCAAACTGTCCATTATTTTACTTCATAGCAGTTAGGAGTCCTGGCAGTGAGAGGGCGAGGGAACGTGGTGGTGTAGCGGTATTGTCGCCCTACTAGAATCCAGGATAATGTTCCGAGGGCCCAGATTTGAATCCTGTCAGGGCAGGTGGTGAAATTTGAATTCAGCAAAAATCTGCAAATAAAACGTCCCACGAAACCATTGTTGATTGTTGTAACAACCCATCTTGTTCACTGATGTCATTTAGGGAAGGAAATCTGCCATCCTTACCAAGCCTGGCCTACATGGGGTGGCACAGTGGTTGGCACTGCTGCCTCACAGCGCCAGGGACCCGGGTTTGATTCCTGGCTTGGGTCACTGTCTGTGTGGATTCTGCACATTCTCCCCGTGTCTGCATGGGTTTCCTCCGGGTGCTCCGCTTTCCTCCCACAGTCCGGAAGACGTGCTGGTTAGGGTGCATTGGCCATGCTAAATTCTCCCTCAGTGTACCCGAACAGGCGCCAGAGTGTGGCGATTAGGGGATTTTCACAGTAACTTCATTGCAGTGTTAATGTAAGCCGACTTGTGACTAATAAATAAACTTTCACTTTATGTGACTCCAGACCCACAGCAATGTGCTACAGCTGACGCACATTATTACGATGTGGAGATGCCGGCGTTGGACTGGGGTAAACACAGTAAGAAGTTTAACAACACCAGGTTAAAGTCCAACAAGTTTATTTGGTAGCAAAAGCCACACAAGCTTTCGGAGCTGCAAGCCCCTTCTTCAGGTGAGTGGGAATTCTGTTCACAAACAGAGCATATATAGACACAAACTCAATTTACATGAATAATGGTTGGAATGCGAATACTTACAACTAATCAAGTCTTTAAGAAACAAAACAGCATGAGTGGAGAGAGCATCAAGACAGGCTAAAAAGATGTGTATTGTCTCCAGACAAGACAGCCAGTGAAACTCTGTGGGGGTTACAAATAGTGGGACATGAACCCAATATCCCGGTTGAGGCCGTCCTCGTGTGTGCGGAACTTGGCTATCAGTTGTAAGTATTCGCATTCCAACCATTATTCATGTAAATTGAGTTTGTGTCTTTATATGCTCTGTTTGTGAACAGAATTCCCACTCACCTGAAGAAGGGGCTTGCAGCTCCGAAAGCTTGTGTGGCTTTTGCTCCCAAATAAACCTGTTGGACTTTAACCTGGTGTTGTTAAACTTCTTACTGCACATTATTACAACAGCTCACTGTTCAGTCAAAACTATCAGGCAAAGCAGGGAAGAGATTAAAATTTAACTACAGCAAACATGCAAAGTTTGATCAGCAAAAGCTTCTGCCCTGATGCTATGTGGTGTTGAAATTCTAACCCTAATGAACGGACACCAGGAATGCCAAGAGTAAACCCCTTAAGTGCTGGAGCTGAAGGTCTGCTTTGAAATACAGATTCTTCTTCTGTTTCCAAGCGGATTTTTGCTTTGGATTGGAAAACTCAGGGTGTTCCTCGCGGAACATTCTAGAACTCTTTCAAATACAACAATTATCTGAAAAGGAAATGAATCGCAGGACCATGGTGAAAGGGCAGGGGAGTGGCACCCGGGCGCATTGGTCTGTCGGTGGGCTGGCACAGACACGATGGGCCAAACGGCCGCCTTCTGCACTTCCGTAGCCATTCTATCAATCTAGCAACAACAGTGCACAGAAAACCCTCCGCGGTGCTTCACCCTGGGGACAGAGAAGGGACAGGAATTCCGGAGCGGGAGAGAAAGATTAGGAAGAGTGCGTGCAAGGTGGGTTTTTGTTTCCAAAAGAGGGATGGAGGTTTGGAGAGTTCCAAATTCCAGAAAGCAGAACCAACAGTTAACTGCCCAACAAAATGCAAAGTCCAAAGATGTGCGGGTTGGGGGGTGGATTGGCCATGCTAAATTGATCCTAGTGTCAGGGGATTAGCAGGGTAAATATGTGGGGTTACGGGGATAGGGCCTGGGAGGGATTGTGGTTGGTGCAGACCCGATGGGCCAAATGGCCTCCTTCTGCATTATAGGGATTCTATGATTTTATGACTCTAAAACAATTCTTTCATCCCAGGAATCAGTGAATCTTCTCTGAACTGCTTCCAATGCAAGTCTGTCCTTTGCTTAAGTAAGGAGACCAAAACTATACGCAGTACTCCAGGAGCAGTCTCACTAATGTACCATTCATAGAATCAAAGAATCCCTACAGCGCAGAAGGAGGCCATTCATCCCATTGAGTCTGCACCGACTCTACGATGGATTTTACGCCAGCCCAACACGCAACCCTGCATATTTACTCCGCTAACCTCCTAAACCTACATATCTCGGGACACTAAGGGGCAATTTAGCGTGGCCAATCCACCTAACATGCACATCTTTAGCCCGTGGGAGGAAACCAGAGCACCCAGAGGAAACCCACGCAGACACGGGGAGAATGTACAAACTCCACACAGACAGTGACTCGAGGCTGGAATTGAACCCGGGTCCCTGGCGCTGTGAGACAGCAGTGCTAACCACTGTGCCACCGTGCCGCCCAATTGTGGCAACACTTACTATTTTTATACTCCATCCCTCTTGCAATAAAGACCAACATACTATTTGGTTTTATAAGAGGAGGCAGTTTATACAAGAACTGCACTAATTAGACCACAGCTGGATTTCTGTGTACAAACTCTTCTCTCTTCACCATGGGAAGGGTGTGATGACATTGGAGAGGGTGCACAGGATGGGCCATTTAGTGTCCAAAGATGTATAGGTTAGGTAGATTGGCCGAATGGCATCCTTCAGCACTGTAAGGATTCTATGATTCTATGAAGCCAGGTAGCTCTTCAACTAAAAATCAGGAATGCAGAAAAGATTTACTCGGATGCTACGGGGACTTGATGGTTTGAGTTATAAGGAGAGGCTGGATAGACTGGGACTTTTTTTCCTGGAGCGTAGGAGGCTTAGGGGTGATCTTACAGAGGTCTATAAAATAATGAGGGGCATAGATAAGATAGTCAACATCTTTTCCCAAAGGTAGGGGAGTCTAAAACTAGAGGGCATAGGTTTAAGGTGAGAGGAGAAAGATACAAAAGGGTCCAGAGGGGCAATCTTTTCACCCAGAGGGTGGTGAGTGTCTGGAACAAGCTGCCAGAGGTAGTAATAGAGGCGGGTACAATTTTGTCTTTTTAAAAAGCATTTAGACATGGGTAAGATGGGTAGAGAGGGGTATGGGCCAAATGCGGGCAATTGGGACTCGCTTAGTGGTTATAAAAAAGGGTGGCATGGACAAGTTGGGCTGAAGGGCCTGATTCCATGCTGTAAACCTCTATGACTCTATAACCTGCACAGACACAATGGGCCGAATGGCCTAGCGCGTCATAAATGTTCTGCATTTCTATGAATGGAAGAAAGTAGCTGCAGTAGTGTAGGAAACTTGGCTGCCAGTTTGTGCACAGCAAGATCCCACAAACAGCAATGGAACAAATGTGCAGGTCCCGAGTTTTAGCTGCAGGTTGGGGATGGCCACATGGTGGTCACGGCATTGAGAGAGTGAACATCTTTCAAAGTTGTCCAGTGGGACCCAGTGGAAGTGGGAAAAGTGTTTTGCTTTCCAATGCTGCCACCCCTCAGGGCTCAAGGCTTTGAAGGGACCAAGAGCTCTGTGTGTTGATGATTCTTTTTCTTGTTGTTTTTTGCCCCCTGTTACCCCAGTGCCGCCGGTGTCCTGCTCAAAGTCAAACTCAACGTCAAGCGGAACTTGAAGCTGAGCAACACTGTCCCAAAAATCTTCCACGAAGTCGTCCAGAGGCACCCGGACAAGACGGCGCTCATATTCGAGGGGACGGACACCAGATGGAGTTTCCGGGACCTGGACGAGTACTCCAACCGCGTCGCAAACTACTTTCACCAACAGGGCTACGGCACTGGCGACGTGGTGGCGCTGTTCATGGAGAGCAGGAACGAGTATGTGGGACTGTGGCTGGGAATGGCGAAGGTCGGCGTGGAGGCGGCACTCATTAACTTCAACCTTCGCATGGACGCACTAGCGCACTGCATCAACATCTCCAGGGCTAAGGCCATCGTGTTCGGGGGTGAACTCAACACTGGTGAGTACAAGGCCACGTCCATGGTAAACAAGAAGAAGCAAAAATGTTTCATGGCAGAAGTGCCTTCCCTGAGAGACATTGTTGAAACAAAAGAGGAAATGTAAATACTATACAGCTATCTTCCTCTAAGCAATGGCAGATTTTGTAGAATGTGCAAGTCCGAGAGGAGGACAACCATAGAATCCCTATAGTGCAGAAGGAGGCCATTCGGCCCGTCAACTATGTACCGACTCTCCAAAAGATTAACTTACCCAGGCCCAGCCCCTTGCCCGATCCCTGTAACCCCACACATTTACCATGGCCATCTAACCTGTACGGCTTTGTACCCTAAGGAGCAATTTAGCATGGCCAACCCACCTAACCTACACATCTTTGGACACCAAGGGGCAATTTAGCATGGCTAACTCCCCTAACCTACACATCTTTGGACACCAAGGGGCAATTTAGCATGGCCAATCTACCAAACCTGCACATCTTTGGACACCAAGGGGCAATTTAGCATGGCCAATCTACCAAACCTGCATATCTTTGGACACCAAGGGGCAATTTAGCATGGCTAACTCACCTAACCTACACATCTTTGGACACCAAGGGGCAATTTAGCATGGCCAATCCACCTAACCTGCACATCTTTGGACTGTGGGAGGAAACCGGAGCACCCGGAAGAAACCCATACACTCACAGTGGGAATATGCAAATGGCCAGTCTGTTTGCAACCTCAGTGTCACGTTTGACCTCAAGATAAACTTTCGACCTGTCATTCATGCCATCACTAAGACCGCCCATTTTCACCTCCGTAACCTCACC
Organism: Mustelus asterias; assembly: GCF_964213995.1. Classification (NCBI taxonomy): domain Eukaryota; kingdom Metazoa; phylum Chordata; class Chondrichthyes; order Carcharhiniformes; family Triakidae; genus Mustelus; species Mustelus asterias. Next base: position 9,356,987 of record NC_135813.1, read on the forward strand.
TGAAAGTGCCCCCGGAACAGCTCATCTGCCGATGAAACCCTCATAAGATCCCTCAGACTCGACAATTCCAACGCACTCCTCGTCCCTCCCTCTGTAAACCTGAGATCATTCAAAGCTCTGCTGCCTTTTTCTGAAGTCTGTGCTCGCTGACTTACACTGGCTCCCATCAAATAATGCCTTGATTTTAAAATGTTCTTCCTTGTTTTCAAATTCCTCCACAGCCTTGCCCTCCCTGTACCAGCCCCCTCCCCCGTCCCACAGCTCTCCATCTGAAAGCACCATGATATCAGATTCAAGTCATACTCAACAGGATAAATACTCGAAGGGAAAGAAATGGCCTTTCGGGGTCTATGGGAAAGGTTGTGGGAGTGAGATTCATTGTATAACTCTACCAAAGAGCTGGCACAAACACAACGGGCCAAATGGCCTCCTTCTATGCTGTCTCATTCCATGATTGTTCAGGGTCACAATGTCTGAATACCGGTTTAATTCAGATGATGGGTGGCACGGTGGCACAGTGGTTAGCACTGCGGCCTCACAGCGCCAGGGATCCGGGTTCGATTCCCGGCTCGGGCCACTGTCTGTGCGGAGTCTGCACGTTTTCCCCGTGTCTGCACGGGTTTTCTCCGGGTGCTCCGGTTTCCTCCCACATTCCAAAGATGTGCAGGTTAGGTGGATTGGCCATCCTAAGTTGCCCCTTAGTGTTAGGGGGACTGGCTAGGGTAAACGCATGGGGATAGGGCCTGGGTGGGATTGTGGTCGGTGCAGACCCGATGGGCCGAATGGCCTCGTTCTGCACTGTAGGGATTCTATGGACCTCAGCCACGCAGTCTTTCCATGATCCTAACATCCTGTCCGTCATGGAGGTACCTAGAACTGCACATGGCATTCCACCAATCAGCTGATCCTCTTGGGAAAATGACCAGTATCCTCATTCGACATCACTTCCTTGTTTTTGCAAGCAGGAAGACCTTTTACCCGCAGGGTTTTTGAGTTGAGTACTTTAGCAGAGGAGGCCAGTGAGGTTGAAGAGGCAATTAGATGTGTAACAGTGAAGGAGGGATTGAGGGAACCTGGCGAAGGACTGGTTGGGGCTTTTGCACAGCTTTCCTGTGTCCTCGATGTTGCACTGAAAGATGAGACTGCCAGGAGCAATCCGGGGTGAAGAGCTGAACCAACATGTCTGCCAGTGTCACTATTGCACCATTCAATCCGGAAAAGCATTGGGGAATGTTTGGAATGTGGCGGTATGTTGGCAGCATTTCAAAACTTGTTGTGGCTTTTGTTTCTCCATAAATGTTTCCAACGCATGCCGGATAAAGGTTAGATGGTTTGGTCTTGGTAAATTGCCTCTTGGCACAAAGAAAAGTACAGCACAGGACTTCCAAACTCATGCTGATCATGATGCTCTAACTAATCTAAAATAAACCTACTGCCCTTACTCATAGAATCCCTACAGTGCAGAGGAGGCCATTTGGCCCATTGAGTCTGCACCGACCACAATCCTACCCAGGCCCTATTCCTGTAACCCCATACATTTACCCTAGCTATACCCCCTGATACGAAGCGGCAATTTAGCATGGCCAATCCACCTAACCCGCACGTCTTTGGACTGTGGGAGGAAACCGGAGCACCCGGAGGAAACCCATGCAGACACGGGGAGAACGTGCAGACTTCACACAGACAATGACCCAAGGCTGGAATTGAACCCAGGTCCCTGGCGCTGTGAGGCAGCAGTGCCACCCAATCCGTATCCCTCTATTCCCTCCCTATTCTATGTGGATAAGCCTACTAGAGGAGAGGCTGTACTTGATCTGGTGCTGGCTAATGAACCTGGACAGGTGGAGGATCTCTCGGTGGGTGAGCATCTTGGGGATAGCGATCATAATTCTATCTCCTTCACAATAGCATTGGAAAGAGATAGGATCAGGCAGGCTAGGAAAGTGTTTCTCTGGAGTAAAGGGAAATACAGTGTCATCAGGGAGGAAATTAGACGGGTAAATTGGAAGGAGGCATTCTTGGGGAAAAGTACCGAAGGAAAGTGGAGGATTTTCAAGGAATGTTTGTCTGGAGCTCTGCATGACAACGTTCCGATGAGACAGGGGGGTGTTGGTAGGGTACGGGAACCGTGGTGCACGAAGGTTGTGATGAACCTGGTGAATAAGAAAAGAGAGGCGTACAGAAGGTTCAGAGAGCTAGGAGGTGTTAAGGATTTAGAGGAGTATACGGGATGTAGGAAGGAGCTTAAGAAGGAAATTAGGAGAGCGAGAAGGGGTCATGAGAAGGCCTTGGCGGGTAAGATTAAGGAGAATCCCAAGGCTTTCTACAAATATGTCAAGAGTAAAAGGATGAGATGTGAAGGCATAGGACCCTTAAAAGGTGAAGGGGAAAAGTTTGTGCGGAACCGTTAGAAATGGCGGAGCTGCTTAATGAATACTTTACCTCGGTATTCACGGTGGAAAGGGATCTGGGTGGTTGTGCTGCTGGTTTGCGGTGGACAGAAAGGATCGAGCATGTGGACATAAAGAAAGAGGATGTGTTGGAACTATTGAATGGCATCAAGGTTGGTAAGTCGCCGGGACCGGATGGGATGTACCCCAGGTTACTGTGGGAGGCGAGGGAGGAGATTGCGGAGCCTTTGGCGATGATCTTTGCATCGTCGATGGAGACAGGAGAGGTTCCGGAGGATTGGAGGATTGCAGATGTGGTCCCTATATTCAAGAAAGGGAACAGGGACAGCCCGGGAAATTACCGACCGGTGAGTCGAACCTCAGTGGTTGGTAAGTTGATGGAGAGGATCCTGAGAGACAGGATTTATGATCATCTAGAGAAGTTTAGTATGATCAAAAGTAGTCAGCACGGCTTTGTCAAGGGCAGGTCGTGCCTTACGAGCCTGGTTGAGTTCTTTGAAAATGTGACCAAACACATTGACGAAGGAAGAGCGGTGGATGTGGTCTATATGGACTTCAGCAAGGCGTTCGATAAGGTCCCCCATGCAAGACTTCTTGAGAAAGTGAGAGGGCATGGGATCCAAGGGGCTGTTGCCTTGTGGATCCAGAACTGGCTTGCCTGCAGAAGGCAGAGAGTGGCTGTGGAGGGGTCTTTCTCTGCATGGAGGTCAGTGACCAGTGGAGTGCCCCAGGGATCTGTTCTGGGACCCTTGCTGTTTGTCATTTTCATAAATGACCTGGATGAGGAAGTGGAGGGATGGGTTGGTAAGTTTGCTGACGACACCAAGGTAGGTGGTGTTGTGGATAGTTTGGAGGGATGTCAGAAGTTGCAGCGAGACATAGATAGAATGCAAGACTGGGCGGAGAAGTGGCAGATGGACTTCAACCCGGATAAGTGTGTGGTGATCCATTTTGGCAGATCCAATGGGATGAAGCAGCAGTATAATATGAAGGGTACCATTCTTAGCAGTGTAGAGGATCAGAAGGACCTTGGGGTCCGGGTCCATAGGACTCTTAAATCGGCCTCGCAGGTGGAGGATGCGGTCAAGAAGGCGTATGGCGTACTGGCCTTCATTAATCGAGGGATTGAGTTTAGGAGTCGGGAGATAATGCTGCAGCTTTACAGGACCCTGGTTAGACCCCACTTGGAGTACTGCGCGCAGTTCTGGTCACCTCATTACAGGAAAGATGTTGAAGCCATTGAAAGGGTGCAGAGGAGATTTACAAGGATGTTGCCTGGATTGGGGGGCATGCCTTATGAGGATAGGTTGAGGGAGCTTGGTCTCTTCTCCCTGGAGAGACGAAGGATGAGAGGTGACCTGATAGAGGTTTACAAGATGTTGAGAGGTCTGGATAGGGTAGACTCTCAGAGGCTATTTCCAAGGGCTGAAATGGTTGCTACGAGAGGACACAGGTTTAAGGTGCTGGGGGGTAGGTACAGAGGAGATGTCAGGGGTAAGTTTTTGACTCAGAGGGTGGTGGGTGAGTGGAATCGGCTGACGTCGGTGGTGGTGGAGGCAAACTCGTTGGGGTCTTTTAAGAGACTTCTGGATGAGTACATGGGATTTAATGGGATTGAGGGCTATAGATAGGCCTAGAGGTGGGGATGTGATCGGCGCAACTTGTGGGCCGAAGGGCCTGTTTGTGCTGTGGCTTTCTATGTTCTATGTTCTATTCGTGTATCCATCCAGATCCCTCTTGAATGTTACTAATGTGCCTGCTTCCACCACCCCCTCTGGCAGCGCGTTCCAGCCACCCATCACTTTCTGTGTGGAAAACTTCCCCCCACACATCTCCCTGAAACTTTCCCCCCCTCACCTTGAACCTGTGCCCCCTTGTAATTGATACTTAGGGCGGGATTTTACGACCTGGTTCGGGCAAGGTCGTAAAATCCCGCCCGAGGCCAATGAAGATTTCCGTTTGGGAACCTCGCTCACCCTGAAGGGTTTCAGCCTTAGTGTTCAAAGGTGTGCAGATTGGGTGGATTGGCCATGGTAAATTGCCCCTTAGTGACAGAGAGATTAGCAGGGTAAATACGTGGGGATACGAAGATAGAGCTTGGGTGGGATTGTAGTCGGTGCCGACTCGATGGGCCAAATGGCCTGCTTCTGCACTGTAGGGATTCTATGATTAACTCTAAATTATTGGATTTCTCGTTGCTACGCTGTTTGGGAAGAAGCCCGATCTATCAGGAACTACCGGGCCCACAACTAGAATCAGGAAAAGCGTTTTTTCCCAATGGGTCCTCCTCCCTTTTGATAGATGGGCATCATTTGCCCATCTCTCCACCACATCTACCAACCTCTCTCCAGAAGCACAGTTAACTGACTCCCTTTTAATTTTTTCCACCACAGTTGTCCTTTGGGGGAGGTCTTGTGGCGCAGTGGGAGCAGTTGTCTTGTGGAGCAGTTAGGAGTCAGAAACTTCAGATAGAATTCTCTCACGTTCCCGCCAGTGGGTACGGTTGGCGGGGGTGGGGTGGAGGCTGGGGGGCAGAATATGGCGGGAGATCCAGAAATGGGTTTCACGCCGGAGTGAATTTGCAGCTGGATCATCCGCTGGTGCCCGCCAAGGCAGGTCAGAAAACCCACCAGAGGCCGGCGTGAATCTCATTGACATCTCGTTAATGGGATGCAGATGAAGACCCAAACTACCCACTACCCCCCGCGCCAGATTCTCCACAATACCACCGTGAAACATGTTCGGAACGTCGTGGCATGCAGATGTTGGGACTCCTCTGAACAATGCCTGGGGCTCCCTCTGGAGTTCAGGATGGAGGGTCGCCCGCAATCCTGGAACACCACAGCAGGGGGTGGGGGAGAGCTTTTGTAGGTGGACCTTCCAGATTTGGTGTCCTGGATGGGTCCATCTTCCAAACTCAAAATTCTCCAGCAGTTCCATCTTCATTCTCAGCCAGTCTGGCTTCTGGTCTCCGAGTGTTTCCGGAGGTCTTTCTGCATTTTAAGGTGTATCACTTCTTTCTTCAATGGCGGGTCAGTGATGTTGGGTGCTTTTTCAGTATGGTGCCTGGACGTGATGGTGGACCACATGCCAGTCCCGCCGCTGAATACGGTGTGAAACACCCGGTGCATTTTGGGCGGCACGGTGGCACAGTGGTTAGCACTGCTGCCTCACAGCGCCAAGGACCTGGGTTCAATTCCTGGCTTGGGTCACTGTCTGTGTGGGACTGAAGGTGGACAAGTCCCCGGGTCCGGATGGAATGCATCCCAGGGTATTGAAAGAAATGTCAGAGGTAATAGTGGATGCGTTAGTGATTATTTATCAAAACTCGTTGCATTCTGGGGTAGTGCCGGTTGATTGGAAAACGGCTAATGTTACGCCGCTGTTTAAAAAAGGAAGGAGACAAAAGGCGGGTAACTATAGGCCGGTCAGCTTAACGTCTGTAGTAGGGAAAATGCTGGAATCCATTATTAAAGAGGAGATAGCAGGGTATCTGGATAGAAATGGTTCGATCAATCAGACGCAGCATGGATTCATGAGGGGAAAGTCGTGCTTGACGAACATGTTGGATTTTTATGAAGATGTGACTAGGGCGGTTGATGGAGGAGAACCGGTGGATGCGGTGTTTTTGGATTTCCAAAAGGCGTTTGATAAGGTGCCCCATAAAAGGCTGCTGAAGAAGATTAGGGCACACGGAGTTGGGGGTAGTGTGTTAAAGTGGATTGGGGACTGGCTATCCGACAGGAAGCAAAGAGTCGGAATAAATGGGTGTTTTTCCGGTTGGAGGAAGGTAACTAGTGGCGTGCCGCAGGGATCGGTACTCGGGCCGCAACTGTTTACCATTTATATAGATGATCTGGAGGAGGGGACGGAGTGTAGGGTAACGAAGTTTGCAGACGACACAAAGATAAGTGGAAAAGTGAATCGTGTGGAGGACGGAGAAGATCTGCAGAGAGATTTGGACAGGCTGAGTGAGTGGGCGAGGATATGGCAAATGGAGTATAACGTTGAGAAATGCGAGGTTATACACTTTGGAGGAAATAATAACAAATGGGATTATTATCTCAATGGAAACAAATTAAAACATGCTACTGTGCAAAGGGACCTGGGGGTCCTTGTGCATGAGACGCAAAAGCCCAGTCTGCAGGTACAACAGGTGATCAAGAAGGCAAATGGGATGTTGGCCTATATTGCGAGGGGGATAGAATATAAAAGCAGGGATGTCTTGATGCACCTGTACAGGGCATTGGTGAGGCCGCAACTGGAATACTGTGTGCAGTATTGGTCCCCTTATATGAGGAAGGATATATTGGCATTGGAGGGAGTGCAGAGAAGGTTCACCAGGTTGATACCGGAGATGAGGGGTTTGGATTATGAGGAGAGGCTGAGGAGATTGGGTTTGTACTCGTTGGAGTTTAGAAGGATGAGGGGGGATCTTATGGAGACTTATAAGATAATGCGGGGGCTGGATAGGGTGGAGGCGGAGAGATTCTTTCCACTTAGTAAGGAAGATAAAACTAGAGGACACAGCCTCAAAATAAAGGGGGGTCGGTTTAAGACAGAGTTGAGGAGGAACTTCTTCTCCCAGAGGGTGGTGAATCTCTGGAATTCTCTGCCCACTGAGGTGGTGGAGGCTACCTCGCTGAATATGTTTAAAGCGCGGATGGATGGATTCCTGATCGGTAAGGGAATTAAGGGTTATGGGGATCAGGCGGGTAAGTGGTACTGATCCACGTCAGATCAGCCATGATCTTATTGAATGGCGGGGCAGGCTCGAGGGGCTAGATGGCCTACTCCTGCTCCTATTTCTTATGTTCTTATGTTCTCCCCGTGTCTGCGTGGGTTTCCTCCGGGTGCTCCAGTTTCCGAAGTCCGAAAGATGTGCGGGTTAGGTGGATTGGCCATGCTAAATTGGCCCTTAGTGTCAGGGGGACGAGCAGGGTAAATATGTGGGGGTTACGGGAATAGGGCCTGGGTGTGATTGTGGTTGGTGCAGACTCGATGGGCTGAATGGCCTCCTTCTGCACTATGTTTCTATTATGTTCTGTGATTATTAATGAGGTTGGGCCTGGAAGATTTGTCATGTTTACCGGCCAGCCACTGCAGCAGGAAACACTCCACATTTCCGCCATGGGACCGAGTTTCAAAATAGGAGAATTCGGGTTTGAGTTTCGCCTCCAGGACCTGTTGGCCAAGGAAGATGTGTTCGTAATACGGCTGAACAGGCTGATTGTCAGCGTGTGAATCCTGCTGACACACACACGGCGGATAGTAAGAGGGGGAGAGACTCCTGGTCAGATGTGCTTGATGTGAAGAGGAATCCTTGAAGCTGTAGCCTCAGGCCGGTGACCTTTCCCAGTTAACAAGAAGTTGCAGAAAACTTACATAGGCATGCGCTTTGTCTGTCTTGGGTGTCTCTCGATGCGGAAAGATGTCTGTGCCCCGGGGCTGATGAGAATAAGCCTGCTCTGCTCCAATTCTAGCCTCTTCATCCTTATCTCGTGTTGCCTTGAAATTGCACGTCACAACAGCTGACCGTTTGCCTGGATTCTTTTCCAATTCTTCAATCACTAAGGCTGGGATTTTCCGGCCGCGCTCGCCCCAAGACTGAAAAATCCTGCCCGAGGTCAACGGACCTTTGCATGTTGCTGTTCCGCCCACTACGATTCCCGTGGCAGATGGAATGGGAAGATTCCGCCCTAAGTCTCTTTTGAAAAGACCTTAAGACATAGGAGCAGAATTAGGCCACTTGGCCATCGAGTCTGCTACCCCATTCAATCATGGTTGACATGATACTCATCCCCATTCTCTTGCCTTTTCCTCATAACCCCTGATCCCTTTATTAATCAAGAACCTATCTATCTCTGTCTTAAAGACACCCAATGCATTTGTTAATATGCCTGATGCTTGGTGCAAATGTGGCTGCTGTAATAATTTTTGGTCTCAGGAAGCAGTTAGATATAGCACCTGAAGCAAAGGGGACCAAAGGATGGGGGTGGGGAAAGCGGGATCAGGCTATTGAGTTGGATGATCAGCCATGATCGTATTGAGTGGCAGAGCAGGCTCGAAGGGCCGAATGTCCTCCTCCTGCTCCTATTTTCTATGTTTCTATGTGGTTGTTGTAATGTGGTTACTAGGACACACCTAGAATATTGTGTGCCGTTTTGGTCACGTTTTCTGAGGAAGGATGTTCTTACTCTCAAGGGAATGCAGCAAAGGTTTACCAGGCTGATTCCAGGGATGGTGGGACTGATGTATGAGGAGAGATTGACTCGGTTAGGATTGTTTTCACTGGAGTTCAGACTAATGAGGGAGGATCTCATAGAGACTTATAAAATTCTAACAGGACTAGACAGGGTAGACGTAGGGAGGATGTTCCCGATGGTGGGGGAGTCCAGAACCAGGGGTCACAGTCTGAGGATTCGGGGTAGACCATTTAGGACGGAGATGAGGAGACATTTCTTCACCCAAAGAGTGGTGAGCCTGTGGAATTCATTACCACAGGAAGTAGTTGATATCAAAACATTGAATGTATTCAAGAGGCGGCTGGATATAGCACTTGGGGCGAATGGGATCAAAGGTTATGGAGAGAAAGCAGGATTAGGCTATTGAGTTGGACGATCAGCCATGATAGTGATGAATGGCAGAACAGGCTCGAAGGGCCAAATGGCCTCCTCCTGCTCCTATCTTTTATGTTTCTATGTAGTGGTGGAAAGAACATGATCAGAGGGCAGCAACATAGGGTGATTGACAAAAGAAGACACAGTGACAGGAGGATTTTTTTTTAACGCAGCGAGTGGATACGGTGGCACAGTGGTTAGCACAGCTGCCTCACAGCGCCAAGGACCCAGGTTCAGTTCCGGCCTTGGGTCACTGTCTGTGTTTGCACATTCTCCCCGTGTCTGTGTGGGTTTCCTCCGGTTGCTCCGGTTTCCTCCCACAGTCCGAAAGATGTGCGGGTTAGGTGTATTAGCCATGCTAAATTGTCGCTTGGTGTGCCAAGTTTAGGGGGATTAGGATCTGGAACGTGCTGCTTCTGAAGGTGTGCTGGAGCAAGATTCCATTTGGACTTGCAAAACGGAATTAGTGAATCGCCCGGAGAGTGAGAATTTGCAGGGCTCTGGGCTGGGGAGTGGGAGCAGCTGAGATACTCTTGCACGGAGCACACACACACGAATCCTGTTCAAGGACAGCTAAGCAACAGAATCCATTGAATCCTACAGTGCAGAAGGAGGCCATTCAGCCCATCGAGTCCACACTGACCACAATCACATCCAGGCCCTATCCTCTATTGTACTGGTCCAACTCAGTGTCATATCCAGTTTCCCTTTTTTTTTGTAGACCCAGCTGAAGGCTGATTATTTTTAGATTGTGTCTGATTCTCTGGAGTGAGCCTTGAATCTTTCAACATGAAGGATTTGTGACTGTTGTATATTACTGAGCTCGGTACAGCACACAATACTGGAGGCTCCTGGTGCCTGTACAGCTTTGCTTTTTATTTATTCGTGGGATGCGAGCGTCACTAGCAAGGCCAGCACTTATTGCCTGTCCCAGATTACCCTCGAGAATTACCCTCCCCTTAATCCATGTGGCGTAGGTACCGGTTTAGCTCAGTTGGCTGGGTGGCTGGTTTGTGATGCAGAGTGATGCCAGCAGCATGGGTTCAATTCCCACACCGGCTGGGGTTATTCACAAAGGCCCCTCCCTCTCGACCTTGCCCCTCACCTGTGGTGTGGTGACCCTCAGGTTAAATAAATCACCACCAGTCAGCTCTCCCTCTCAATGGGGAAAGCAGCCTATAGTCATCTGTGAGTAAGGCTACTTTTCCCCGGGACATCGCATTCTGCATGGAGGTCGGTCACCAGTGGAGTGCCCCAGGGATCTGTTCTAGGGCCCTTACTCTTTGTGATTTTTATAAATGACCTGGATGAGGAAGTGGAGGGATGGGTAGGTAAGTTTGCTGATGACACAAAGGTTGGAGGTGTTGTGGATAGTGTGGAGGGATGTCAGAAGTTGCAGCGAGACATTGATAGGATGCAAGACTGGGCGGAGAAGTGGCAGATGGAGTTCAACCCAGATAAGTGTGAGGTGGTTCATTTTGGCAGGTCCAATAGGATGGCGGAATATAACATCAATGGTAGGACTCTTGGCAGAGTGGAAGATCAGAAGGTTCTTGGAGTCCGAGTTCATAGGACGCTCAAAGCAGCTGTGCAGGTTGAGGCTGTGGTTAAGAAGGCGTATGGTGTACTGGCCTTCATCAATCGAGGAATTGAGTTTAGGAGTCGTGAGATAATTTTGCAGCTAGATAAGACCCTGGTCAGACCACACTTGGAGTACTGTGCTCAGTTCTGGTCCCCTCATTACAGGAAGGATGTGGAAGCCATAGAAATGGTGCAGAGGAGATTTACAAGGATGTTGCCTGGGTTGGGGAGCATGCCTTGTGAGGATAGGTTGAGTGAGCTCGGCCTTTTCTCCTTGGAGAGACGAAGGATGAGGGGTGACCTGATAGAGGTGTATAAGATGTTGAGAGGTATTGATCGAGTGGATAGTCAGAGGCTTTTTCCCAGGGCTGAAATGGTTGCCACAAGAGGACACAGGTTTAAGGTGCTGGGGAGTAGGTACAGAGGAGATGTCAGGGGTAAGTTTTTCACTCAGAGGGTGGTGGGTGCGTGGAATGGGCTGCCAGCAACGGTGGTGGAGGCGGATTCGATAGGGTCTTTTAAGAGACTTTTAGATAAGCACATGGAACTTAGTAAGATAGAGGGTTCTCGGTAAGCCTAGTAATCGCTAAGGTAGGGACATGTTCGGCACAACTTTGTGGGCTGAAGGGCCTGTATTGTGCTGTAGTTTTTCTATGTTTCTATCGCCGTGCTTTTCTCTGTGGCTGTCCGATTATAATGGAGTGGCTTGCTCGGCCGTTTCAGAGGGGTGACTAAGAGTCAACCACATTGCTGTGGGTCACGTGTAGGCCAGACCGGGTAAGGATGGCAGATTTCCTTCCCAAAAGGACATTAGCAAACCAGATGGGTTTCTACAGCAACCCGGTAGTTTCACGATCATTATTAACGAGGTTAGCTTTTCATTCGTAATGTTGAATTTAATTTCTCCCAACGTCCTTGATGGGATTTTTTTGAACTCTTGAATCTGCAGCTTTAGTCCAGGGGGCCTCTGGGGGTTACTGGCCTGGGAACATTAAAACAACATGACCTTCCCCGCTAAGCCTCTGAATGAATGTAACATTGTCTGTTTCTCACATCAGTCTCTCTCTCTCGCTATCCCTGTCTGTGAGAGTGGCCATTTAGCTGCTATTTATACCGGTTAGTACTATTGTGTTGAAACGCACCCTGTTGTAATTGAGCTGAGATTGTTGCAAAGTCATTTCAAGTGGGCTGCTTGCAGGCAGAGATTGGAGTTTCACCTGATCCGTTTGAGCTGCTTTCAAAGAGATAAAGACCTCTCTCTCTCTCTCTCCAGTAGATCTGCTGCGGCATTTCTCGCATTCATTCTGATGACTTGCTGTGCGTTGCGAGGACAAATAAGGCATTACGCTTTGACTACAGGGCAGAGGACTGGGAGGCAAACGGGAGCGGGGAAAAGGCTTTGAATGAGGCGGCTCAATGGTTAGCACTGCTGCCTCACAGCGTCAGGGACCTGGGTTCGATTCCCTGCTTGGGTCACTGTCTGTGTGGAGTTTGTACATTCTCCCCGTGTCTGCGTGGGTTTCCTCCGGGTGCTCTGGTTTCCTCCCACAGTCTAAAGACGTGCTGGTTAGGTGCATTGGCCGTGCTAAATTCTCTCTGTGTACCCGAACAGTGTGGCGACTAGGGGATTTTCACAGTAACTTCATTGCAGTGTGAATGTAAGCCTACTTGTGACTAATAAATAAACTTTAACTTTGAATTGTCCGAGAGGAGGTTGGGGAAGGTGGAAGCACAGATTGTTGCGGAACATGGAAGAGAGGGGGCCTGAAGGATGTGGTGGAGTACTGGGGGGAGATACAAGGGGAACACAACGGGAGATTGGTACGTTAGTTAGGGGGGGTTAAGGAGTTGTGGCAGAGTGACTTTTCGACAGAGGTAACATTTGTGTTAATGGAGCAGTGAAATGCTACCAATCTGGAGTAAAACCCGGGGGTAGCAGAAGCCGTCCTTACCTGGTTTGGCCTACATGTGACTCCAGAGCCACAGCAATGTGGTTGACTCACAACTCCCCTCTGGCGACTAGGGAAGAGCAATAAATGTGGCCAGCCAGTGACGCCCATGTCCTACGAATGGATTTTTAAAAAAGCAGCAACAACACGTTTTGGGAAATCGGTGGGAAAATAAGCTGAAAATGAAATAAAACTGGCAGGGAAGGTGTGGAGCGAGAATTGAAGGTTTTCTTGAACAGACTTGAAATGGGAATCAACCAGGATGCCAAACCAAAGGACTCTCCTTAAAAGAGGCCAAACCAAAGGACTCTGTTGTCTCTTTATGTTATTTTGAGGTTGCAGAAGCTCGAGTATCAATTTCTACCTGAACTGGCACAAGGTCACTGTCTGTGTGGAGTTTGTACATTCTCCCCGTCTCTGTGTGGGTTTCCTCCGGGTGCTCCGGTTTCCTCCCACAGTCCAAAGATGTGCGTGTTAGGTTGATTGGCCATACTAAATTGACCCTAGTGTCAGGGCGATTAGCAGGATGAATGTGTGGGGTTACGGGGATAGGGCCTGGGTGGGATTGTGGTCGGTGCAGACTCGATGGGCTGAATGGCCGCCTTCTGTACTGTAGGGATTCTATGAAAGTGGGCAGAGTGCCCACCCAGTCCGCACAAAGCCTGCACTCAGGAACTGAACCATTACCCAGTCTGGGACTTCATTAGAATCAAGTCATCAAGCAGTCAGCAACAACCGACACAGCAGGAGAAAAGATCAGGAATAATAATTGGAATTTCCAGGGCAATGTTTACATGGGAATTTTTTTCACAGGAACAAGCGACCAAAATATTGGTTACTGCTTAAGTTGTAAAATTTACACATCTTTCTCTATCACACCTCAAAAATGACAAACCGTGATGTCAGCACATGGTGGAGCGTGTCTGCTGTGACCCAGTTGGTAACACACTCTCTCCTTCCTGAATCAGAGCTTACAGCCCACTCCAGAGAACTGAGCGTAAAAACCTAGGCTGACACTCCACTGTGGTATCAGATAGAATCCCTACAGTGCAGAAGGAGGCCATTTGGCCCATCGAGTCTGCACCGTCCACCATCCCACCCAAGCCCCATTCCTGCAACCCCACATATTTACCCTGCTAATCCCCCTGACAATATGGTCAATTTAGCATGACCCATCAACCTAACCCACACATCTTTGGACTGTGGGAAGAAACCGGAGCACCCGGAGGAAACCCACGCAGACACGGGGAGGCTGTGCAAACTCCACACAAACAGTGACACGAGGCCAGAAGTGAACCCGGGTCCCTGGCGCTGTGAGGCAGCAGTGCTAACCACTGTGCCACCGTGCCAACCCCGGGGAGTGCTACACTGTTGGAGGAGCTGTCTTTCAATGAAATATTTGATTTGATTTATTATTATCACATGTATTAGTATACAGTGAAAATTATTGTTTCTTGCACGCTACACAGGCAAAGCATACCGTTCATAGAGAAGGAAAGGAGAGAGTGCAGAATGTAGTGTTACAGTCATAGCTAGGGTGTAGAGAAAGATCAACTTAATGCAGGGTAGGTCCATTCAAAAGTCTGACAGCCGCAGGGAAGAAGCTGTTCTTGAGTCGGTTGGTACGTGACCTCAGACTTTTGTATCTTTTTCCCAATGGAAGAAGGTGGAAGAGAGAATGTCTGGGGTGCGTGGGGTCCTTGATTATGCTGGCTGCTTTTCCGAGATAGCGGGAAGTGTAGACAGAGTCAATGGATGGAAGGCTGGTTTGTGTGATGGACTGGGCTATGTTCATGACCTTGTGTAGTTTTTTGCGGTCGGTCGATCGGTGAGAATGTACCTAGCAAGAGCTGGCACCTTCAGTGAGGCTGGGCAGTGCAAAAGTGAAAGTGGGGTAGTCCTAAAGTTGGTCGGGTGGGGCAGCAGTGGGGGTAGACAGAAGAGGAGTGGGATTGTGGGGCGGGGGTGGTGGGGGAGCGTGGAGTTTACACGTCTGCTGTTGAAACAAAAATGAGGCTCACTTAATTTAGCAGGAAACCCACGCAGACATGGGGAGAATGTGTAACTCCACGCAGACAGTGACCCGAGGCTGGAATCGAACCCAGGTGCCTGGCACTGTGGGGCAGCAGTGCCAACCACTGGGCCACCATGTCGCCCTCAGCCAACAACACAACAAAAAATATTGGGCGGGATTTTCCGGCCGTTCCTGCTGGCAGGACCTTCTGGATCCACTGGAAGGATGGCGAACTGGCGGCGCAAGGTGTGAACAATGGGAAACTCCGTTGACGGCGGCAGGACTGGAAGAGTCACCTTTTCCGCCACAAAACATGCCACAGGAGGGGTAAGAAATCCCCCCCATGATCTGGTCGCTATCATCTTGATGTTTGCGGGAGCTTGCTATGTGAAAATGGTCTGCTGTGTTTCCTTCATTACAACAATGACTACACTTCCAAAAGGGCTTTTGGGATGTCTCACCGTTATGGAAGGTGCTATATATTATTTCTGTGCGGACATTATAGATCATAGAATCCCTACAGTGCAGAAGGAGGCCATTCGGCCTATTGAGTCTGCACCGACCACAATCCTACCCGGCCCTATTCTCGTAACCCCACATATTTACCATGCTACTCCCCCTGACACCAGGGGCAATTTAGCACGGCTAATCCACCTAACCCGCACATCTTTGGACTGTGGGAGGAAACCCACGCAGACAGGGGGAGAACGCGCAAACTCCACACAGGCAGTGACCCGAGGCCGGAATTGAACCGGGGTCCCTGGCGCTGTGGGGCAGCAGTGCTAACCACTGTGCTACCGTGCCGCCCTCTGTGATGAGAATAGCCAGTATCGATATGTTAACATCTCACATTTTGTTCCATTGAACCATAGAAATGTTGCAGAAGGCCATTCAGCCCGTCTTGCTCATACCAGCCCGAGGACACCCAGGTGCCCTTTTTAATCCCACCTTCCTGCACCCGGCCCATATCCCTGTAGCTCACAGCGCTTAAGGTGCAGCTCCAGGTACTTTTTAAAAGAGTTTAGGGTCTCTGTCTCCACCACCAACTCGGACAACGAATTCCAGACACCCTCTGCGTAAAACAAAGTTCTTCCGCATGACCCCCCTCTGCACCTATTGCCATTTATCTTGAATCTATGTTTAAAGTTAAGGTTTATTTATTTGTGTCACATGTAGGCTTACATTAACACTGCAATGAAGTTACTGTGAAAATCCCCGAGTTGCCACACTCCGGCACCTGTTTGGGTAACACTGAGGGGGAATTTAGCACGGCCAATTCATCTAACCAGCACGTCTTTTGGACTGTGGGAGGAAAACCGGAGCCCCCGGAGGAAACCCACGCAGACACGGGGAGAATGTGGAAACTCCACACAGACAGTGACCCGAGGTCGGGAATCCGAACCCGTGACCCCTGGCGCTGTGAGGCAGCAGTGCTGACCCACTGTGCTGCTCCCATGTGCCCTGGTTCTAGAATTCTCTACCAAGGGAAACGATTGTATCCTGTCCATTCTATCTCTTCCCCTCATAATTCCCTGGGAATTGAATCAGTTTGACGCCATTTTTTTGGTCATTTCAATTTCTGATATGCAAAGTAAGGTTTTAAAAAAAATATTCTGATGATATAAAATCCAAAGTTTACACAGTTGACGTTCATTACATAACACAAAATCCTTTATAAATCGGATATCTCATCTTACGTAAGTGAGTGTGAGGAAATGACAGAATCCACATTGCAGAGCTGCCGCTTCTTGTGTTAAGTGCTGAATTATAAATACTTTGCGGACTATAATTAAACTGAGAGGGAGACAGACGGGTAGGAATCCACCACCCCCTCCCCCCCCAACCGTCCTGCCAGTGCTAAACCCCAGCGGCCCTGACGCTGCTAAAACCCTCAGCCCAGTTCCGGCAAACTCTGGGATCATTTCCCAGCCACATTCCTACATCCCGACTCCTGCTGAATGCCAGACAACCAGCCGTGTCCAGCCAACCCTGCTCATCGCATTAATACATACTCTCAGCTTCTGTGTTGGGACAGTGTACAAATGAAATGCTTTCTAAAAGGTGTGACACTTGTAAATGTCGGTGTTTCAAAGAGACTTGTACAAGCCACGCAGAAAGTTAGTCGCCATGGAACTGTCGAATCCCCACAATGCAGAAAGAGGCCATTCAGCCCATCGAGTCTGCACCAACTCTCCAAAAGAGCATCCAACCCAGGCCCTCCTCTCTTGTCCTATTCTCGTAACCAAGCGCATTTACCATGGTCAATCCCCTTAACCTACACATCTTGGGACACTAAAGGACACTTTAGCATGGCCAATCCACTTAACCTGCACGTCTTTGGACTGTGGGAGGAAACCAGAGCACCCGTAGGAAACCCACGCAGACACGGGGAGAACGTGCAAACAGTCACCCAAGGCCGGAATTGAACCCGGGTCCCTGGCGCTGTGAGGCAGCAGTGCTAACCGCATTCGCGACTGGGATTCTCCGATGCTGCTGAAAGTGAATGGAATCGTGCTGGTTAGAGTCATAGAGGTTTACAGCATGGAAACAGGCCCTTCGGCCCAACTTGTCCATGCCACCCATTTTTATAGCCACTAGGCTAGTTCCAATTACCCGCGCTTGGCCCATTTCCCTCTATACCCATCTTACCCATGTAACTGTCTAAATGCTTTTTAAAAAGATAAAATTGTACCCGCCTCTACTACTACCTCTGGCAGCTTGTTCCAGACACTCACCACCCTCTGGGTGAAAGAATTGTTCCTCTGGACACTTTTGTATCTCTCCCCTCTCACCTTAAACCTATGCCCTCTAGTTTTAGACTCCCCTACCTTTGGGAAAAGATATTGACTATCTAGCTGATCTGTGCCCCTCATTATTTTGTAGACTTCTATAAGATCACCCCTAAGCCTCCTACGCTCCAGGGAAAAAAGTCCCAGTCTATCCAGCCTCTCCTTATAACTCAAACCATCAAGTCCCGGCAGCAGCCTAGTAAATCTTTTCTGCACTCTTTCTAGTTTAATAATATCCTTAAAGATGAACATATGCCAGCCTTGCCCATGACTGAATGTCTAAACACGGTGCGATCCCTCAGTGTTGCTTCTGCAGGGATCTGGAACGTTCCGGGGCAAGAATTTCTGGTCCCACCCACCTGGGAACCGGACATTCCTGCCCGAGGTCAATGGACGTATTGAAGGTTTGGTAAAGTCTACATCCCGCCTGCGACGATTCCCGCACCGGGGAGAATAAGAAATTTAACCCCATGGTTTCTATTTCACTTTCAGTACCTGGCCTGGAAAGTAATTTTAATTTATAGTCATCGCGTAAAATGAGCAATATTGAATCATAGAATCCCTACAATGCAGAAGGAAGCCATTCGGCCCATCGAGTGTACATCAACTCTCCAACAGAGCATCCCACCCAGGCCTTATCCCACATATTCTCCCCTCCAATCCCCCTAACCTATATATCTTGGGACACTAAGGGGCAATTTAGCATGGCCAATCCACCTAGCCTACACATCTTTGGACAGTGGGAGGAAACCGGAGCACCCGGAGACATGGGGAGAACATGCAAACCTCACCCGGACAGTCACCCAAAACAGAAGTTGAACCCGGGTCCCTGATGCTGTGAGGCAGCAGTACTAACCACTGTGCCACCCAGCCAATCAATCTTACCTTTCCATTGACTTCAGTTGAAAGGAAAGTCGGGTTGGCTGGAGGGGGACGGGAATTGAACCCGCGCTGTTGGTGCTGCTCTGCATCACAAACCAGCTGTCCAGCCAATTGAGCTAAACCAATGCTGGGCATCAATTGGGCATCCACTTGAGCTCCTTGGGTAGGAACAAAATTCTGTAGCCGGTGAGCGCCTGGGGACTGGGGTGTTTTTATTGCCTCTGTTAATCACATTTTGGTTTGATGTTTTAAGTTTGCTTTTGTTTGATGCAGTGTCCCTTTAAGTGGCTACTCTTTTGATTTGTCCCTTAGTTTGTTTAATTTAGTTCAATTGTCTCAACCTGAAATAGTATTTAGGAACAATTGTATGTGCCCAGTGGGCACTGGGGTGTTTGATGGACCCCGTTAGTCACATTTTGGTTACTTTGCAATTTGTTTTTGTTTGATGAATCATAGAAATCATAGAAACCCTACAGTGCAGAAAGAGGCCATTTGGCCCATCGAGTCTGCGCCGACCGCAATCCCGCCCAGGCCCTAACCCTACATATTTACCCATTAATCTCTCTAACCTACGCATCTCAGAACTCTAAGGGGCAATTAGCATGGCCAATCAACCTAACCCGCACATCTTTGGACTGAGAGAGGAAACCGGAGCACCCGGAGGAAACCCACGCAGACACGAGGAGAATGTGCCTTTATGAGAATGTGAAGTGTCCCTTTAAGGAGCTGCCTTTTTGATTGGTCCTTCAGTTTGCTTAATTTGGTTTAATTGGTTTAACCAAAAGAGTATATAGGAACCAACAGAAACTATGGCTGGTGGGTTACAAAGAGCATGCTTATAATAGAAACTAGAAGCAGGAGGAGGTCATTCGGCCCTTCGAGCCTGCTCCACCATTCATTATGATCATGGCTGATCGTCAAATTCAATATCCTGATCCGCCCCCCCCATATCCCTTGATCACCAAGAGCTATATCTAATATCTTCTTGAAATCACACTTTGGCCTCACCCACATTCTGTGGTTGTGAATTCCACACATTCATCACCTTCTGGATGAAGAAATTTCTCCTCACCTCAATTCACCTTATCCTCAAACTAGGACCCCTAGTTCTGCACTCTCCCACCATCGGGAACATTCTTTCTGAATCTACCCTGTCTAACCCTGTTAGAATTTTATAAGTTTCTATGAGATCCCCTCTCACTCTTCCAAACTCCAGTGAATATAATCCTAACTGACTTAGTCTCTCCTCATGTGACAGACCTGCCATCCCAGGAATCAGCCTGGTAAACCTTCACCTTCTATATAAAGGAATGTGTGTCTTTGTAAATAAAAGTGTGTAATGATTGGCTCCAGTTCTATCATAGAATCATAGAAACTCTACAGTGCAGTACGTGGCCATTCGGCCCATCTAGTCTGCACCGACAACAATCCCAGCCATGCCCTATCCCCGTATCCCTACATATTTACCCACTAATCCCTCTAACCTATGCATCCTGGGACACTAAGGGGCGATTTATCGTGGCCAATCAACCTAACACAGATATCTTTGGACTATGGGAGGAAATTGGAGGAAACCCACGCAGACACGGGGAGAACGTGCAGACTCCACACAGACGGTGACCCAAGCCGGGAATCGAACCCGGGTCCCTGGAGCTGTGAAGCAGCAGTGCTAACCACTGTGCCACCGTGCTGCATCCTCCACTGCCTCACTATCAAACATGCAGTGCCAAGATGAGAGGGTACAGGGTGGCTCCAAAATGTAGACTCTTGCGATGAATCCCCCCCTGATACAACCCGACACTGAAACTGTGGAACCAACGCCTGCTTAGGATTGTTGGCTATGTTTTGAAATTTATGGGTTTAATTAAGAGCTTGGTGTTGGGTGGGTCCCACCAGTGAATCCTAATTTTAAAAAAAACTGGCTTCTCGCAAACCATCTGTGTGGGGTGTAATCTGCCTGAAGGGTTATAAATTACAAACAAGGAGTCAAATTGTCGGTAACCTCTTCCTCTCCCGTGTTTATTGCGTCTGTGCCTCCTTCTGCTGGACTCTCGATTACCATCACTCTGCAGGTTCAATGCAGAAAGCAATGTCACAGATTTTTCAGGACCGCCGTGTTATCCCTGGAAAGAAGGGATTATGGGGATAAAATCCAACAATTTTACAACACAGAAGAAAGCCATTGTGGTGTCTGACGGTTCTCTCTGGGAGTCCAAATTGCCGTGCACTTTACATGCAGGTTGTAGTCTGGAGCTCTGGGTAGTGATGTGTTAAAGGCCATGGCTGAGGGTTAACGCCAAGCTGTTCAAATCCCAGAAGAGAAACTTGAAACAACTGCCCTCACGTTTGTGTTTGCAATTTGTACCGCATGAAGAAAGGTTTTGAAATCCAGACATGATGTCCCCGACTACTTGTGACGATAGCAAAGTAAATGTTTACTAAGAAATAGGAAAAACAATAAAATAGAATTGTACTTAAATAAGACCATGGCTTCACACAGGACCAATATTGTAAAACCGTTCAAACAATCTTAATTTAATCAGAGCTAACCTTCCCCATCTGTTCAGCAACAGATGGGCGGGTACGGTGGCAAAGTGGTTAGCGCTGCTGTCTCACAACGCCAGGGATCCAGGTTCGATTCCCAGCTGAAGTCAATGTCTGTGCGGAGTTTGCACATTCTCCCCGTGTCTGCACGGGTTTCCTCCGGGTGCTCCGGTTTCCTCCCACACTTCAAAGATGTGCGGGTTAAGTTGATTGGCCATGATAAATTGCCGCTTGGTGTCGGGGGACTAGGAGGGTGAATATGTGGGGTTGCGGGGATAGGACCTGGGTGGGATTGTTGTCGGTACGGAATCGATGGGCCAAATGGCCTCCTTTTGCAGTGTAGATCTAATGATTCTATGAACTCCTTATGGATTTTAAGATCTATAAAAGTCCAGTAACTTTTACCACACAGGACCTTTGATTTCTGTTGGGGTGCCCTCTGAGGTTAACAGCAATTGGTTTTCCAGATCTGTCTTCGTTCGCACTGGGTGGGACATGAACCCAGAGCTTCTAGATCAGAGGCAGGGACACTACCCACTGCACTACAAGACTTCCCTCTGATACTGTGCCAACTCTTGTTCTCCCCTCAGTCCTGTCTCTCTGACCTTTGACAACATTGTTTTTAATTTTGTCTTTTTTTCACTTCCCAACCCCTCCTTTTGTTGACCAGCGATTCCTGCTGTCTGCTGAGATCTAAATCAGCTTCCTTCATAACTTCGGTATCTGCTTAAATACATTCTGTCCTTTTGATCTCCCCATTGTCTCACCAAGTCTCTTTATAACTGCTCTCTCCCGGATTTGATTAACTTCTCTTTACTTTAGTTTTTCAAACTTTAAAAGAAAAGTAAACCCACTTACTTTACCCATGACACCTTTTTTTTCATAACTTGGAAATCTTCCCCTTTGAATCACAACAACCCATTCAAATACATTCCTGTTTTTTCACCATCCTTACTAAATTACCTTCGATAAGCCTCTGTTTGAAGTATTGCTAGGCGCATTACCCCATAGTTTAGATTCACAGAATCCCTTGCTTCAATTTCCACTCACGTGCCCCAACATTTTTAAAGTATGACCAGAATACGACCAACAGAAAGTTATTCCAATTTCTTGGGTTTTCCTGACACCCAGCAGAGGCTGCAACATTCCTTTATGATGTGGAGATGCCGGCGTTGGACATTCCTTTATCACAAGGCTGACCAGGAAATCTTTCCCACACTTATTGCCTGTTGCTGCTGTTTGTTGGAAGGATTTCCAGGTTGATGCTCAGTCTGTTTGACCACATTATTTGGGCGGCACGGTAGCACAGTGGTTAGCACTGCTGCTTCACAGCTCCAGGGACCCGGGTTCGATTCCCGGCTCGAGTCACTGTCTGTGTGGAGTTTGCACGTTCTCCCTGTGTCCGCGTGGGTTTCCTCCGGGTGCTCCGGTTTCCTCCCACAGTCCAAAGATGCGTGGGCTAGGTTGATTGGCCATTCTAAATTGCCCCGGAGTGTCCCGGGATGCATAGGTTAGAGGGGTTAGTGGGTGAATATGTAGGGATATGTGGATAGGGCCTGGGTGGGATTGTGGTGGCTGCAGACTCGATGGGCCGAATGGCCTCTTTCTGCACTGTAGGATTCTATGATAATTATCTCTTCAAATCTCTAGAGTGTAGAAGGAGGCCATTCTGCCCATCGAGTCTGCATTTACCCTTGCTAGTCCCCGTGATACTAAGGAGCAATTTAGCATAGCCAATCGACCTAAGACACATATCTTTGGACTGTGGGAGGAAACCGGAGCACCCAGAGGAAACCCATGCGGACCCGGGGTGAATGTGCAAACTCCACAGACAATGACCTGAGGCCGGAATCGAACCCAGGTCCCCGGCGCTGTGAGGCAGCAGTGCTAACTGCTGTGCCACCATGCCGCCCCTTGATGATCTCCTTGGTCATCAAGTTCTGGGCTGGGACTTGAACCTGGAACTTCTTGATCAGAGTCGGGGACATTCCCCACTGCACTATAAGACTTGCCTATGGAACTGTGCCAATTCTTATGACTTCCTTATGATACTGTGACAACTCTTGTTTTCCCCTCAGTCCTATCACTCTGCCTTTTTCCTACATTGTTTTCAATTCGGTTTTTCTGACACCTCACTTTGTTCTTTTATTAATAATTTTTAACTGACCAGAGAAATCAGATTTACCTGTTTGGCTTTATTTAAAAAATGAATGCCTCTGTTGTTAGGGTACAGGTCAGACA
Organism: Mustelus asterias; assembly: GCF_964213995.1. Taxonomy (NCBI): domain Eukaryota; kingdom Metazoa; phylum Chordata; class Chondrichthyes; order Carcharhiniformes; family Triakidae; genus Mustelus; species Mustelus asterias. The sequence continues at coordinate 9,380,018 of NC_135813.1, forward strand.
CTCATTACATTATGAAATTAGACTAGACCCCAACATTTGCTATTTTTGTATTAATGTGAGGAAGATATGATGTTTCACTCCAGGTGGGTGGCACAGTGGTTCGCACTGCTGCCTCACAGCGCCAGGGACCCGGGTTCAATTCCGGCTTCGGGTCACTGTCTGTGTGGAGTTTGCACATTCTCCCCATGTCTGCGTGGGTTTCCTCCCACAGTCCAAAGATGCGCGGGTTAGGTTGATTGGCCATGGGCGATTGACCCTAATATCAGGGGGATTAGCAGGGTAAATATCTGGGGTTATGGGAATAGGGCCTGGGTGGGATTGTGGTCGGTGCAGACTCGATGGGCCGAATGGCCTCCTTCTGCACTGTGGGGATTCTATTCCATGATTCTATGAGGTGTGATTCTACTGATCAACTGGGAAGTTTTTATCAGAGCAAACTTCATTTAACAATACAGTTTAACTATAACAAATTAATTAGCTTAACAAATTAATTAGCTTAACATTTAACATTTGAACCATGCTTAAACATGACAAGATACAATTCTTAACGACTAACCTATTCCGATGAGTTACAATTCAAGCAATATACTTCTTACAGACTTAAAACCCCTCTTCAAAATCAGTAAGCAAAACACAGGCTTGTAATTAGATTGCCAGAACTGAAGTTCTCTGAGCAATTCTGGAGAGAGAGATGGAGAGACATGCCTTGCTTCTTTCAGAAGCAGGAAGGAACTGACTGTTTTTAAAGAAAAGAAACTACATATGTTCCCTGCAAGCCTAGCTCCTCCTACTAACACACTCTGTCTCTGTCAATCAACCAAACCAAAACCCTATTCTGAAACCAGAAAGGAAACCTAAGTAAACACAAATGCGTTAACTCTGTTTATACAAACACACAATTAGCTAAAAGTAGTCATTATGCTGCATTCTCAACATTCGAGCTGCCTGTTATCCCAGACATATTGGCACCGTGTAAAACAGAGCTGACTTTTAAATATACCCCTTGCAAGAAACATGATTTTAAAAAAACATTCCTTATAGGCACAGTATCATCACACTATGCAACCTCCTTTCTGTCCAATTATTTTTTCTTAACTTTTTGCATGCGAAGGGGATCAAAGGATGCTGGGTTCAGGGGTCAAAGGATATGGGATTTAGGGGAATGGGGTTGAGGTGGAAGATCAGCTATGATTTTATTGAATAGCAGAGAAGGCTGAATAGCCTATTGCTGCTCCTAATCTTCATGTTCTTGAAGCACTTGTATATTTGCTAGCTGCTCCCAAGTGGGGTGCTGGGATGTAGATTCGTGAGCATTGTGTGCCACAGTCTGGGCAATGTGTGTGTCTACAACACGTGGACTGCAGTGGGTCAAGATGGCGGCTTATCACCTTCCCAAGGGCAATTAGGGATGGGTAATAAATACTAGAATAGCCACTCACATTCCTTCCTTTACCAGCGACGCCCACATCCTGTGAAAGAATAAATATAAAACCTCTTTTCTTTTACCTTTGGAAGCTGAGAGCCTGTGATTCCTTTCATTGCAAGCATTGGGCGGCAGGGTGGCACAGTGGTTAGCACCCCTGCCTCACAACTCCAGGGACCTGGGTTCGATTCTGACCTTGGCTCACTGTCTGTGTGGAGTTTGTACATTCTCTCCCAGCCTGCGTGGGTTTCCTCCGGGTGCTCCGGTTTTCTCCCACAGTCCAAAGATGTGCAGGTTAGGTGGATTCGCTGTGCTAAATTCATTTAATTTGGTTTATTATTGTTACATGTATTGGTATTTAGTGAAATGTATTGTTTCTTGCGTGCTACACAGACAAAGCATACTGTTCATAGAATACATAGGGGAAAAGGGAAGGAGAGGGTGTAGAATGGCGTGCTACAGTTATAACTAGGGTGTACAGAAAGATCAACTTAATATATGATTTGATTTATTACTGTCACATGTATTAACATACAGTGAAAAATATTGTTCCTTGCGCGCTATACAGACAAAGCATACCATTCATAGAGAAGGAAACGAGAGAGTGCAGAATGTAGTGTTACAGTCATAGCAAGCGTGTAGAGAAAGATCAACTCAGTGTGAGGTAAGTCCACTCAAAAGTCTGACAGCAGCAAGGAAGAAGCTGTTCATGTGTCAGTTGGTACGTGACCTCAGACTTTTGTATCTTTTTCCCGATGGAAGAAGGTGGAAAAGAAAATGTCCGGGGTGCGTGGGGTCCTTAATTATGCTGGCTACTTTGCTGAGGCAGCAGGAAGCGTAGACAGAGTCAATGGATGGAGGCTGGGTTGCGTGATGGATTGGGCTACATTCACGATCTTTTGTAGTTTCTTGCGGTCTTGGATAGAGCAGGAGCCATACCAAGCTGTGATACAACCAGAAAGAATGCTTTCTATGGTGCATCTGTAAAAGTTGGCGAGGGTATGGTAGGTCCATTCAAAGGTCTGCTGGCAACAGGGAAGAAACAGTTCTTGAGTCGGTTGGTACGTAAAGGGGAGGTCCCAGAGGATTGGAGAATAGCCAATGTTGTTCCTTTGTTTAAGAAGGGTAGCAAGAATAATCCAGGTAATTACAGGCCGGTGAGCCTTACACCAGTGGTAGGGAAATTATTGGAGAGGATTCTTCAAGACAGGATTTATTCCCACTTAGAACTAAGTGGACGTATTAGTGAGAAGCAACATGGTTTTGTGAAGGGGAGGTCGTGTCTCACAAACTTGATCGAGTTTTTCGAGGAAGTGACAAAGATGATTGATGAGGGAGGGCAGTGGATGTTGTCTACATGAACTTCAGTAAGGCCCTTGACAAGGCCCCTCATGGCAGGCTGGTGCAGAAGGTGAAGTTGAATGGGATCAGAGGTGAGCTGGCAAGGTGGATACAAAACTGGCTCGGTCAAAGAAGGCAGAGGGTAGCAGTGGAAGGGTGCGTTTCTGAATGGAGGGCTGTGACAAGTGGTGTTCCTCAGGGATTAGTGCTGGAACCTTATGCTGTTTGTAATATATATAAATGATTTGGAGGAAAATGTAACTGGATTGATTAGTAAGTTTGCGGACGACACAAAGGTTGGTGGATTTGCGGATAGCGATGAGGACCATCAGAGGATACAGCAGGATATAGATCAGTTGGAGACTTGGGCGGAGAGATGGCAGATGGAGTTTAATCCAGACAAATGTGAGGTAATGCATTTTGGAAGGTCTAATACAGAGAGGAAATATACAGTAAATGGCAGAACCCTTAGGAGTACTGATAAGCAGAGGGATCTGGGTGTACAGGTACACAGGTCACTGAAAGTGGCAATGCAGGTGGAGAAGGTAGTCAAGAAGGCATACGGCATCCTTGCCTTCATCGGCCGGGGTATTGAGTTTAAAAATTGGCAAGTCATGTTGCAGCTTTACAGAACCTTAGTTAGGCCGCAATTCGAATATAGTGTTCAATTCTGGTCGCCACACTACCAGAAGGATGTGGAGGCTTTGGAGAGGGTACAGAAAAGATTTACCAGGATGTTGCCTGGTATGGAGGGCATTAGCTATGAGGAGAGGTTGGAGAAACTTGGTTTGTTCTCACTGGAGCGACAGAGGTTGAGGGGAGACCTGATAGAAGTCTACAAGATTATGAGAGGCATGGACAGAGTGGATAGTCAGAAGCTTTTCCCTAGGGTGGAAGAGTCAATTACTAGGGGGCACAGGTTTAAGGTGCGAGGGGCAAGGTTTAAAGGAGATGTACGAGGCAGATTTTTTACACAGAAAGTAATGGGTGCCTGGGACTTGTTGCCGGGGGAGGTAGTGGAAGCGGATATGGTAGTGACTTTTAAGGGGCGTCTTGACAAGTACATGAATAGGATGGGAATAGAGGGATATGGTCCCCAGAAGGGTAGGGGGTTTTAGTTAAGTTGGGCAGCATGGTTGGTGCAGGCTTGGAGGGCTGAAGGGCCTATTCCTGTGCTGTAATTTTCTTTGTCCTTTGTAAACTGGAGAACTCCTTCAATGAGCTGGCAGAGGGACAATGGGCCAAGTGACCCATTGACCTGGTGCATTCTGTTTAAGATCCACACTTGTTAATGTATCCATGATGAATATTTTATATATAAAGAGAATATGACCGGAGTGCGTGGGGTCCTTGATTATGCTGGCTTCTTTTCTGAGGCAGCGGGACGTGTAGACGGAGTCAATGGATGGGAGGCTGGTTTGCCCCTTAGTGTCCAAAGATGTGTAGGTTAGGTGGATTGGTCATGGTAAATGCATAGGTTTACAGGGATAGGGCGGGTTTAGGCCTCAGTAAGAGTCAGTGCTGACTCAATGGGCTGAATGGCCTTCTCCTGCACTGTAGGGATTCTATGAAGCACGAAGAGCTGACTTTGCATTTCCACAATTCAAGAAGGTCATAATGGCTGCCCGTGAGATTCAGAGAGGAATCTCTGATGGTTAACTGTGAGATTGGGTGGAATCTCTCTGGCCATCAGGAGGAGAAGAGTGTGGATGACAACAGCAGCATTCTTCCAGTGGCAAGATGGCTTCAGTCATACCATGTGACTTTGGGGGTTGGTCTACATGGTTTTCTGTGCTGTTAGGCCCAGTCACCGATTGTGCATATTCTACAGATCCCCATGTACCACAGAAGCAGTGGGACCCATTGAAATTAAGAGCAATCCTTGATGCTCGGATCCCTTCCTGTGGCCTCCGTGATGGCTGCCCAAACTCGCAGTGCTGGAGTACACGTTAACCCAAGTCCCCGTTCTGAGCATCTCAGGAGAATTTATTCCCTTATTTTAGCAACAAGTTAATCAGCATCTCTTCCAGGAGCACAGGCCCTGTGCGGACCTGTGACACGACAGGGTCACGAGTCTCCGTTCCCCGTTGGAGCACAAAGATAAAAGTGTCTTAAAATTAACTGAAGACTCGGAGGAATGAGCCGAACAAATAGCCAATCTGCAACTCCTTATAAAACACTAAAAATTAAAGCAACGTCCTGCGGATGCTGGAAATCTGAAATAAATGCAGAAAATGCCGGAAGCTTGAAGAGCTCTGGAGGTCCGACAGCGTCTGCGGAGCACCGGCTGCTTCTTTGTGGCATTTTCCAATTTCCAGCATCCACCCATGTTTGGCTCCTTAGAAAACAACGGCAGGAATTCTCCAGCCATTCACGCCCACGGGATTATCTGGTCTTGCCGGAGGTGCATTCCCTGCCGCAGGATTCCCGGCAAGCATGGGGTGGCTTCAATGGGAATTCCCATTGACTGTGGCAGGACCAGAGGATCCCACCACCAGTGCACGGCACGTTACCTCCCACCGCCAAGCAAACCACTGAGGGAAGGCCGGAGAATCTCCCCCAACCTCACTGACCTGTGTGTGCGTGAGTGTTTTTGATTTGACTTATTATTGTCACAGGTATTAACATAGTGAAAAGTATTGTTTCTTGTGTGGTATACAGACAAAGCATACCGTTCATAGAGAAGGAAATGAGAGAGTGCAGAATGTAGTGTTGCAGTCATAGCTGGGGTGTAGAGAAAGATCAACTTAATGCGAGGTAAGTCCATTCAAAAGTCTGATGGCAGCAGGGAAGAAGCGTTGGTTGGTACGTGACCTCAGACTTTTGTATCTTTTTCCCGACGGAAGAAGGTGGAAGAGAGGGTGCGTGTGTGTCCGTGTCCATGTCCACATTGTCATGTCAGGAATTGGGATGAGGACTCCGGGTAATGGGGTGAATACCTGATATTAAACATCTCTGTGGCTTCCCTTTTGTTTTTCTGCAGCCCTGAAGGAGATCCACCAGTTGTTGGGAAAATCCATGTACCTGTACTGCTCTGGAGAATGGAACGCCAGTGTGGTACTCCCGGGTACGGAAAACCTTGATCCTTTACTGGAGGCCTCGTCAACGCACCCTCCACCCTCGCTCCAGAACCGAGGATTCACAGGTACAATCCAAGACAGGGAAAGACCCTGAGACCAATCCCGTCCTTGCCATCCAATTCCAATGTCTTCTAGATGTCTTCATGTCCTTAATCCACCTCAACTAGGAGGTGGATTAAGGACATGCCTTGTCCGCTCTGTGCGTTGGCTTTGTAACTTGGAGAATGGAGTTTTAAAAAAAATCAATAAACAAACCCAAGCAGGTGACTTTATTGACCTAATTTGGAGTCAATGGGCTTTAAATGAAAGTATTAGTGATAATCCCCATCTCCTGTCCCCCTCTCGCTATGGTTCCACTGGGAAAGTATTTCCCTTGGAGCAGAGCAGAGATTTACTAAACAGGTTTAAAATCAGGAGGGAATTTGAGAAAGAGTAAATGAAGGGAAACTGCTTGTGGTGGTGGTGGAATAATAGGTAACCAGAGGACCCAAATTTCAGATGTGTTGTACCTGTTAATTCTCAGATACTTTCAACCAGTTTACTTACTCCAAGGTTTTACCCCGGTGCCCTTATTTGCAAGGTGGACAAAGGACAAACACAAGTAAAGATTCAACAAGTTTATTAAATAACACTATTAACCCTTAAATTACCCACATAAAACAAGAGGATACCCCAGCAGATTCAAGTATACTACCCGTAAAGATGGCTTGGTTAAACTGCAGGCCCGATTCTCTGAGTCCCCTCTGGTCTGTCGTCACGAAGGTGAGTCTCGATGGCCGCTTCTTCCTTCCTTCCTTCTCTGGTCAGTCTTCCGAATGGACACGGCTGTCTCCCCTGTCGAGTCTTTTTCTCCTTGTGCCTCTGAGTGTGTTCCTTTATCCCCAGCCTGCTTGCCTTTCCAGAAACTTCTCTGGCTTCTGGCCAATGAGGTCCCAGGAGGGGGTTCCAATACCCAGTGGGTTTCTTGATGTCTGCCTGACAGGACACCAGGGTCCGCCCCCCCAGGTGTCCATCTCCATGTTGTTAAACTTGTTATCAGGTAAGGTTTCTACAGGATCTCTTGGTGACAGAAAGTCTGGCCCGATCTGGGCTTCTAACAATAGACCGATGCATTTCAATGAGGTGCCATGATCTCCTGCTAAGTCTCAAGTAGAGTGTAACGACCTTTGATGGGCGGTTGATGGGTCAGGCCCAGACACATTTGTGTATTGTACAATTGGCCTGCCTGCGGTTTGACTGTGTTTGATTTCAATATGCCCAATTCTTTAATTTAGGATATCCAATTTTATCAGCCTTAAAACTAGGCCCTGTTTATATCACCACAGATGATTGGCAAAAGAGGCAAAGCTGTCATTGGTGAGGGCGGTACAGTGGTTAGCACTGCTGCCTCACAGCCCCAGGGACCTGGGTTCGATTCCTGGCTTGGGTCACTGTCTGTGTGGAGTCTGCACGTTCTCCCCGTGTCTGCGTGGGTTTCCTCCGGGTGCTCCGGTTTCCTCCCACAGTCCAAAAGACGTGCTGGTTAGATGAATTGGCCATGCTAAATTCTCCCTCAGTGTACAGTCCAAAGATGTGCGGGTTTAGGTGGATTGGACATGCTAAATTGCCCCTTAGTGTCAGGGGGACTAGCTATGGTGAATGCATGGGATTATGGGGATAGGGCGTGGGTGAGATTGTGGTTGGTGCAGACTCGATGGGCTGAATGGCCTCCTTTTGCACTGCAGGATTTTATGACACTAAGAAGTCTCACAACACCAGGTTAAAGTCCAACAGGTTTATTTGGAATCACAAGATTTCGGAGCGACGCTCCTTCAGCAGGTGAGTGTCAGAGTGCCGCTCCTTCCCCAGACTCACCTGAGGAAGGAGCAGAGCTCCGGAAGCTCGTGATTCCAAAAAAACCTGTTGGACCTGGTGTTGTGGGACTTCTCACTTGTGCCCATCCCAGTCCAACGCCGGCGTCTCCACATCTTGGCGACAGTGGGGGAGGCTGTGAGGGAGACGGCGGTAATGCCAATGGGGTAGGACCTCCGAGACCTGGGCTAATGCTCTGGTTCGAGATCCCATCACAGCAGCTGGTGGAGTTTAAATTCAAGTAAGAAAATAAATCTGCAATACAAAGCTAGTCCCAGGAATGGGACCAATGTAATGTACAATCAAGAGGACTTTCGCAGTAACTTCATTGCGGTGTTAACGTAAGCCTACGTGTGACACTAATAAATAAACTTAAAACTAATGATGACCATGTCAACTGTCCTTGTCGGAAAGACCCGGGATAACTAAATTAGCAGCTCTGTGGGAATAGAGTGCAGGAATGGGACTGGCTGGATTGGACTGCAAAGAGACAGCATGGACTCAACGGGCCGAACGTCCTCCTCCTTTCGGGCAATGACACCAACAGCAGGTTTTATCCCACTGGCGGAATCCTCACCAACATCGCTGGACTGTTGAATGGTTTGCCGCACTTTCTGGCCCCGCCCCTACCTCCTGGCCCCACCCCCACCCCCTGGTCCCACCCACCTTTCAGCCCCACCCACTGCCTGGCCCCACCCCCTCTGTGACGGAATGGTGAAGTGCCACCCTGCGGCATGGTAGCACAGTGGTTAGCACTGCTGCTTCACAGCTCCAGGGACCTGGGTTCGATTTCCGGCTTGGGTCACTGTCTGTGTGGAGTTTGCACATTCTCCTCGTGTCTGCATGGGTTTCCTCCGGGTACTCCTGTTTCCTCCCACAGTCCAAAGATGTGCGGGTTAGGTTGATTGGCCATGCTAAAATTGCCCCTTAGTGTCCTGAGATGTGTAGGTTAGAGGGATTAGCGGGTAAATATGTAGGGATATGGGGGTAGGGCCTGGGTGGGATTGTGGTTGGTGCAGACTCGATGGGCCGAATGGCCCCCTTCTGCACTGTAGGGTTTCTATGATTCTATGACACCCCAGGCATTTCTCTCTGGTGTCCTTTTCGATATATAACATCAATAAGCCCGCCCACACTCAACATCATCACAAACAGTTTACCTGGTCCTTACCCCAATAACAACCCCTTCCCCCTCCCCCGCCACACCTCCCCCTCCTCACCCCAGACGGGGGATATGGGGGGTCTTTGTCTTTTTCTTCCCCAAAGCTACGAGGCCACAAGTGTAAAGCGGCGCAGATCCTCTTCCAGCCTACAGGTGGCAGACTGCTCCCAGCAACACAAATGGAGCGGCGGGGGTTAAATTTGTCAAACTCCTGCCCCGTCCAGGTTCACTAATGTCCTGTTAGGGAAGGAAATCTGCCGTCCTTACCTGGTCTGGCCTACATGTGACTCTGGAGCCTCAGTAATGTGGTTGACGCTTAACTGCCCTCTGAAACGGCCCAGTGAGACGCTCAGTTCAAAATGTAATAAGGGATGGGCAATAAATGTTCACAAAATAATTTTTTTAAAAAGCATTTTGACGCAGTGAGTTATCGCGACTTGGAATGTGCTGCCTGAAAAGTTTAAAAGTTAAAGTTTATTTATTAGTGTCGCAAGTAGGCTTACATTAACACTGCAATGAAGTTACTGTGAAAATCCCCGAGTCGCCACACTCCGGTGCCTGTTCGGGTACACTGAGGGAGAATTTAGCACGGCCAATGCACCCTAACCAGCACGTCTTTCAGACTGTGGGAGGAAACCGGAGCACCCGGAGGAAACCCACGTGGGGAGAATGTGCAAACTCCACACAGACAGACACCCAAGCTGGGAATTGAACCCAGGTCCCTGGCGCTGTGAGGCAGCAGTGCTAATCACTGTGCCACCGTGCCGCCCCCCCTCCCCCCCAAGGGTGGTGTAAACAGATTCAATTGTGACTTTCTAAAGGGAATTGGATAAATAGTTGACAGGAAAGAAAGATTACAAACCTTGGAAGGGAGCGGAAAATGCGCTCTGCAAAAGATGGGCCGAATGGCCTCCTGTTCTGTATCTATGACTTTCAATGGTTATTTCTGCTCCCGTGTGACAGTGTATCTCTTGTTGCAGATCGACTGTTTTATATCTACACCTCAGGAACAACTGGCATGCCCAAGGCAGCTATTGTTGTCCACAGCAGGTAAGGACCCATGTCTTGAGGATGTCTAAAGATCAAATGACCCTTGTAGAGAGCCAGCACAGACTAGATGGGCCGAATAGCCTCCCACAATGCTGCAACGATTCTATGTTTCTATTTTTTGCTCCCCTGCCAGCTGGCTTTCCCTTTATAGCTGCCCCCTTCCCTCCTTTATTCTTCCGACAGGGAGAGCAGATGCGCTCACAGCAGAGTTCCCTCAGTGACCTTGAGCTGCCAGTGCTGAGAGGCTGCTTTCAGTCCCGTGCCCTGCCGCTGTGCCAATCCAGCGATAGCGGGCGCCCCCCTCCGATAGTGTGAGGAGCCACTCTTCCACCAGGGCTGGACGGGACAGGGGTTTGACAGATTTAACCCCCGCCGCTCCATTTGTGTTGCTCGGAGCAGTCTGCCACCTGTAGGCTGGAAGAGGATCTGCGCCGCTTTACACTTGCGGCCTCGTAGCTTTGGGGAAGAAAAAGACAAAGACCCCCATATTCCCCCGTCTGGGGTGAGGAGGGGGAGGTGTGGCGGGGGAGGGGGGGTTTATTATTGGAGTAAGGACCAGGTAATCTGTTTGTGATGATGTTGAGTGTGGGCGGGCTTATTGATGTTATATATCGAAAAGGACACCAGAGAGAAATGCCTGGGGTGTCACAGGGTGGCACTTCACCATTCTGTCACAGAGGGGGTGGGGCCAGGCAGTGGGTGGGGCTGAAAGCTGGGCGGGACCAGGGGGTGGGGTGGGGCCAGGAGGTAGGGGTGGGGCCAGAAAGTGCAGCAAACCATTCAACAGTCCAGCGATGTTGGTGAGAATTCCGCCAGTGGGATAAAACCTGCTGTTGGTGTCATTGCCCGACAGGAGGAGGACGTTCGGCCCGTTGAGTCCATGCTGTCTCTTTGCAGTCCAATCCAGCCAGTCCCATTCCTGCACTCTATTCCCACAGAGCTGCTAATTTAGTTATCCCCGGGTCTCCGTCCAATTTCCTTTTGAAATCGTTAATCACCTCCCGCCGCTTGTCTGCAGTAAATTCCAGGTCATGGCCACTCACTGGGTAACCTGGTTGTTCCCGTACCCTCACCCGCTGCCCGATACCTTAAATCTGTCCACTCCAGCCCGTGCCCCATGGTCACAACTTTATTTTTATTACCTTATCTAAAGCTGTGACAATCTGGAGACCTTGAGACGCCTCATTTTCTTCCAGTGTGGCCATGAAGATCATCTTCGTGCACCTGAGAGGGCAGACAGGCCCTTGGTTTAAAGACTCATCATGAAAGATGCCACCTCAGACACTGATGCGCTCCAGTGGCTGGCAGCACCAGTCTAGATTTGGCACTCGCTCTCTGACACGGCAGGGGTGGGGTGGGGTGGTGGCAGGGGGGGGGGGGGTGTTGGGAGGGGGGGGGAGTCTGCTCCCACCAAGCTGACCGTCACCTAATGTTGTCTGCAGTTACCCATTCCTTACAATGGGAACACCTCACCCGGCAAACTCTACCAATGCGATGCGGCAGAGGGAGGTGGAGAACATTCCGGGAGGATTACCAATTGAGGATTTGAATCATCCATTCCCTGCCAAAAAAATGAACCTGTCCAAGCCTTGCACTTTTTTAGAATTACCCGGGAGCTTATAGATCCCTGTTGCTTTCTCCGTGGCAAAGCCTCTGCCAATCAGTGTGGACTTGCCAACCAACCACCCGTTTCATCTGCAGTATAAATCGTTGCGAGTGTTTGAAATTTGGTGGTATTGCATTTGTCCTGATGAGTGGAGGGTGAAAAACTTCGACAACCTGTCTCTCTTTTCAGCGATATTCTAGAATTTGAATTGCATCCTGAATTTTCTCTCTCCCATCCAGGTATTACCGAATGGCAGCTTTGGTTTATTACGGTTACCGTATGCGTGCCGATGACATTGTCTATGACTGTTTGCCTCTCTACCACTCTGCAGGTAACCTGGGGGAGGCACTGGGGGAGTTTGGGGTACAGGGAGGGAGAGAGTGCAGCTCCCAGTAAACACTGTCACTCACCAGTCAGTCAGCAACACGTTGGCATAGTAGTTAGCACTGCTGCCTCACAACGCCAGGGTTCAATTCCCGGCTTGGGTCACTGTCTGTGTGGAGTCTCACGTTCTCCCCGTGTCTGCGTGGGTTTCCTCTGGGTGGTCTGGTTTCCTCCCACAGTCCGAAAGACGTGCTGGTTAGGTGCATTGACCCGAACAAGCGCTGGAGTGTGGCGACTGGGGGAATTTCACAGTAACTTCATTGCAGTGTTAATGTAAGCCTACTTGTGACATTAATAAATAAACTTTTACTTTAAATACCTGAACCCAAACATGGCTTTCTTTTCATTGCACCATGCTACTTAGAACAAAGACCAGGGCGGCACGGTGGCACAGTGGTTAGCACTGCTGCCTCACAGCGCCAGGGACCCGGGTTTGATTCCCAGCTTGGGTCACTGTCTGTGTGGAGTTTACACATTCTCCCCATGTCTGCGTGGGTTTCCTCCGGATGCCCCAGTTTCCTCCCATAGTCCGAGATGTGCTGGTTAGGTGGATTGGCCGTGCTAAATTCTCTCTGTGTAACCGAACAGGCACCAGAGTGTGGCGACTAGGGGATTTTCACAGTAACTTCATTGCGGTGTTAATGTAAGCCTACTTGTGACACTAATAAATTAACTTTAACTATTAGAGTCATAAGAGTCATAGAGCAATACAGCACGGAAACAGGTCCTTCGGCCCAACCTGTCCATGCCAACCATGGTGCCCTCCCAGCTAGTCCCAATTGCCCACATTTGACCCAATTCCCTCTAAGCCTTTCCCATCCATGTATTTATCCAAATGCTTTTTAAATGTTGCTGTTGAACCTGCCTCAACCACTTTCTCTGGCAGCTCATTCCATACACACACCGCCCTCTGCGTGAAGAAGTTGCCACTCAGGTCACTTTCAAATCTTTCCCGCCTCACCCTAAAGCTTTGCCCCCTAGTTTTGGACTCCCCTTCCCTAGGAAAAAGACAATATGCGTTCGTTGAAAGTTTTTAATCCCTCGTGTTTTTTTCTGACAAATTTCGCATCCTCCGCTGTAAGGGTAGATACTGAGAGGATGTTTCCCCCTCCTCTGGGAACCTAGAACTAGGGGGCAGAATTTCAGAATGAGGGGTGGAATTTTACAGCCCCTTCCCAGTGAGGCTGGGACCAGAAAATACAGTGAGTCACTTAAAAACCTATCAACTCTGGCGGGAATGGAAAATCGCACTGGCAGGAGGGCTGGAAAAGTTCGCCCAAGGAACCTACCATTTAAGATGGTGAAGAAGAAGAATTTCTTCTCTCTCTTATCTTTGAAATTCTCTAGCTCAGAGAGCTGTGGAGGCTGGGTCATCGGATCTGTTCAAGGCCAGCACGGTGGCACAGTGGTTAGCGCTGCTGCCTCACAGCACCAGGGACCCGGGTTCGATTCCAGCCTTGGTTCTGTGTCTGCGTGGGTTTCCTCCGGGTGCTCCGGTTTCCTCCCACAGTCTAAAGGTGTGCAGGTTAGGTGAATTGGCCATGCTAAATTGCCCCTCAGTGACCCAAGTTGTGTAGGTTGGGGGATTGGTGGGGTTATAGGGATAGGGTGGGATGGTGAGCCTGAGTATGATGTTCTATCAGAGAGTTGGTGCAGACTCGATGGGCTGAATGGCCTATCCCTGCCCCTACATTCTTCTGATTGGGGGATTGGCCTATATCGCTCAGTGAGACCAGCCAAGGTTGTCTACATTCCGTGTTCCGGAGCCTCAGTGAAATATCACTGGGCCGCTAAAACCAATCGTTGCCTTTCAACACCGTTGGTTTCTGATTATAAAAAATGTCGCAGTTGGGAAAGAACAGACTGTTTGACAGTCAAAAATCATCCAATCAGATAACAGAGTCTGTCTGCTGTCCAATTGGTTGTGGGATTGCTCTGTCCCCATGGGAACGGACATGTTGGGTAATGAATGGTGAGAGTGTGGGAGGGAGAGGGAGGGAGGGAGAGTAGGATGGTGAGGCAGGAAAGGAAGGAGAGTGAGGGAGGGAGAGTGAGTGAGGGAGGGAGGGAGAGTGAGGGAGGGAGGGAGAGTAGGGTGGTGAAGGAGGGAGAGTGAGGGAGGGAGGGAGAGTAGGGTGGTGAAGGAGGGAGGGTGAGGCAGGGAGAATAGGGCAGTGAGGGTGGAAAGGAGGAAGAGTGAGTGAGGGAGGGAGAGTAGGGTGGTGAAGGAGGGAGGGTGAGGCAGGAAAGGAAGGAGAGTGAGGCAGGGAGAATAGGGCAGTGAGGGTGGAAAGGAGGAAGAGTGAGTGAGGGAGGGAGAGTGGGGCGGTGAGGGAAGGAGGGAGAGTGAGGGAGTTTGGAACTGAAGATTCGGGCCTGAAGATGGACTCTCTGCTCCTTTCCTGCTGTTTAGCTTCCTGCGTGCTGAGCGCTGTGGCTCCAACACTGCCACACTCATGTTTAGAAACCGAATCCCGTGTCACTGATCCAGTCATTCTTCCTTTCCTAGGGAATATCGTGGGGGTAGGGCAGTGTCTCCTCCACGGATTGACTGTTGTCATCAGGAAAAAGTTCTCCGCCTCTCGCTTTTGGGACGACTGTGTCAAGTACAGGTGCACGGTGAGTGAACGTTCTGTGAAGATATCAGCCCGGGTTTGACACTGACACCCTGGTGTTTATAGAAATGCCAGAAAATGGACGATGCAGAGGAGGCCATTCAGCCCCCTAAACTTGGGCAGTTAGAAATGAACTCGAGCTTAAACCCCATCCCTCTCAACACTGTTAAAGGCTGCAATTGTACCCCAGGCCCTATCTGCCGTTTATACCCCCATAAGCACAGACCCCGGGGCAGTGGAGTGGCAATGGGGGAGGGGGCAGGGCAGGGCAGTGAGGAGTCTGGGCACAGGAGTGGCAATGCCACTCACGTTGTTCCACCCCTCGTAACCTGCACAGGTCAGTTCATTTCCCAGTGATCCAGGTGATAATACTTTCACCCCCGGTCTGTACAGCTCACCCTAACGACACCTTTATTTATCCTGTGAGATCTCAGCTCTCCATTTAACTGCTGCCGTCTTTGTCAGTGAGACTATAACATCGTAAACATGGCACAGTGCAAAGGTGGAGTTTATTTCGGGGTTCTATAGCCACCTTGCTGCCACAAAATGGGCGAGTGGCAGCTTTATCTCTTGACCTCTTAGTTGGGAACGTAGGAACAAGAGACGACCATTCAGCCCCTCCGACTCATTCTACGATTCTCCCCCAACTAATCTCCTCAATGGCCCAGTTTGGATTTTATGGTTATTTTCCTTTGTTCTGGACTCCCCCACAACAGTGGGAAAAGTTACTCTTTACCGAAAGAGAAAATGCTGGAAAATCTCAGCAGGTCTGGCAGCATCTCCCTCCCTCAATCTCCCTCCTTCCCTCCCTCATTGCCTCACCACCCTACTCTCCCTCCCTCAATCTCCCTCCTTCCCTCCCTCACTGCCTCACCACCCTACTCTCCCTCCCTCAATCTCCCTCCTTCCCTCCCTCACTGCCTCACCACCCTACTCTCCCTCCCTCACTCTCCCTCCTTCCCTCCCTCACTGCCTCACCACCCTACTCTCCCTCCCTCACTCTCCCTCCTTCCCTCCCTCACTGCCTCACCACCCTACTCTCCCTCCCTCAATCTCCCTCCTTCCCTCCCTCACTGCCTCACCACCCTACTCTCCCTCCCTCACTCTCCCTCCTTCCCTCCCTCACTGCCTCACCACCCTACTCTCCCTCCCTCACTCTCCCTCCTTCCCTCCCTCACTGCCTCACCACCCTACTCTCCCTCCCTCACTCTCCCTCCTTCCCTCCCTCACTGCCTCACCACCCTACTCTCCCTCCCTCACTCTCCCTCCTTCCCTCCCTCACTGCCTCACCACCCTACTCTCCCTCCCTCACTCTCCCTCCTTCCCTCCCTCACTGCCTCACCACCCTACTCTCCCTCCCTCAATCTCCCTCCTTCCCTCCCTCACTGCCTCACCCCCCTACTCTCCCTCCCTCACTCTCCCTCCTTCCCTCCCTCACTGCCTCACCACCCTACTCTCCCTCCCTCACTCTCCCTCCTTCCCTTCCTCACTGCCCTTCTCTCCCTCCTTCCCTCCCTCACTGCCTCACCACCCTACTCTCCCTCCCTCACTCTCCCTCCTTCCCTTCCTCACTGCCCTTCTCTCCCTCCTTCCCTCCCTCACTGCCTCACCACCCTACTCTCCCTCCCTCACTCTCCCTCCCCCTCCTTCCCTCCCTCCCCCTCTTCCCTCCCTCACTGCCTCACCATCCTACTCTCCCTCCCTCACTCTCCCTCCTTCCCTCCCTCACCACCCTTCTCTCCCTCCTTCCCTTCCTCACTGCCTCACCACTCTATTCTCCCTCCTTCCCTCACTGCCTCACTCTCCCTCCTTCCCTCTCCCTCCCACACTCTCCTCCCTCTCTTCCTCCTCCCTCTCTCCCTCATCCCTCTCTCTCCCTCCTCCCTCCCACACTCTCACCACCAAAGCTTTGACAAAGGACCATCTGGACTCGAAACGTCAGCTCTTTTCTCTCCTTACAGATGCTGCCAGACCTGCTGAGATTTTCCAGCATTTTCTCTTTTGGTTTCAGATTCCAGCATCCGCAGTAATTTGCTTTTACTCTTTATCTATCTTATTATATCAGTTCTTACAAAAATTGGAAAATTCTCCATCAAACCAACCGACATCTTTTTGCTGTGTGTTTTTTGAGGCCCAGAATAAGTGATTGTCCCTCTTCTGGTATTCCATTTATTCATCCCCGGGACTCCGCATCAGGCTCCTGACAATGATTTTTTTCCTTCCCTTTATTCTTTCACGGGAAGTGGGGCATCGCTGGAAAGGCCAACATTTGTTGTCCTTCTTGAGTTGCCCTTGAACTGATGGGCTTGCTTGGCCATTTCAGAGGGCAGCTAAGGGTCAGGCAGGTTCTAGGGAATTTCTATATTCCCGAGTGGCACGATGGCACAGTGGTGAGCACTGCTGCCTCACAGCGCCAGGGACTCGGGTTCGATTCCAGCCTCGGGTCACTGTCTGTGTGGAGTTTGCACATTCTCCCCGTGTCTGCGTGGGTTTCCTCCGGGTGCTCCGGTTTCCTCCCGCAATCCAAAGATGTACGGGTTAGGTACATTGGCCATGCTAAACTGACCTTTAGTGTCGGGGGGGATTAGCAGGGTAAATATGTGGGGGGTTGCGGGAATACGGCCCGGATGGGATTGTGATCGGTGCAGACTCGAGGGGCCGAATAGCCTCCTTCTGCACTGTAGGGATTCTATGACATTGGTGCTGTTTAGTTTGTGGTGTGTCGGTTGCTTTGAGGCACTGATTTGGAGCACAGTGGTTAGCACTGCTGCCTCACAGCGCCAGGGACCCGGGTTCGATTCCCGGCTCGGGTCACTGTCTGTGTGGAGTTTGCACATTCTCCCCGTGTCTGCGTGGGTTTCCTCCGGGCGCTCCAGTTTCCTCCCACAGTCCGAATGACGTGCTGGTTAGGGCGCATTGACTGTACTAAATTCTCCCTCAGTGTACCCGAACGGGCGCCGGAGTGTGGCGACTGGGGGATTTTCACAGTAACTTCATCGCGGTGTTAATGTCAGCCTTACTTGTGCCACTAATAAATAAACTTTACTTTTACTTTTTACTTCACCCTCCTCTCTCCGCAGATTGTCCAGTATATCGGGGAGATTTGCCGCTACCTGCTGAGCCAACCAGTGCGGGCAGTGGAGCGGCAGCACTGTGTACAAATGGCCCTCGGGAACGGCCTGCGGCCCTCCATCTGGGAGGACTTCACCTCCCGCTTCCACATCCCACAGGTGGCGGAGTTCTACGGAGCCACGGAATGCAACTGCAGCCTGGGAAACTTCGACAACAAGGTGCTGGGAAAGAGGGGGAGGCGCGTGGGTCCGGCCGGGTTGGGGGAGGGGGTGAGGCAGACACTGTTTTATGGCCACCTGTCCCGATATATATTCTTCCTTTCTGATTCCATGTTTATTTTTGCCTAATTGACTCTTGAGGGGCAGCTTGGAATATTTTTGCCTGTTGGAGGATGATTGCCAGTTGGTGGACATGAATATTTTTAGTAACTCATCTCTTATCTGAACTCTGCACGGGGTTCAGTTTTCTTTTATTTGGACCTCTACAGGAGGCTACAGTTAGTAAGTGTGCGTGTGTGTGTGTGTCTGTGTTTGTGTGTTTGAATGTAATAATGGTGTGTTGTATGGAGCTCCGGGAATTGTGTGGTTGTCTGGGACCCGCAGGATGCCAGCCTGTGGTTTTAAAGTTATTGTCTCTTCTTTCCTTTGTAGATTGGTGCCTGTGGGTTTAATAGCCGCATTCTTCCCTTTGTCTACCCGATCCGATTGGTTAAGGTAGATGAGGATACGATGGAGCTAATTCGAGGCCGCGATGGTGTCTGCATCCCCTGTAAACCAGGTATATCAGCAGCATCCAGTAACTCAGCAACTGCTGGTTAGTCGATCAGTCCTTGACCAAAATATGATCCAAATCCCCCTGGTGTTAAAATAGAAAATCCCTCCTGTGCTGAGTAAGAGATCAGTGTCACTGAGGCTAGAGTGTATGTCTGTGTCTGTGTCTGTGTGTGTGTGTGTGTGGGCGTGGGCGTGCATGTGTGTTTGTGGGCGTGCATGTGTGTTTGGGGGTGTGCATGTGTGTGGACATGTGTGTTTGTGGGCGTGCATGTGTGTGGACGTGTGTTTGTGGGCGTGCATGTGTGTGGACATGTGTGTTTGTGGGCGTGCATGTGTGTGGACATGTGTGTTTGTGGGTGTGCATGTGTGTGGACATGTGTCTTTGTGGGCGTGCATGTGTGTGGACATGTTTGTGGGCGTGCATGTGTGTGGACATGTGTTTGTGGGCGTGCATGTGTGTGGACACGTGTGTTTGTGGGTGTGCATGTGTGTGGACACGCGTGTTTGTGGGTGTGCATGTGTGTGGACACGTGTGTTTGTGGGTGTGCATGTGTGTGGACATGTGTGTTTGTGGGCGTGCATGTGTGTGGACATGTGTGTTTGTGGGTGTGCATGTGTGTGGACATGTGTGTTTGTGGGTGTGCATGTGTGTTTGTGGGCGTGCATGTGTGTGCGCACATGTGTGTTTGTGGGCTTGTTTGTGTGAGCATACGTGCGTATGCGTGTGTGTGAGTGTGTGTGAGTGTGTGCTAACACCATTACGATCTGCTGTGATGCCACCCTCAGTCAAATAGTCAGTCTAGATACACACAAGAAAAATGGAACCCTTAGGGTGGGAATTTATGGCCCTACTCGTCCCGAAACCGTAAAATCCCGCCTGAGGTCAACGGACCTTTCCATGATCCGCCCCTCGCCCGCTCCGATTCCCGTGGCAGGCGGGACGGTAAAATTCTGGCCTTAGCCTCGGTACAAGAACGTTGGAACATTCCCGATCCCCCCCCCGGCAATGGATTAGGGCCGAGAGGACGATAGGGAATCAACATCCTGGTGATTACCACAAACTTAGGGATGGGTTTTCTTTGGGGGGGGGACTACTTAAAAAAAGGTTCTGTTACAGCGATAACTGGGATGACCCTGGATTTTAATGGACTGCCCCGGCTTTGAGATGGTTGTCTTGTGTCCTGGGCTGTTCCGCTTGCCTGGTTGGGCGCAGCTCCAACAACACTCACGAAACTCGACACCATCCAGGACAGAGCAGCCCACTTGACTGGCACCCCCATCCACCACCTTCAACATTCACTCCTACCCACTAGCGACACCCAGAGGCAGCAGTGTGTACCATCTACAACATGCACTGCAGCAGTTCACCGAGGCTCCTCCAGTCGCTGCTTCAAAACCTGTGACCATTACCATCTAGAAGGACAAGGGGCAGCAGATATTGGGAGCACCACCACCTGCAAATTCCCCACCGAACCACTCACCATCCTGACTTGGAAATATTCCTTCACTGTCACTAGCAGCACCGTGGGTGTACCTACACCTCAGAGACTGCAGCAGCTCAAGAGGGCAACTCACCACCACCTTCACAAGGGCAATTAGGGATGGGCAATAAATGCTGACTTAGCCAACGACAGTCATATCCCATGAATGAAATATATTGAGTACAAAAGTTGGCAAATCATATTGCAGCTATATAAAACATTGGTTAGGCCGCATTTGGAGTATTGTGTGCAGTTCTGGTCACCACTCTACCAGAAAGACGTGGAAGCTTTGGAGAAAATGCAAAGAAGGTTCACCAGGATGTTGCCTGGTCTCGAGGGTGTCGGCTATGAGGAGAGTTTGAATAAACTAGGATTGTTTTCACTGGAAAGACGGAGGCTGAGGGGAGACCTGATAAAGGACTACAAAATTATGAGGGGCACAGACAGGGTGGATCGTCGGAGGCTTTTTCCCCAGGGTGGAAGTGTCAATTACAAGGGGGCACAGGTTCAAGGTGAGAGGGGGGGAAAGCTTAAGGGAGATGTGCGGGGGAAGTTTTTCACGCAGAGAGTTGTCGGTGCCTGGAACGTGCTGCCAGAGGAAGTGGTAGAAGCGGGCACATTAGCAAGAGACATCTGGATGGGTTCATGAATAGGGAGGGAATAGAGGAATATGGACTGAGTAAGGGCAGAAGGGTTTTTTAAAGTTAGGGCATCATAACCAACACGGGCCTGGAGGGCCGAAGGGCCTGTTCCTGTGCGGTAATTATGTTTGTTCTCTGAAAGAAAATAAAGTAAGAGGATTGTCTCTACTTCTGAACAAAATGAGGTTTCTTTAACTTGCAGTTTTAAAATCCAACCCTGCCTGAGTAACAAATGAGGTGCGTGGTTCAGTCAGATCCTGAAAGCAGGAGGGATTTTACCAGCAAAACATGTCCACTCCCCGTCTCGCTTCCAGCGGGAAGCTCTTCCCAGGGCCACGGTCTGATTGGTAGCTTTGTTTCCCTCTGCTCAGGTGAACCGGGCCAGCTGGTTGGTCGGATTGTCCAGAACGACCCCCTGCGGCGGTTTGACGGGTATGTGAACGAGTCAGCCACGACTAAAAAGATCGCCCACGACGTCTTCAAGAAGGGGGATGCTGCATACCTCTCGGGTAAGAGGGCGCGGGTAGCGAGGGGAGGGGATTGTGAGGGTTTCCATTCACCGCCCCGCGTCCCCCAGAATCCCAGGGGGACGAACATTGAGCTCGTCCAAGCTGTCAGCCAAGGGGAGGTGATGGCCTAGTGGTATTATCACTAAACTATTTATCCAGAAACTCAGCTAATGTTCTGGGGACACGGGTTCAAATCCCGCCACGGCAGATGGTGGAATTTGAATTCAATAAAAGATATCTGGAATTAAGAATCTACCATTCTCGATTGTCGGAAAAACCCATCTGGTTCAATAATGTCCTTTAGGGAAGGAAATCTGCCATCCTTACCTGGTCTGGCCTACATGTGACTCCAGAGCCACAGCAAGCACCATATAAGAACCATAAGAACTAGGAGCAGGAGTGGGCCATTCAGCCCCTCAAGCCTGCTCCGCCATTCAATACCATCATGGCTGATCTCACCCCAGCCTCACCTCCACATTCCTGCCTGTTCACCATAGCCCTTCAATCCCTTACTAATGAAAAATCTGCCCACCTCGTCCTTACATTTACTCTAACTCCTGGCATCCACCGCGCTCTGGGGCAGTGAATTCCACAGACTCGCCACCGTTTGGAAGAAGTAGGGTGGAATTTTCTCAAAACAATTCGAAGTGTGGAACGGGTGGGCAAACGGTCGCTTTTCTCGCTGTTTTTTTCCCAGCACATTTACAGCACTCTGTGTAATACAGAAACCCTAATGTGATTCTCGCCAGTAGGTGGGGGAAGTGGGGGGAGCCTCAGCTCACCTGAGCAGCCAGCTGCTGCACTCTAAGGGGCTATGAGGATAGAACCTGAGTCCGTCAAAGATTCAGTGCAGAATCGATGGGCTGAATGGCCTCCTTCTCTACTGGAGATTCTATGAAACATGACAGATCTTGGACAAAGTGCAGGAGAAATGTTTCCACATGGGGACTTGCGTCATTAGCAATTTTTATTTACTGTTTCCTGGGATGAGAGTGGTTGCTGGTGAGGCCTACACTTACAGCCCATCCCTAATTGTGGATTTATTGTCAAGGCCCCTAACGCTGGCCGCTTCTTTGTGGACAGGTGATGTTCTGGTCATGGATGACTATGGCTACATGTATTTCCGAGATCGCACGGGGGACACTTTCCGTTGGAAAGGCGAGAACGTGTCCACTACCGAGGTGGAGGGAACGCTCAGTCGGATTCTCGGCATGGCTGACGTTGTTGTATACGGCGTTGAGGTGCCAGGTAAGCGTTTAATTTACACGAGCCCGTTTGTGTCACCAAGGTGATTTTCTCTGTGGCCTTAATTCATCAACAGTAAAGTGACCAGCAGTCAAAATCTGACCCCGCCTTCTATATCAGGACTATTATTTAAATGGTAAGAAATTGCAGCATGCTGCTGTGCAGAGGGACCTGGGTGTCCTTGTGCAGGAATCACAAAAGGTTTGGTTTGCAGGTGCAGCAGGTAATTAAGAAGACAAATGGAATTTTGTCCTTCATTGCCAGAGGGATGGAGTTTAAAAACAGCGAGATTATGTTGCAGCCGTATAAGGTGCTGGTGAGGCCACACCTGGAGTACTGTGTACAGTTTTGGTCTCCTTACTTGAGAAAGGATATACTGGCACTGGAGGGGGTGCAGAGGAGATTCACCAAGTTGATTCTGGAGTTGAGAGGGTTGGCTTATGAGAAGAGACTGAGTAGACTGGGGCTATATTCATTGGAATTCAGAAGAATGAGGGGAGATCTTATAGAAACATATACGATTATGAAGGGAATAGATAAGATAGAAGCAGGGAAGTTGTTTCCACTGGCAGGTGAAACTAGAACTAGGGGGCATGGCCTCAAAATAAGGGGGAACAGATTTAGGACTGAGTTGAGGAAGAACTTCTTCCCATAAAGGGTTGTGAATCTGTGGAATTCCCTGCCCAGTGAAGCAGTTGAGGCTACCTCATTGAATGTTTTTAAGGCAAGGATAGATAAATTTTTGAACAGTAAAGGAATTAAGGGTTATGGTGAGCGGGCGGGTAAGTGGAGCTGAGTCCATGAAAAGATCAGCCATGATCTTATTGAATGATGGAGCAGGCTCAAGGGGCAGACGGCTTACTCCTGCTCCTAGTTCTTATGTTCTTATCAGCATCTCAGTCCCAACAAGCCAAAGATGTCTGTGAGCTCCTGATCACCTCTGCTGGGAGGTGTGTCAGCTGAGGGCTCTGTGATGATGTCCACCATAGTGGAATAGCATACGATATTGGAACGTAAGAAATGGGAGCAGGAGTAGGCCATTTGCTGCCTCAAGCTCGTTCTGCCATGGCTGATCTGATTTTTCTTCTATTCATTCATGGGACATGGGCGTCGCTGGCTGGCCAGCATTTATTGCCCATCCCTAGTTGTCTGAAAGCAATGAGAGTCAACCTCATTGCTGTGGGTCTGGAGTCACATGTAGGCCAGACCAGGTAAGGATGGCAGATTTCCTTCCTTAAAGAACATTGGTGAACCAGATGGGTTTTTCCGACAATCGACAATGGTTTCATGGTCATCAGTAGATTCTTAATTCCAGATATTTTTTACTGAGTTCAAATTCCACCATCTGCTGTGGCGGGATTCGAACCCAAGCCCCAGAACATGAGCTGACTTTCTGGATTAATAATCTAGCGATAATACCATTGCCAGTCTTCCCCCCCGTACCCCATTGACAATCGAAAATCTCTCTAACTCAGCCACGGAGATATTCAATGACCCAATCTCCACCGATCTCTGGAAAAGAGGATTCCAAACACTAATGACCCCCTGAGAGAAATAAATTCCTCCTCCTCCTCAATGGGACACCCCTTTTCTGAAGCCATGTCCCCGTAGTCCTAGAATTCCCCCCCCCCCCACAAGGGTAAACATCCTCTCAGTATCCACCCTTTCAAGCTCTGTCCGGATCTTATAGGTTTCGATAAGATCACCCTTCATTCTTCTAAACTCCAGTGAGTACGGGCCTAACCTGCTCAACCTCTCCTCGTAAGACAAACCGCCCTCATCCCAGGAATCAGCTCAGTGAAGAGCTTCCAATGGAAGTATGTCCCTCCTTCAGTGGCCAAAACTCACGCAGCACTTGGTGCAGTCTAACCAATGGTCTGGACATTGGTAGCAACATTTATATTCCATCCATGGCTTGATGGTAGGAACAGTAAGAAGTCTCACAACACCAGGTTAAAGTCCAACAGGTTTATTTGGTAGCACAAGCCACAAGCTTTCGGAGCACTGCCCCTTCATCAGGTGAGTGGGAGTTATGTTCACAAACAGGGCATTATATAGACACACAATCAATTTACAAGATAATGGTTGGAATGCAAGTCTTTCCAGGTAACCAAGTCGTAAAGGTACAGACAGTGTGAGTGGAGAGAGGGTTAAGCTCAGATTAAAGAGATGTGTATTGTCTCCGGCCAGGACAGTTAATGAGATTTTGTAAGCCCAGGCAAGTCATGGGGGTTACATATAGTGTGACATGAACCCAAGATCCCGGTTGAGGCCGTCCTCATGTGTGCAGAACTTGGCTATCAGTCTCTGCTCAGCGACTCTGCGTTGTCGTGAAGGCCGCCTTGGAGAACGCTTACCCAAAGATCAGAGGCTGAATGCCCGTGACTGCTGAAGTGCTCCCCAACAGGAAGAGAACACTCTTGCCTGGTGATTGTCGAGCGATATTCATTCATCTGTTGTCATAGCATCTGCATGGTCTCCCCAATGTATCATGCCTCGGGACATCCTTTCCTGCAGCGTATCAGGTAGACAACATTAGCCGAGTTGCAAGAGTATGTACCGTGTACCTGGTGGATGGTGTTCTCATGTGAGATGATAGCATCCATGTTGATGATCCGGCAGGTCCTGCAGAGGTTGCTGTGGCAGGGTTGTGTGGTGTCGTGGTCACTGTTCTCCTGAAGGCTGGATAGTTTGCTGTGGACAATGGTCTGTTTGAGGTTGTGCGGTTGTTTGAAGGCAAGAAGTGGGGGTGTGGGGATGGCCTTGGCGAGATGTTCGTCTTCATCGATGACATGTTGAAGGCTCAGGAGAAGATGTCATAGCTTCTCCGCTCCAGGGAAGTACTGGACAACGAA
Organism: Mustelus asterias; assembly: GCF_964213995.1. Classification (NCBI taxonomy): domain Eukaryota; kingdom Metazoa; phylum Chordata; class Chondrichthyes; order Carcharhiniformes; family Triakidae; genus Mustelus; species Mustelus asterias. The sequence goes on from NC_135813.1 coordinate 9,405,106, forward strand.
GGGTACTCTGTCCGCCATGCCCTGCAATAGGATCGCAACAGATACCTCCAGACACATGGTTAACATTGATGGTAGGAAGCAGAGGCTGATGGTTGAAGGACATTTCTCGGACTGGAGGCCCCTGACTAGTGGTTGTGCCTCAGGAGTGGGTGTTGGAACCCTTGTTATTTGTTATTTCTATAAATGATTTGGATGTGAATGGACAAGGCATGGTCAGTAAGTTTGCGGACAATACTAAGTTAGGAGGCATCATTGATAGCTAAGAAGATTATCAAAAATTACAGGGATCTTCACCGGTTAGGGAAGTGGGCCGAGGATTGGCAAATGGGTTTCAATACAGATCAGTGTGAGGTGTTGCATTTTGGAAAGTCAAACGAAGGTAGGACTTATACAGTGAATGGTAGGGTCCTGGGGAGTGTTGAGGAACAGAGGGACCTAGGAGTACAAGTACATAGTTCGTTGAAAGCGGCGTCACAGGGTGGTGAAGAAACTGGAAAATCCCACCCAAGGTCAACGGACCTTTGCATGGTCTGCCCCCCCCCTCCCCCACCCACAACAATTCCCGTGGCGGGCGGGACTGGAAAATTCTCCCGTATGTTACAGTTACGTAAGTCAGTGATGAGGCCGTACTTGGGAATATTGTGTACAGTTTTGATCACCCTGTTAAAAGACATTGATAAACTGGAAAGAGTGCAAAGAAGATTTACGAGGATGTTGCTGGGACTAGTGGGCCTGAATTATAGGGAGAGGTTGGCCAGGTTAGGACTTTATTCCTTGGGACGTAGGAGAATGAGGGGTGACCTTATTGAGGTGTGTAAAGTCATGAGGGGCATAAGTAGGATGAACGCACATCGTCTTTTTTCCCAGGGAAGGGAAATTGAAAACTAGAGGGCATAGGTTTAAGGTGAGAGGGGTAAGATTTAAAAGGGGCCTGAGAGGCAACATCTTCACGCAGAGGGTGGTGCGTGTATGGAATGAGCTGCCAGAGAAAGTGGTTGAGGCAGATACAATAACAACATTTAAAAAGCATTTGGATAAGTACATGGATGGGAAAGAATTAGAGGGATCTGGTAATTGGGACTAGCTAGGAGGGCACCGTGGTTGGCATTGACCGGTTGGGCCGAAGGGCCTGTTTCCATGCTGCATTGCTCTATGACTCTATGCTCCCAGTAATAAATGTCAGCAAAGGCTCATCTGTGATGGGCAGCTTGCAGGTCTACTGCTTTGGGGAGATGCTGAAGGGCCGGCGGAGCCCATACACCATCTTCAGTTGCAGCCTTCATAGGCACAAAGCAACAGGAGGAGGCATGGTGGCACAGTGGTCAACACTGCTACCTCACAGCACCAGGGACCCGGGTTCAATTCCCGACTTGGGTCACTGTCTGTGTGGAGTCTGCACATTCTCCCCGTGTCTGCGTGGGTTTCCTCCGGGTCCTCTGGTTTCCTCCCACACTCCAAAGAGATGCTGATTAGGTTGATTGGCCATATAAATTGCCCCTTAGCGTCAGGATATTAACAGGGTAAATGTGTGGGGTTGCGGGAGTGGGGCCTGGGTGGGATTGTGGTCGGTGCGGACTCGATGGACCGAGTGGCCTCGTTCTGCACTGTAGGGATTCCATTTATTCTATTGTGTCCCGTGGACTTGTTCTGCTATTCAGTGAGACAACTCGATGTACCAGCTATTTCCTCGTGTCCCTTAATAACTTTTGTTATCAGAAATCTGTTAATTGTGGTACTTTACAATTTCCCATTGGTCCACCATTAATGAAGAGAGTTTCAAACTTCCACCTTTTGTTTAACGGAGTGTTTCCTCACTTTGCTGCTGATAGGTCTGTCAGTAATTATTAGACAATGCCCCCCTCTCCCCCCCCCCCCCCCCACCCCCCCGTCCCCTATCCTCCCCCACTCCCAGCCGGGTCATAGACTCCACAACCGGTGGAAGTGGTTCCTCTCAATCGACCCTACTTGCTCCCCTTCTTCTAAACCTTGAGGAAGTCATCCCTCAGCACCACTAGGGTTGTGTAACCTCTCCTCGTAACTTCACCCTCAGATTCCGGGTGTCATTCCAGTTAGGGAAGTAGGTCACGGAAGTAGGCAGCGGCACCGTGGATTAGCACTGCTGCCTCACAGCGCCCGGGAGCCGGGTTCGATTCCCGGCTTGGGTCACTGTCTGTGCGGAGTCTGCACGTTCTCCCCGTGTCTGCGTGGGTTTCCTCCCACAGTCCGAAAGATGTGCTGGTTAGGTGCATCGACCGTGCTAAATTCTCCCCCAGTGTACCCGAACAGGCGCCAGAGTGTGGCAACTAGGGGATTTTCACAGTAACTTCATTGCAGTGTTAATGTAAGCCTACTTGTGACTAATAAATAAACTTTTCATTCTTGTAAGTCCACACCGCAATTCTTTAATAAACCACCCTGTCAATTCTTCATCTTTAATAAACCAATGGGTTGGATATTTACCTGCACATTATTTTATAAGAATTCATGTTATTTCCTCCTTTACTCTTCAGTACTTTTCACGCTGTGGCCACAATCTTGACTCACATCCTCCTGTTAACTTCAGTTGGATTTTGCTGTCACCCAGCACATTGTAGTTGCAGACTCTGAGCAGCAGGTGGTGGTGTGCAGTAAATTTTCCAAGTCCTGAATGAACAGACGTGACACCAAGAAATGACAGTGGTCTTATTCCCTGTTTTAATCTTTCGCTGGCTAGGCCAGCAAGTGTTGCCCACCTCTCATTGCCAATTGCCCCTTGAGAAGGTGGCGGTGAGCTGTCTTCTTGAGCCGCCGCAGTCCCTGAGGTGTAGGTGCACCCACAGTGCTGTTAGGGAGGGACAGTAAGTAGCCTCACAACACCCAGGTTGAAGTCCAACAGGTTTATTTGGTAGCACGAGCTTTCGGCGCGTTGCCCCTTCGTCAGGTGAGCTCTAGGACTTTGACCCAGCCGCAGTGAAGTAACAGCGATATATTTCCCAGTCAGAATGGTGTGTGGCTTGGAGGGGAACCTCCAGGAGGTGGTGTCCCCATGATCTTCAGACTGTCTGTAATTGAGGAAGTCACACCTACACTGCAACGTTGAGTATGTTGTGGGGAAAAATCCCTTGTACCAGTGCATTCAAGGAGGTCGAGTCGCAAGGCAAGGTTCAAAGCGTTTTTCTTTATTGTACAATTACTGGGATCCCAGGGAGACCCCCGTAGCCAGCTTAGAAACAGTGGCTTGGACACGTTGATCTCAACAGTTATACATTTGCTCTGGATATTTATAGGAATCCAAATTCGAGCGGGAACATTTGCTCATACATTTTTACAATACCTAAAAAGTGTCCTATCTGGTCAGGAAGTTCCCTGGTAGACTTTGTCAATTTGCATCTGTATGGTGTGTGTCCGTGTTAATGGGACTGCCTGTTCTTGCCCCGGTGTTTTAATGTGTTTCCCATTATCCTCTCGATGTGTCCCCTTATCTAAATCGACCTCTGATGTTTTGTGTCTGTATTCTGTGCTTGCAAGATTAGGTGTTAATGTCATTTTGTCCTGCTGTGTGTAGGGGGATTTAATCTAATCTTTTATTCTTTTTATCCTGGTTTATTAAGTTTCTGTGCCTGCCTTGGCCATTTTATTCCCATAATATTTTATTTACAGTACAGTTGTGCCATATATCCCACTGCCAGGTCTTGACTCGCAGATATCCCGATCTTCTGGCCAAGGGCCGGTTTAAAATGCAGCTTCGTGCTGTTGCCGGGCAGAATAAGGATCTTTTGTCGGCTTTGAAATTAAAGGTCTCTCAGCTGTGCAGAGCTTCGTGCTGTTGCTGGGCAGAATAAGGATCTTTCATCAAACTTGAATTAAAGGTCTCTCAGCTGTGCAGAGGGGGATTTAAACGAATGTCCATTCGGGTGTTCCCCTCTGCATTGTGGGCACGTTATGAATGGTGCCAATCAGTCCAATAAATGAATATGTTTAATGAGGTGAATATTGATGAGATAATAAAAATATGGCTTTGGAAAATGGCCTACTTCAAGTATATCTCTCACTGATGCAAGACATGATCTGATCTCTCTCTCTCTCCGCCCCCCGCCCACCCCTTTTAGGAGTAGAGGGTAAAACTGGACTGGCCGCCATCGCAGACCCCAACAATCAGATTGACTTGGAGACATTCTACAGAGACCTCCAGGTGGTTCTCCCTCCATACGCTTGGCCGGTGTTCCTGCGGATACTTGCAGCTGTCAGCAAGACAGGTACGAGGCTCTCCCAAATCCCAGGAATCTTCAGAAAGGACGCTTTCCCCCGGAATATCGTCATACTAAGTCTTGTTGTATTTGCCTTGGGGGGGCGGAATTTTCCCGCCCCATCCACCAGGGGAATCGGAGTGGGTCGGGGGGGCAGAACATGCAAAGGTCCATTGACCCAGGACGGGATTTTAAGGCTTTGGGGCGGGCGTGGCTGGAGAATTTCACTCCTCATGTTTAAAGAGGCTGGCAGCGACAAGATCATTCACCAACCACCATCTTTTCCTGTTGATGGTTGAGGGATATTTGGCAGCTGGGACATTGTGGACAGCTCCCTGCTCTGACTCGAATCGAGACCCCCTGTCTGTTAGGAAGGGGGAATGTAACTTTGGTTTAGCATCTCATCCCCAAATAAATGTTCAGTGTTCCCTCAGTGCTGACCCTCTGACAGTGCGGCACTCCCTCAGCACTGACCCTCTGACAGTGCGGCACTCCCTCGGTACTGACCTCTGACAGTGCAACATTCCCTCAGCACTGATCCTCTGACAGTGCAGCACTCCCTCAGCACTGACCCTCTGACAGTGCGGCACTCCCTCTGCACTGACCCTCTGACAGTGTGGCACTCCCTCTGACAGTGCGGCACTCCCTCAGCACTGACCCTCTGACAGTGCGGCACTCCCTCAGCACTGACCCTCTGACAGTGCGGCACTGACCCTCTGATAGTGCGGCACTCCCTCAGCACTGACCCTCTGACAGTGCGGCACTCCCTCTGCACTGACCCTCTGACAGTGCGGCCCTCCCTCCGCACTGACCCTCTGACAGTGCCGCACTCCCTCAGCACTGACCCTCTGACAGTGCCGCACTCCCTCAGCACTGACCCTCTGACAGTACGGCACTCCCTCTGCACTGACCCTCTGACAGTGCGGCACTCCCTCAGTACTGACCCTCTAACAGTGCGGCACTCCCTCAGCACTGACCCTCTGACAGTACGGCACTCCCTCAGTACTGACCCTCTGACAGTGCGGCCCTCCCTCAGCACTGACCCTCTGACAGTGCGGCACTCCCTCAGCACTGACCCTCTGACAGTGCGGCACCCCCTCAGTACTGACCCTCTGACAGTGCGGCACTCCCTCAGCACTGACCCTCTGACAGTGCGGCACTCCCTCAGTACTGACCCTCTGACAGTGCGGCAATCCCTCAGCACTGACCCTCTGACAGTGCGGCACTCCCTCAGTACTGACCCTCTGACAGTGCGGCACTCCCTCAGTACTGACCCTCTGACAGTGCGGCACTCCCTCAGTACTGACCCTCTGACAGTGCGGCACTCCCTCAGTACTGACCCTCTGACAGTGCGGCTCTCCCTCAGCACTGACCCTCTGACAGTGCGGCACTCCCTCCGCACTGACCCTCTGACAGTGCGGCACTCCCTCAGCACTGACCCTCTGACAGTGCGGCACTCCCTCAGCACTGACCCTCTGACAGTGCCGCACTCCCTCAGCACTGACCCTCTGACAGTGCCGCACTCCCTCTGCACTGACCCTCTGACAGTGCGGCACTCCCTCTGCACTGACCCTCTGACAGTGCGGCACTCCCTCAGTACTGACCCTCTGACAGTGCGGCACTCCCTCTGCACTGACCCTCTGACAGTGCGGCACTCCCTCTGCACTGACCCTCTGACAGTGCGGCACTCCCTCAGTACTGACCCTCTGACAGTGCGGCACTCCCTCAGCACTGACCCTCTGACAGTGCCGCACTCCCTCTGCACTGACCCTCTGACAGTGCGGCATTCCCTCAGCACTGACCCTCTGACAGTGCGGCACTCCCTCTGCACTGACCCTCTGACTGTGCGGCACTCCCTCAGTACTGACCCTCTGACAGTGCGGCACTCCCTCAGCACTGACCCTCTGACAGTGCGGCGCTCCCTCAGTACTGACCCTCTGACAGTGCGGCACTCCCTCTGCACTGACCCTCTGACAGTGCGGCACTCCCTCTGCACTGACCCTCTGACAGTGCGGCACTCCCTCAGCACTGACCCTCTGACAGTGCGGCACTCCCTCAGCACTGACCCTCTGACAGTGCGACACTCCCTCAGCACTGACCCTCTGACAGTGTGACACTCCCTCAGCACTGACCCTCTGACAGTGTGACACTCCCTCAGCACTGACCCTCTGACAGTGTGACACTCCCTCAGCACTGACCCTCTGACAGTGCGGCACTCCCTCAGCACTGACCCTCTGACAGTGCGGCACTCCCTCAGCACTGACCCTCTGACAGTGCGGCACTCCCTCAGCACTGACCCTCTGACAGTGCGGCACTCCCTCTGCACTGACCCTCTGACAGTGCGGCACTCCCTCAGTACTGACCCTCTGACAGTGCGGCACTCCCTCAGCACTGTCCCTCTGACAGTGCGGCACTCCCTCAGTACTGACCCTCTGACAGTGCGGCACTCCCTCTGCACTGACCCTCTGACAGTGCGGCACTCCCTCTGCACTGACCCTCTGACAGTGCGGCACTCCCTCAGCACTGACCCTCTGACAGTGCGGCGCTCCATCAGCACTGACCCTCTGACAGTGCGGCACTCCCTCAGCACTGACCCTCTGACAGTGCGGCACTCCCTCAGCACTGACCCTCTGACAGTGCGGCACTCCCTCAGTACTGACCCTCTGACAGTGCAGCACTCCCTCAGCACTGACCCTCTGACAGTGCGGCACTCCCTCAGCACTGACCCTCTGACAGTGCGGCACTCCCTCAGTACTGACCCTCTGACAGTGCCGCACTCCCTCTGCACTGACCCTCTGACAGTGCGGCACTCCCTCAGCACTGACCCTCTGACAGTGCGGCACTCCCTCAGTACTGACCCTCTGACAGTGCGGCACTCCCTCAGTACTGACCCTCTGACAGTGCGGCACTCCCTCAGCACTGACCCTCTGACAGTGCCGCACTCCCTCAGCACTGACCCTCTGACAGTGCGGCACTCCCTCAGCACTGACCCTCTGACAGTGCCGCACTCCCTCAGCACTGACCCTCTGACAGTGCGGCACTCCCTCTGCACTGACCCTCTGACAGTGCGGCACTCCCTCAGCACTGACCCTCTGACAGTGTGGCACTCCCTCTGCACTGACCCTCTGACAGTGCGGCACTCCCTCTGCACTGACCCTCTGACAGTGCGGCACTCCCTCTGCACTGACCCTCTGACAGTGCGGCACTCCCTCTGCACTGCAGTAAGAGCTTCCAGGCTTTAGAGTGAATCCATGCCTGACTCTGGGACATTTGCGTTGCTAAAACTGTACAGTTGCTTTCCGGACACTGACATCTCACTTTTTCCTTCACATTCCCAGGAACATTCAAATTCCAAAAAACAGACATGAGAAAGGAAGGATTTGACCCCAGAGTCATCAAGGACAGACTTTATCTATTGGATCCAAAACAACAGAAATATGTCCCTTTGACCGAGGAAGTCTATAAAAACATCCAATCAGGAAAACAGAAGCTGTGATTGAAGACGGATATATCTATCAATAATATATGTTTACCTCACCCTTACTGCTATCCGTAGCCATAAAAAGCAAAAGGGATAATGAATTCAGTTCTGTTACTTGACCAGATTTGCATGTACAGAAACTTTACACAGATTTCCATTATTTTTCTTTAACTAAGTTTATTACAGATTTGCTAGTAATTTATTAAGAGCGGTTATCACAATTTTGCACAAGAGAATTCTAGTTAATTTTTACTGTCTGTATTGTTTGGGGGGAGGGGGGGGTCGGTGGTCCTCAGTTGGGACAAAGCTTTATATTCATTTGTTTTCTTCCTTCAGGATGCTGTGTCGCGTCCTCGAGTGTTTGAAAATGAAATTAAACAGGATTGGAAAGGGGAGAGCTGTCGCGATTTAAAGTTTATTTATTAGTGTCACAAATGTCGGTGAGGCACGGTGGGTCAGCGCTGCTGCCTCACAGCGCCAGGGACCCGGGTTCAATACGGCCTCGGGTCACTGTCTGTGTGGAGTCTGCACGTTCTCCCCGTGTCTGCGCGGGTTTCCTCCGGGTGCTCCGGTTTCCTCCCACTGTCCAAAGACGTGCGGGTTAGGTGGATTGCTAAATTGACCCTTGGTGTCAGGGAGACTAGCTAGAGTAAATGCATGGGGTGCAAGGTGGCACAGTGGTTGGCACTGCTGCCTCACAGCGCCAGGAACCCGGGTCCGATTCCCGGCTCGGGTCACTGTCTGTGTGGAGTTTGCACATTCTCCCCATGTCTGCGTGGGTTTCCTCCGAGTGCTCCGGTTTTCTCCCACAGTCCAAAAGTGCGTGGGTTAAGTTGATTGGCCATGCTAAATTGCTTCTTAGTATGAGGGAGATGTCAGAGAGGTTAGCGGGGTAAATATGTGAGGTTTCAGAGATAGGGCCTCGATGGGATTGTTGTCGGAGCAGGTTTGATGGGCCGAATGACCTCCTTCTGCACTGTAGGATTCTATGTAAACATATATGTTCTATGTAAATAGGCTTACATTAACATTGCAGTCAATTTACAGCAAAAATCCCCTAGTCGCCAGACTCCGGCGCCTGTTCGGGTACACTGAGGGAGAACATTTTAGCACGGCCAATGAACCTAACCAGCACGTCTTTCGGACTGTGGGAGGAAACCAGAGCACCCGGAGGAAACCCACGCAGACACGGGGAGAACGTGCAAACTCCGCACAGACAGTGACCTAAGCCGGGAGTCGAACCCGGGTCCCTGGCACTGTGAGGCAGCAGTGCCAACCACTGTGCCACCGTGCCACACCTCCTTCCAAAATGTCACTCAGTCCTCATCCTTTGCCACCTTTAAGATTATTGATCCTGGCGGCAGAGAAGGATGTGTCTGGTTTCAATCTCTTTACCAAAGGAGTGTGTGCAACAAAGATTCACTGGATTACGTCCTGGGATGAGTGGGTGATCCTACCAGCAGAGATTGAGTAGATATGATTTAATTTGTTCAGGGGATGTGGGCGTCACTGGCTAGGCTGACATTTTTATTGCCCTTGAGAAGGTGCTGGTGATCTGCCTTCTTGAACCGCTGCAGTCCATGTGGTGTAGGTACACCCACAGTGCCGTTAGGGAGAAAGTACCAGGATTTTGACCCTGTGACAGTGAAGAAACGGTGAAATACCCAGGTATCTGCTGCCCTTGTTTCTCTAGATGGTAGCGGTCATAGATTTGGAAGGTGCTGTCTAAGGGGCCTTGGTGAGTTCCTGTAGTGCATCTTGTAGATGGTACACATTGCTGCCACTGTTCGCCTATGGTGGAGGGAGTGAATGTTTGTGGAAGGGATAGCAATCAGACGGGCTGCTTTGTCCTGGATGGCATCGAGCTTCTTGAGTGTTGTTGGAGCTGCGCCCATCCAGGCAAGTGGACAGTATTCCATCACATTCCTGACTTGTAGAGGGTGGACAGACTTTGGGAAGCACGAGGTGAGTTACTCGCCAGAGAACTCCCAGCCTCTGACCTGCTCTTTTAGCCACAGTATTAAATGGCTGATCCAGTTCAGTTTCTGGTTGGGGGTAGTGTGAGTGTGGGGTTGAGGTTACAATCAGATCAGCCATGATCTTAGAACAAAGAAAATTACAGCACAGGAACAGGCCCTTCGGCCCTCCAAGCCTGCACCGACCATGCTGCCCAACTTAACTAAAACCCCCTACCCTTCCGGGGACCATATCCCTCTATTCCCATCCCATTCATGTACTTGTCAAGACGCCCCTTAAAAGTCACTATCGTATCTGCTTCCACTACCTCCTCTGCAGCGAGTTCCAGGCACCCACCACCCTCTGTGTAAAAACCCTGCCTCGTACATCTCCTTTAAACTTTGCCCCTCGCAGCTTAAACCTATGCCCCCTAGTAATTGATTCTTCCACCCTGGGAAAAAGCTTCTGACTATCCACTCTGTCCTTGCCTCTCATAATCTTGTAGACTTCTATCAGGTCGCCCCTCAACCTCCGTCGTTCCAGTGAGAACAAACCAAGTTTCTCCAACCTCTCCTCATAGCAAATGCCCTCCATACCAGGCAACATTCTGGTACCCGCTCCAAAGCCTCCACGTCTTTCTGGTAGTGTGGCAACCAGAATTGAACACTATATTCCAAGTGCGGTCTAACTAAGGTTCTATAAAGCTGCAACATGACTTGCCAATTTTTAAACTCAATGCCCCGGCCGATGAAGGCAAGCACGCCGTATGCCTTCTTGACTACCTTCTCCACCAGCATTGCCACTTTCAGTGACCTGTGTATCTGGACACCCAGATCCCTCTGCCTATCAATACTCTTAAGGGTTCTGCCATTTACTGTATATTTCCTCTCTGCATTAGACCTTCCAAAATGCATTACCCCACATTTGTCCGGATTAAACTCCATCTGCCATCTCTCCGCCCAAGTCTCCAACCGATTTATGTCCTGCTGTATCCTCTGATGGTCCTCTTCGCTATCCGCAGATCCACCAACCTTTGTGTTGTCCGCAAACTTACTCATCAATCCAGTTACGTTTTCCTCCAAACCATTTATTGAATGGCGGAGCAGGTTGGAGGGGCCAAGAGGTCAATGCTAATCCCTGGGATGTTGATAGTGGGGGATTCAGCGACCGTAATGACATTGAGTGTGAGAGGAGATGGTTAGATCCTCGCTTGTTGACAATGGTCATTGCCTGGCATGTGTGTGGGCATGAATGGTATTTGCCGCTTGTCAGTCCAAACCTGTGTTGTCCAGGACTTGCTGCATAGGGGCACGGACTGCTTCAGTATCTGAGGAGTTGCGAATGGTAGTAACACTGTGCAATCCCCATCAAACATCCCACTCCTGACCTTATAATGGAGGGAAGGTCATTGATGAAGCAGCTGAAGATGGTTGGGCCTCGGACACTGCTCTGAGGGTCTTGGGACTGAGATAATTGATCTCCAACCAGCACAACGATCTACCTTAGTGCCAGGTATGGCTCTATCAGACATGTGGAATGTGTTTATAGTCTCTGGAACTTAAAAGAATGAGAGGTGATCTCAGTGAGACATAAAATTCTTAGAGATTTTGACAAGATTTAAGCAGAGGGCTGGAAAGTCTGGAACACGGGTAAACAGAGAATTTTGTTTTATTCATTCATGGACATGGGGGTCACTGGCTGGTCAGCATTTGTTGCCCTTGGAGGGCAGTTGAGAGCCACATTGCTGTGTCTCTAGAGTCACATGTAGGTCAGACCAGGTAAGAACGGCAGATTTCCTTCCCTAAAGGGACATTAGTGAACCAGATGGGTTTTTCCCCAACAATGGTTTCATGGTCATCAGTAGATTCTTAATTCCAGATATTTTCATTGAATTTAAATTCTGCCACCTGCCGTGGCGGGATTCGAACCCGGGTCCCCAGAACATTCGCTGAGTTTCTGGATCAATAGTCTAGTGATAATATCACTAGGCCATCGCCTCCCCTTTAGGGCGGAGATGAAGAGAAATGTCTTCACTCAAAGGGTTATCTTGTGAGGATGCTTGAGCAGGTTAGGCCCAGACCCACTGGAGTTTAGAAGAATGAGAGAGTTGATCTGATTGGAACACATTACAGCCAGAGGACATTTTGGCAGGGTGGATGCTGAGATGATGTTTCCTCTTGAGTCCAGAACTAGGGGGCGGGGTTTAGTTGTCTCGCCCATTTAAGATGGAAAATGTGGTGACATTTTTTTCTCTGAGGATTGTTAGTTTGGGAATTCTCTTCCCAGAGAGCAGTGAGGTTGGATCATTGGATTTATTCAAGGCAGAGTTGGACAGGTTTTTGATTGACAGGGGAGTCAAGGGTCATGGGGTTGCCAGCCAACAAAATGGAGTTGAGGGCACAGTCAGATCAGCCACAATCCAATCGAGTGGTGAAGTAAGCTCGAGGGGGTGAATGGCCTACTGCTGTGCCTCGCTCTTGTGAATCATTCTTTTATGTCTCCTGCACCATGGGACCCCTGCATTGTGGAGCCCGGCCTCACTCAGTCCCTTCTGAGATGGTGAAGGTTTCTCTCAGGGTGTGGGGGGGGTGGGGTTGTGTAGCCTTTTTGGTTGTAGTTATTGGAATTTCCTCAGGGTAGTGTCCTAGGCACAACCATCTTCAGCTGTTTCATCAATGACTTTCCCTCCAACATAAGGTTAGAATTGGGATGTTCGCCGATGATTGCACAATGTTCAGCACCATACACGACTCCTCAGATACTGAAGCAGTCCGTGCCCAAATGCAGCAGGACCTGGACAATATCCAGGCTTGGGCTGACAAGTGACAAGTAACATGCGTGCCACACAAGTGCCAGGCAATGACCATCCCAGTAAGATGTTTCGCCTTCATCTCAGTCCTAAACAGTTGACCCCCATATCCTGAGACAGTTACCCCTTTTTCTAGACACTTCCCACCCCCCCAAGCCAGAGGAAATACAATGTTTACACCTGTGCGCCTCATGTTGGAATGACTTCTTTTAGGATTAGGTAAATGTTGCATTCACCAAGATGGCAGATAGAGAGGAAAGTTAAACTCACCTCTGCGTCCCCGGCCCCGGGATTGCGTCAGACACTCTGAGCCTCAGGTACAGCGCACGGCACGTGCAAAGCTCCCTCTTCTTCGCTTTAATAATTTGCCTTGGCACCGCCCCCCCCCCCCCCCCCCCCCCACCCGCAACAACAAGCTCCCTCACTGAGAAGAATGGCGCCCCACCAGCGCCCATGCCCTCATGTCCTTTCTGACTGCCCGTTTTGGGGTGACAATCACTTTGTGTCCGGGAAGGATGGGGTTTAAAAAAAAAGACCTGAACTTAACTGCCCTCCATGACCTTGGAAGCCACGAAAGGAAGTTGTCTCTTCAGCTTGCCTATGCACGAGCTGCCCCCTCCCTCCATCTCACGGGGTTATTCTAACAACAACACCGGAATTCTACCGCCCTGCCTGCTACGGGAATCGGAGCGGGCGAGGGGTGGACAATGGGAAGGTCCGTTGACCTCGGGGGGGGGGAGGGGGGGATTTTCCAGTCTCGGGTCAAGCGCGGTTGTAAAATCCCGTCCCAAGGGTGAAACTGTGGTGATGAGCGCTGTGTAACACAAGTGACCAATTCACTCGCGCCCATTGGTGACCAATTTTTAAATGACTCATCGTTCATGGACCCCTTCGGATTGATCTCACCTGCTCAGACTCTCAGAAAATTTCATATCCAAGTTGAATGGAAGCCCTGAGATGACCATTCGGCCCATTGCCCTTGTGTGAGCTCTGGGAAAGAGCAATCCAATTGGTCCCGTGCCCTCACACTCGCCCACAAACCCTTCTGAAATTTTTCACGTTCAAATATTTATCCATTGGACTCTTTTTCACACAAAGAAACAAAATGCGCCCTGTTTCCCGGTTAGAACAGGAAGACCTTCTCACCTTTAATATCCACTGTCAATATTAACTGCTGGCAATTAAAGCACAGGTCAAACGCAGAAGTAGAATCGTTCAGTGCCGAAGAGGCTCTTCGGCCCATCGAGTCTGCACCGACACATTAGAAACACCTGACCTCCCACCTAATCCCACTTGCCAGCACTTGGTCCATAGCCTTGAATGTTATGACGTGCCAAGTGCTCATCCAGGTACTTTTTAAAGGATGTGAGGCATCCCGCCTCCACCACCCTCCCAGGCAGCACATTCCAGACCCTCACCACCCTCTGGGTGGAAAGGGTTTTCCTTCCATCCCCCTAAACCTCCTGCCCCTTGCTTTGAACCTGTGTCCATCGTGACTGACCTTTCAACCAAGGGGAAGAGCCGCTCCTTCTCCACCCTGTCCATGTCCCTCATAATCTTGTACACCTCGATCAGGTCGCCCCCTCAGTCTTCTCTGCTCCAATGAAAACAACCCAAGTCTACCCACCTTCACTTCATAACTTAAAGGTTCCATCCCAGGCAGCATCCTGGTGAATCTGCTCTGCACCCCCTCCAGTGCAATCACGTCTTTCCAGTAATATATAACAGAGGGCATTGAGGGAGACCGTACCCAGAGTCTCCTTACTTAGGGGGATTAGCAGGGTAAATATGTGGGGTTACGGGAATAGGGCTTGGGTGGGATTGTGGTCGGTGCAGACTCGATCGGCCGAATGGCCTCCTTCTGCACTGTAGGGATTCTATGATTCTACTTTAAGGATAGGCATTCTAGCATTGGACGCAGTTCAGAGCAGGGTTCACCAGGCTGATCCCTGGGATGAGGCGTTGCCTCATGAGGAAATGTGGGGCAGGTTGGGCCTACACTGGTGGATCAGATTTGATGGGCTTAATGGCCTAGTTCTGCCCCTATGCCTCATGGTCTACTCATGGGAGTAGACCGTGAGGCGTCGAACGAGAGGTGATCTTATTGAAACATTTCAGATCATGAGGGGGCTTGACAGGGTAGATGCTGAGGATGTTCCCCCTCTGGGGGTATTTAGACCTCTGGGGGTGGGGGGGGGGGTGGGGCACATTGTAAAAATACGGGTTCTTCCATTAAAGGTGGAGGTGAGAAGGAGTTTCTTCCCTCAGAGTGCTGCGAGTGTTTCAAATTCTCTCCCCCAGTTTGCAATAAAGGTGGGCAGGGGGGCCATTGGATATATTCCTAGGTGAATTAGACTTTTGACTGATGGGGGAGTCCTGGGTTAAGGGGGTGACAGGCAGGAAAATGGAGGTAAAGCCACCTCAGATCAACCATGATCCTATTGACTGCTGAGCAGGCTCAATGGGCCGAATGGCCTCCTACTTTGGGTGCATTATTGGAAGGAAGCCTTCAGTACCCTGACCTCATCATTGCTGAAGGAGACCATTCTGCCCATTGAATCCATGCTGGCTCTCTATAGAACAATCCAGTCAGTCCTATTCCCCCTGCTCTATCTCCGTAGTCCTGCAAGTTTCCCTCCCACAAGTACCCACCCAATTTGCTTTGGAAATCATTCACTATCTCTGCTTTCGCCAACCTCATTGGCAATGAGAGATTGAACAGTTTGGTCTTGTACTCACTGGAGTTTAGAAGGATGAGAGGGGATCGGATCGAGGGATATAAAATTCTAAGTAGGATTGATAGAGAAAACTTAGACCAAATGTTTCTCCTCATGGGGCAATCTCGAACAAGAGGTCACAGGTATAGGCCGAGAGGCGGTAGATTTAAAACTGAGATGAGGAGGAACTACTTTTAAAGTAAAGTTTATTTATTAGTGTCACAAGTAGGCTTACATTAACACTGCAATGAAATTACTGTGAAAATCCCCCAGTCGCCACGCTCCGGCACCTGTTCGGGTACACTGAGGGAGAATTTAACATGGCCAGTGCCATTTAAGAGGCATCTGGATGGATACATGAATTATAGAATCCTACAGTGCAGAAGGGAGCCATTTGGCCCATCGAGTCTGCACCGACCACAATCCCACCCAGGCCTCATCCCCATAATCCCATGCATTGAACCTAGCTAGTCCCCCTGACACTAAGGGGCAATTTAGCATGGCCAATCCACCTAACCCACACATGTTTGGACTGTGGGAGGAAACCGGAGCACCCGGAGAAAACCCATGCAAACATGGGGAGAACGTGCAGACTCTACACAGGCAGTGAACCCAAGCCGTGAATCGAACCTGGGCCCCTTGCGCTGTGAGGCAGAAGTGCTAACCACTGTGCCGCCGTGCCGCCGTACAGTGGGTGGTGAATTTGTGGAACTCGCTGCCCCATAGCGCGGTGGAGTCTGAATTGTTGAATGGTTTCATGAGGGAGCTAGATATATTTCCAATATAAAAATGGGTTAAAGGGATATGGGGGAACAGGCGGGGAGGTGGATTTGAGACCAGGGAGAGATCAGCCATGATCTGATTGAATGGCGGAGCAGGCTCGAAGGGCTGAATGGCCTACTTCTGCTCCTATTTCCTATGAGACCTTCAGGTGAAGGAACCTTGGGGTTTTTCTTTTCCCCACCCACACTGAGGACGGGACTTTCCAACCGCGCTCGCCCTAAGGTCGGAAAATCCCACCCGAGGTCAACGGACCTTTGCATGGCCTGTGTCCCACCCACTACAATTCCCACGATGGGCGGGATGGCAAAAATTCCCCCCTGAGACAATTGGAGCATCCCCTCTTGGTTACGCTTTGGCCACGGGATATATGGACAGAAATAGGCTGCTTCGCCCTTCAAACAGGCTGCCATTCAAGGGGAAGCACTGAGGGGGTAAGGCTGCCAATGTACTCTGTCCCTGGCTGGTGACTGTCCTGACATTATCCTGCCCAGCAACTGAAGAGGACGCCGCCCTTGTATTGGCTGCGAGGAGATCCACAATGTACCAATGACGGCTCGAATTCACCGTGGACACCGCAGCCCACATCCTCTTAATGTTTTTTTTTCATGTGCAGTTTGCAGTCAGTCCTCGGCAATTGCCCCCTGTTGACCTTGCAGTTACTGATTATGCAGCAGTACGTGACAGAGTAAACCCCCACAGGAACAAGCAATAATGTAGTCTAATGTGTCATGCATAACTATTGCAGTGGGAGCTTTCCGAGCTTGGTCGGTGCAGTGTGATTGGAGCGATTACTCACTCAGTGAGGGGAGAAATCACAGGTGACGAGTGGGAGCTCAGAATAATTGGGTGTATATCTTCCCTCACATGTTGTAAGTGTCCAAACGTCAATGAGTTTGGACATTCTCTATTCAGCTCCTTCTGAGTTTAGTTTTCACTGGTCAATAATTCAGCCCCGATTAGGTGGTCGGAATCGTTCAGCCTCTAAGCATTACTGCTCTGGAAGCGGTAAATGTAACATCGATGCGGCAGCCAGTGTCGTTCTGGAGTGAGATTCACTGTTGGAGCAGGGGAAGGGAGCTCTATTCTGCATCGAGCATTCCCTACCCAGGGATCATAGGAATTAGGCGCAGGCCATTCAGCCCATCGAGCCTTCTTCCCCTATTCAATAAGATCATGGTTAATCTGACCTGCGACCTCAATTCCAGTTCCTTGCCGGACCCCCCCACAAACCCCCATAACCTTTGACTCCTTTGTCGATCAAAAATACGTCTAACTCTGCCTTGAATATATTCAATGACCCAACCAGCACTGCTCTCGGTTGAAGAGTGTTCCAAACACTAAGGACCCTCTGAAAGAGAGAACTCCTCATCTGTGTCTTCATGGGAGACCCTTTATTCTGAAATTGTGCCCCTTAGTTCTAGATTTCTCCCAAGGGGAAACATCCAGCATCCTTCATGTCAAGCCCCCTCAGGATCCAACATGTTTCAATAAGATCACCTCATTCCCCTAAACTCAAATGACTATAGGCCCAACTTGCCGAACCTTTCCTCAGGAGACAATCCCTTCATCCCAGGAATCCGCCAAGCATAATGCAGCATGGGAATGATCCGAATTCTTTCAAACTCCACGTCCACAGCACAAAACTGCCCCAAGTGGGCACAGATTGATGATGTCAGAACAAGGTCCAGAAGGTGAGGTCAAAAGGCATTAGCAGCACGGTGGCACAGTGGTTAGCACTGCTGCCTCACAGCGCCAGGGAGCCGGGTTCGATTCCCAGCTTGGGTCACTGTCTGTGCAGAGTCTGCACTTTCTCCCGTGTCTGCGTGGGATTCCCTCGGGTGCTCCAGTTTCCTCCCACCGTCCGAAAGATGTGCTGGTTGGGTGCATTAGTCGTGCTAAATTCTCCCTCAGTGTACCAGAACAGGCGCTGGAGTGTGGCGACTAGGGGGATTTTCATAGTGGTTAGCATTGCTGCCTCAGGGACCCGGGTTCAATTTCCAGCTGGGGTCACTGTCTGTGTGGAGTCTGCACATTCTCCCCGTGTCTGCGTGGGTTTCCTCTGGGTGCTCTGGTTTCCCCCCACAGTCCAAAGATGTGCGGGTTAGGTGCATTGGCCATGCTAAATTGCCCGTAAGTGTCAGGAGGGACTAGCTAGGGTAAATGCATGGGGTTATGGGGATAGGAGCTGGGTGGGATTGTGGTCGGTGCAGACCCAATGGGCCAAATGGTCTCCTTCTGCACTGTAGGGATTCTATGATTCACAGTAACTTTATTGCAGTGTTAATGTAAGCCTACTTATGATACTAATAGAATTTTAAAAATGTGGAGCATAGAGGTTAAAGAACTCTGTCAGGGCAGAGCGGAAGAAGTATTTTTTTTAATGAATTCTTGGGTCAACTTTCATTGCTCACCCTCACTATCCCTTGAGAGGGTGCTGGTGAACCACTTTTAATTATTTAAATTCATTCATGGGACATGGGCGCCACTGGCTGGCCAGCATTTATTGCCCATTCCTAGTTGCCCTTGGAAGGCAGTTGAGAGTCAACCACATTGCTGTGGCTCTGGAGTCACATGTAGGCCAGACCGGGTAAGGACGGCAGATTTCCTTCCCTAAAGGACATTAATGAACCAGATGGGTTTTTCTGACAATCGACAATGGTTTCATGGTCATCAGTAGATTCTTAATTCCAGATATTTTTTATTGAATTCAAATTCCACCAGCTGCCGTGGCGGGATTCGAACCCGGGTCCCCAGAACATTAGCTGAGTTTCTGGATTAATAGTCTAGCAATAATACCACTAGGCCATCAATCGCCTCCCCGAGGCTGAGTGCCAAATTCTCTGTCCTATCTTGCAGGGGTGGCGGGGAGCGTGAAGGGCTGGAAAATTCTGGCCACGAAGCACATAAACATTACAGAGATTTTTCTAACTCCAGAAAACTCCCGTTGTTTCCGAAGGTCAAATGTAAACAATGAAGAAATGGACACAACAAAGATATTTCCGCTCCATTGCTGTGTGTGTTTTATTGCCGTTCGAATCTGACAAACAGAAAATATGTTTTTTAAGGCATATCGGGACGCAGACACATAGTTTCTTCCTCGACCATCCATCACAGGTTTCTGTTTAACACAAGTCTGAAGGCGTCCCTTCTGGGATGTGACTCATTGCGGCTTTTCTGTTAGTTCATGACGAGATGCACTAAAGAGAGGTTGTTGATGATGATGGCAAGTTTGATGTTCAGGAAGGATGAGCTCAGATAGGTGCCCAGGAGTCTGTCCACACTGACTGAGATATTGAGTGAGTCTGCGCTCTGCGTCCCGCACTCCAGTCTCGCTCAGGCCTCCCGATGTTCTTCTCACCCCGCCCCCCACCCCCCCCACCCCCCCGTCCCACTATCACCCATTAATGAACAAACATCAATTCGCTACTCCAAAGTGCGGTGGATGCTGGGACAGGGAGTGAATTTAAGGAGGAGTTAGACAGATTTTTAATTGGTGATGGGTTGAAGGGTTATGGGGAGAAGGCAGGAAAATGGGGCTGAGGAGCATATCAGCCATGGTCGAATGGCGGAGCAGACTCGATGGGCCGAATGGCCTAATTCTGCTCTTATATCTTATGAACTTATGAGTTCATAGAATCATAGAATCCCTACAGTGCAGAAGGAGGCCATTCGGCCCAACGAGTCTGCACCGACCACAATCCCACCCAGGCCCTAACCCCACCCAGGCCCTATCCCCCTAACCCCTAGCTAGACTACCTGACACTAAGGGGCAATTTAGCACGGAACAAGTCTTTTCAGTACAGGGCCTTGCTTGTGAAGAATGGTGGCTTGTGGAACGCCGCAGAGTGGGGAAGTGGGGCTGTGTCCCAGCTCAAATCAGGGTTCTCAGTAGGGGGAAAGTAGGTGGAAGATCTCATTGGAAAAGAACAATTCAGACCAGTATTCTTATTTTCCAGTTTTTACTGGTGTTCCATTTTCAGGTTGATGCACCATCAATCGAGCAAAGACTAGTTTGTATGCAGGAACAAATAGGCTTTTATTAGCAAAAGACTTGGAGCACACCCATGCCGATGAACTGGTCCAGACTGAGGCAGGGGGGTGGGGAGCAGTCGCCTTTATACCTGGACCAGGGGAGGGGAGGAGTCTCGGGTAGGGCCAGCAGGGATGTGTCCAGGCATGTTACATATACAGGTAATAAGCTAACAGTGGTTTACCACACAGGTATATGGATTGGTTCAGGAAGCCTGACTGGAAAGGAACATATTTTATTGCAGAATGCAAAGTAAAACCACTACCGTAGTGTACATCACTAGTCCCTGCCTGGGACTACAGTGCAGTAGGTCCAGTTCTGGGCCTGCCTTATAAAAGGCTCAGGTAGTGAGTTCCAGTGGGACAGGCCCACTGCCTGTTATCAGTGGAACCCGTAATCAATGAACCCCAATGGGGAAGTCAATCAGTGATTCCCCATGGAGCTCGTGGGGAGTCATCGCAGTCTATAGGAGTAGTTCAGACCCGCATCCTTATTTCCCAGTTTTTAGTCTTTTTCCCTTCTGGGGAGTTAGGAGAAAGAAGGTCGCTCGCACCCCCACCGCCGCCCTCACACACCTCCCGGGCGGCACGATGGCACAGTGGTTAGCACTGCTGCCTTACAACACCATGGACCCGGGTTCGATTCCAGCCTTGGGTCACTGTCTGTGTGGAGTCTGCACGCTCTCCCCGTGTCTGCGTGGGTTTCCTCCGGGTGCTCCGGTTTCCTCCCACACTCCAAAGATGTGCGGGTTAGATTGATTGGCCATGCTAAATTGCCCCTTAGTGTCAGGGGGATTAGCAATGTAAATATGTGGGGTTACGGGGATCGGACCTGAGTGGGATTGTTGTCGGTGCAGACTTGATGGGCCGAATGGCCTCCTTCTGCTCTGTAGATTCTATGATCCTCACACCATTCCCTACCCACCGTCCCACCCCCCTCTATCACTGAACACCCAGCTGGACTGCAGGAAGTTGAGTAATAATTCCTGGGAGAGCAGACAGGGCAGATCATTTGGGAATTTGAAATTATTCCAGTGATGAATGACCCCTCTTCAAACACAGCGCACGGACTGGTGTGTGCTGCTGATCCCAGGCCCTGTGCGTTCACTGCCAATAAAACCAAAAGGAAACAAATGGAAGCACAGCCGCTGTTTGATGGAATCTCTCCGATTAGCATAATTCTTCAGCCGAGGGTGAGAGTGGGAGCACCAGCTGATTGACTTTCACCTTCCCGTGCGGGGTCTGGATTGCGCCTGGCTCGAGCTGGCCAGCCGTATCAGTGTGTGTATCAGGCCACACTCATCATCTCCTCCTCCCTCCGCCTGGTGTTCAGTATTCCAGCCTCACGCTAAGGTTGACAATGCTGCATTTATTTTGGCTGACTGTACGCTTTAATGGTTAGATAAGGGAGGACACGAAGATTGTACAAAGAACAATGAAAAGTACAGCCCAAGAAAAGGCCCTTCGGCTCTCCAAGCCCGTGCCGATGCTCTAACTAAACGAAAACAAAACCTTCTGCCCTTAATTAGTCTGTATCCCTCTATTCCCTCCCTATGGGGAGGCACGGTGGCACAGTGGTTAGCACTGCTGCCTCACAGTGCCAGGGACCCGGGTTCGATTCCCGGCTTGGGTCACTGCCTGTGCGGAGTCTGCACGTTCTCCCCGTGGCTGCCTGGGTTTCCTCCGGGTGCTCCTGTTACCTCCCACAGTCCAAACACGTGCAGGTTAGGTGGATTGGCCATGCAAAATTGCCCCTTAGCGTCAGGGGGACTAGCTAGGGTAAATGCATGGGGTTATGCGGATAGGGCCTGGGTAGGATTGTGATTGGTGCAGACTCGATGGGCCGAATGGCTCCTTCTGCACTGTAGAATTCTATGATTCATGTACTCATACAGATGCCTCTTAAATGTTGCTAATGTTCCTGCTTCCACCACTTCCTCTGGCAGTGTGTTCTAGGCACCCACCACTCTCTGCATGAAAAACTTCCTCCGCACATCTCCCTTAAACTTTCCCCCTCTCACCTTGAACCTGTGCCCCTTTGTAATTCACACTTCTACCCTGGGGAAAAAGCCTCTGACCCTGTCCATGCCTCTCATAATTTTGTACACCTCTATCAGGTCTCCCCTCAGCCTCCATCTTTCCAGTGAAAACAATCCTAGTTTATTCAGCCTCTCCTCATAACCGACACCCTCGAGACCAGGCAACATCCTGGTGAACCTCCTTTGCACTCTCTCCAAAGCTTCCATGTTCTTCTGGTAGTGTGGTGACCAGAACTGCACACAATACTCCAAATGTGGCCTAACCAATTGGATTGGAGTTAGTACTTCCAGGTCAGGTATATGGAATGGGTCAAATAAAGGTCACGGGTATTCAAAAGAGTGCCCCCTGGTGCAGCAGAATGGTATTTCCAGTTCCCAGACTTACCTCCTCATTTCCAATTCCAATTCTCTTCCCGCACATAGTGGCGACTATAGCTGCACCATGATTTGCCAACTCTTGTACTCAATGCCCCGGCTAATGCAGGCAAGCGTGCCATATGCTTTCTTAATTACCTTGGCACCTGTGTTGCCACTTTTAGGGAACTGTGGACCTGCATGCCCAGATCCCTCTGGATGTTAATGTTCCATTATCATATTCTGTGGCTGAACTTATTATTTATTAGTGTCGCAAGTAGGCTTATATCAACATTGGAATGAAGTTACTGTGAAAATCCCCTCGTCGCCACACTCCGGCGCCCGTTCGGGTACACTGAGGTAGAATTTAGCACGGCCAATGCACCCTAACCAGCACGTCTTTTGAAACCGGAGCACCCGGAGGAAACCCACGCAGACACGGTGGGAACATGCAGACTCCGCATAGACAGTGACCCAAGCCGAGAATCGGAGAGGGGTTCGACCCTGGCGCGGTGACGCAGCAGTGCTAACCACTGTGCCACCGTGCAGCTTTCCTGGTCTCTGAGGTTCGATACCTCATTGGAAAGGAAAGCCACGAAGAGAAAGAGAGAAAGAGAGAGAGAGAGAAAGAGAGATTCTCAGGACTGCAAAGGTCAACACTGAACACTGCCAAGTTCTGCAGCTGGGGATTTACAAACAACTTATACACTGTCTTATAATATTAGTGCATTTGTTCAAATTGAGTTGGTGAATTTATGGTTAAAAGGGCAAGTGTTCTGCCAAGTTCGTTCCAACACCCGTCAGAACTGTGAGGAGTAATTTTATTCAGCACTCGCCCTGAAATCTTTTGTTGTTGTGAGTAATCTTTGTTGATAAAGCGCTCTGTATCGACAATGACACCTCATTTTATACCTGCCCAGGGATAAAGTGTTATTAATCGGCGGGGGAGCGGAGAGGGGTTGTGCTTTAACTGCCACAGACTGGACCAAGCCTGACTATGACACAGAGGTATAGGATTGGGGGGGGGGGGGGGGGGGGGGTTCAGAGAGCACCTTGGGACCTGGGTCTCACCCCCACAGAGAAACACGCTGGCGAACCTTTTCTCTCCACCCATCGCGCGGACTCCGGAAGGTTCCCTGGCAGGCTGATGGTTCTGGCAGGTTTCAGTCCCACCCCCAGGACCTGATGTCCAATGAAGGTACATTCATAGCACGGGCAAACAGGGTGAGTGTCAACCTGCACAACCCTTCCAAACGCACCAATGGCTGGCGGTAAGAACGGGAGACACTCCTGGTCAGCCATGCTCAATGCGGAGTGGCGCCCCTCAAGCTATAAGTCCCTGGCGACAGACTAGCAACCTGCCGGGAATGACTAGTTATGGAAACAGACAAAAGTCTGCTTTAGTCGCCACTATGTGCGGGAAGAGAATTGGAATTGGAAATGAGGAGGTAAGTCTGGGAACTGGAAATACCATTCTGCTGCACCAGGGGGCACTCTTTTGAATACCCATGGCCTTTATTTGACCCTTTCCATATACCTGACCTGGAAGTACTAACTCCAATCCAATCAAATGTACACATCACACATATCATACTCTGGCAGCTGCTGGATAGCACCCCAATGATTGGTAGGAGGTATTTCAAAATGGCCGACACAGATGGATGTGGAGCAGGGAAGAGTGGAGTGGAGTGGAGTGGGGTGAAGGTTGGGGGATGGAGGGGTGCAGGGCGTATGGTGTTGGCAATGAGAATGACAAGGAGGACCCAAAAAGCAGAGGGGCTGAAAGAGCAGTTGACAATAGGGTTGCCAACCCTGCCGGCTTGGCCTGGAGTCTGCAGGAATTAAAGATCAATCTCCATTAATGGGCGGCATGGTGGTACAGTGATTAACACTGCTGCCTCACAGTGCCAGGGACACGGGTTCGATTCTGGCCTCAGGTCACTGTCTGTGTGGAGTTTGCACATTCTCCCCATGTCTGTGTGGGTTTCCTCCGGGTGCTCCAGTTTCCTCCCACACTCCAAAGATGTGTAGGTTAGATGGATTGGCCATGCTAAATTGCCCCTTAGTGTCCAAAGATGTGCGGGTTAGATGGATTGGCCATGCTAAATTGCCCCTTAGTGTCCAAAGATGTGCGGGTTAGGTGAATTGGCCATGCTAAATTGCCCCTTAGTGTCAGGGGCACTAGCTAGGGTAAATGTATGCGGTTATGGGGATGGGAGATAGGTGGATTGGCCATGGGAAATGTATGGGGTTACAAGTAAGGTACTCTGTCAGAGAGATGGTGCAGACTCGATGGGCTGAATGACCTCTTCTGCACTATAGGGATTCGACCATTGTGTCGTGCCAGTTTTTGAGCGTGAAAACTTGGTAAAGTTGGGTGTGAGGTGGTTAGCGCGACCCGCGCCCACGTCCGTGCAGATGCTCACTTTACCAAGGCCCGAAAATGGCCATGATCCGAACCACGCGCGAAACGGGCGCAATGGTGATTTAAATGTATTTGCATGCATTTAAATTGAATTAATTAACTGCCCGCCCAACTTTACCAGCATTTCCCCCTTTACCATCGCGTTCGCCCGTCCAGATTCGGCACGAAACAGACATGCTCGGCAAAGGTCTGTTTCGGGCGCTCCAGCTTCTGAAGAGGGTGCGGAGGGGGAGGCCCAATCACTTTCTGGTGGGGGGGGAGAGGGAGGAGGGAGGCCCGATTGCTGATCGTTCTCTGGTGGGGCGGCGGGGGTGGAGGAGGAGGAGGAGGCAGGTCAGATGTATCTCTGGTGGGGGCCGTGGGAGGGAGGCCTGATCGCTCTCTGGTGTGGGGGGGGTGGGAGGCAGGTCAGATATATCTCTGGTGGTGGGGGGAAGGCAGGCCCAATCGCTCTCCGGTGGGGGCGGGGGGGATGGGGTGGGGGGGGGAGGCCCGATCATTCTCTGGTGGGGGGGGGCAGGGGCAGGAGGGACTGCTGCCACTCTGCGGGCGAACGGTTGGGGGGGGAAGTGAGGGAGGAGGTCATGATCGGTCTGGGTAGTGGGGGAGGGGGGTCGTGATCGGTCTGGGTAGTGGGGGGGGTGGGTGGATAAGGGGGACAGTTATGTTGTGGGGATGGGGCGATGTCTGGGGGGGGCTATCGCTCCTGCTTTTCGGTCCCGGGCCACTTTCTCCGCTTTCTGCGATCTGACGCGGGCGCGCTTTTTCAAATTTTTTTCTAACTGCGCATGCGCAGTTCAGAGCTCCGATCGTTTCGGCCGCGCTAAACCCCGCCCACAGCGCGAATGGGACCCGCGATTCATTTTCAGGCTGAGTGTGTATGGGGGTGCCTGAGAACAGATTCCCAAGTCGGATCGGAATTGCACCCAGATTCAGCACTTAGAATGGAAATGGTAGAATCCGGCCCTATGATGACGCTGCTGCCTACAACTCTGAAGAAAAATCATTGGGATTTTTTTTGTATTTTTCTTCAAACATTTCTCTTTACCAGATATAAAAATATTGATTCCCCGTGTCTGCGTGGGTTTCCCCCGGGTGCTCCGGTTTCCTCCCACAGTCTGAAAGACGTGCTGGTTAGGGTGCATTGGCCGTGCTAAATTCTCCCTCAGTGTAACCGAACAGGAGCTGGAGTGTGGCGACTAGGGGATTTTCACAGTAACTTCATTGTAGTGTTAATGTAAGCCTACTTGTGAGTAATAAATAAATAAAGCTCACTTGCTCCATGAGGATTTAGGGATGTAAACACAGCTTCCCAATCTCCCTGATCCGATGGAGCTGGGAGGCTGAACAGCTACTGCCCAATCAGGATTAAGTTACCCCGTTGAACCCAACATCCAAGCCTTAGATTCTGGGATCTGATTGGTCGGTGGTACCGACATGACCTCATGTCACCTGGTAAGCAGGGCCAATCAATGACGGCACCTGTTTGAAAAAAACAGTATAATCCTTATAGAAGGTCCTGCATTTATGTAGCACCCTCTCATGATGTCGGGACACTCCAGAAGCACTTTATAACCGATGATGTCCGATGTACAAAGAATATTATAGCACAGGAACAGGCCCTTCAGCCCTCCAAGCCTGGTTTCCTCCCACAGTACATGATTTGGCCATGCTAAATTTCTCCTGAGTGTCCCCAGATGTGTAGATTAGTGGAGTAAATACATGAGGTTAGGAAGATAGGGCCTGGGTAAGAGACTCTGTCAGAGAATCGGTGCAGACTCAATGGGCCAAATGGCCTCCTGCACTATAGTGATTCTATGGTGTCTCCTTTTCCCTGAGCTATCCCTGTTCTGCTATCCTGCCCCATCTCCTCTGCCCCCTTCTCCATTATATCATTTTCTGCACTTCCACACTTGGAATCATAGGGATGAATTTTCCCGTTCTGCCTGCCATGGGAACCGTAGCGGGTGAGGGGCAGACTATGGAAAAGTCCGTTGACCTCGGGTGGGATTTTCCGGTTTCAGGGCAAGCGTGGCTGGAAAAACCCATAGAGTTATAAACCATAAGACATAGGAGCAGAATTAAGCCACTCGGCCCATCGAGTCTGCTCCACCATTCAATCATGGCTGATATTTTTCTCACCTCCATTTTCCTGCCTTTTCCCCATAACCCCCGATCCCCTTATCAATCAAGGACCTATCTATCTCTGTCTTAAAGACACTCAATGACCTGGCCTCCACAGCCTTCTGCGGCAAAGAGTTCCACAGATTCACCACTTTCTGGCTGAAGAAATTCCTCCTAATCTCTGTTCTAAAGGATCGTCCCTTTAGCCTGAGGTTGTGCCCTCTGGTTCTAGTTTTTCTTACTAAAGGAAACATCCTCTCCATGTCCACTCTATCCTCTACTTTCTCAGAAGACAAAGGAAATTTGGCATGGCAGCTATGACTCTCACCAACTTTTACAGATGCACCATAGAAAGCATTCTTTCTGGTTGTATCACAGCTTGGTATGGCTCCTGCTCTGCTCAAGACCGCAATGGGCTACAAAAGGTTGTGAATGTAACCCAATCCATCACACAAACCAGCCTCCCATCCATTGACTCTGTCTACACTCGGATGGAATGCATCCCAGGGTATTGAAAGAAATGTCAGAGGTAATAGTGGATGCGTTAGTGATTATTTATCAAAACTCGTTGCATTCTGGGGTAGTGCCGGTTGATTGGAAAACGGCTAATGTTACACCGCTGTTTAAAAAAGGAAGGAGACAAAAGGCGGGTAACTATAGGCCGGTCAGCTTAACGTCTGTAGTAGGGAAAATGCTGGAATCCATTATTAAAGAGGAGATAGCAGAGCATCTGGATAGAAATGGTTCGATCAATCAGACGCAGCATGGATTCATGAGGGGAAAGTCGTGCTTGACGAACATGTTGGATTTTTATGAAGATGTGACTAGGGCGGTTGATGGAGGAGAACCGGTGGATGCGGTGTTTTTGGATTTCCAAAAGGCGTTTGATAAGGTGCCCCATAAAAGGCTGCTGAAGAAGATTAGGGCACACGGAGTTGGGGGTAGTGTGTTAAAGTGGATTGGGGACTGGCTATCCGACAGGAAGCAAAGAGTCGGAATAAATGGGTGTTTTTCCGGTTGGAGGAAGGTAACTAGTGGCGTGCCGCAGGGATCGGTACTCGGGCCGCAACTGTTTACCATTTATATAGATGATCTGGAGGAGGGGACGGAGTGTAGGGTAACGAAGTTTGCAGACGACACAAAGATAAGTGGAAAAGTGAATCGTGTGGAGGACGGAGAAGATCTGCAGAGAGATTTGGACAGGCTGAGTGAGTGGGCGAGGATATGGCAAATGGAGTATAACGTTGAGAAATGCGAGGTTATACACTTTGGAGGAAATAATAACAAATGGGATTACTATCTCAATGGAAACAAATTAAAACATGCTACCGTGCAAAGGGACCTGGGGGTCCTTGTGCATGAGACGCAAAAGCCCAGTCTGCAGGTACAACAGGTGATCAAGAAGGCAAATGGGATGTTGGCCTATATTGCGAGGGGGATAGAATATAAAAGCAGGGGTGTCTTGATGCACCTGTACAGGGCATTGGTGAGGCCGCAGCTGGAATACTGTGTGCAGTATTGGTCCCCTTATATGAGGAAGGATATATTGGCATTGGAGGGAGTGCAGAGAAGGTTCACCAGGTTGATACCGGAGATGAGGGGTTTGGATTATGAGGAGAGGCTGAGGAGATTGGGTTTGTACTCGTTGGAGTTTAGAAGGATGAGGGGGGATCTTATGGAGACTTATAAGATAATGCGGGGGCTGGATAGGGTGGAGGCGGAGAGATTCTTTCCACTTAGTAAGGAAGTTAAAACTAGAGGACACAGCCTCAAAATAAAGGGGGGTCGGTTTAAGACAGAGTTGAGGAGGAACTTCTTCTCCCAGAGGGTGGTGAATCTCTGGAATTCTCTGCCCACTGAGGTGGTGGAGGCTACCTCGCTGAATATGTTTAAAGCGCGGATGGATGGATTCCTGATCGGTAAGGGAATTAAGGGTTATGGGGATCAGGCGGGTAAGTGGTACTGATCCACATCAGATCAGCCATGATCTTATTGAATGGCGGGGCAGGCTCGAGGGGCTAGATGGCCTACTCCTGCTCCTATTTCTTATGTTTATGTTCTTATGTACACTTCCCGCTGCCTCGGAAAAGCAGCCAGCATAATTACGGACCCCACGCACCCCGGACATTCTTTTTTCCACCTTCTTCCATCAGGAAAAAGATACAAAAGTTTGAGGTCACATACCAACCGACTCAAGAACAGCTTCTTCCCTGCTGCTATCAGACTTTTGAATGGACCTACCTTGCATTAAGCTGATCTTTCTCTACACCCTAGCTATGACTGTCACATTACATTCTGCAGTCTCTCATTTCCTTCTCTATGAACAGTATGCTTTGTCTGTATAGCAGACAAGAAACAATACTTTTCACTATGTAATACATGTGACAATAATAAATCAAATTAAATCAAATCCAGGCCTCGCAGTATCCTGTAAGATTCAATAAGATCCCCCCTCATCCTTCTAAACTCCAACGAGTACAGACCCAGAGTCCTCAACCGTTCTTCATACGACAAGCTCTTCATTCCAGGGATCATTCTTGTGAACCTCCTCTGGACCCTTTCTAAGGCCAGCACATAGAGATAGAAGATCATTTAGATCCAAAACATTACTCCTGTTTCTCTCGTCACAGACTCTGCCAGACCCACTGAGATTATCCAGCATTTTCTGATTCTATTTCAGAATTCCAGCACCCACAGTATTTTGCTTTTAACTCTGAAATGGTCCCCAGTGATGTGAAATGATATGGTAAAGGGCAAACTCTTTATTTTTTTATTAATAATTAGACTCTTAATAAAACAAATTTGATGCTGAGACTTATAGATTCTCACTAAGAGAGTATTGTTACTATTAATCAATAATTCTAATAGTTCCTGGGGATTAATGGTGGACCCATCCCTTTCAAACAGTGCCTGTTGGGATAGCCTGTCTTATCTTCCCATCACCACCAGAGGGTGGTATTCTTTAATAAAAGGATGTGATGATCTATCGGTGCTGCTCCAATCAATAACAGGCAAAATCATATACCCAGCGACCAATAAAGGTTCTGTTCAAAGAATACCTGGCTGAGTAGAGTGTTTGGAATTGGAATATTCCCCTCGCTCCAGTTTTAAAATGGGGTAGATTTCCGCAGAAGGATCTAGATTGAGAGCTTGGCCTCACAGACAGGTGAAGCCGTGAAGCAAATCTTCACACAAAGGGTTCTGGAAATCTGGAACTCCCTCCCACCCTTCCTCTGCCCCTCCTGCCCTCCCTCTCACTCTCCCTCCCATCCTCCCTCCCTCCGACCTCACTCCCTCTCTCCCTCCCTCTCTCCCTCCTGCCCTACCTCTGTCCCCCTTCCCCCTTCCCACTCACCCTCCCTCTCCTCACCCTCCCTCCTGCCTTACCTCAGTCCCTCCCTCCCACCCTCGCTCTCTCTCTCTCTCCCTCCCTCCTGCCCTACCTTTCTCTTGCCCTCCCTCCCACTCACCCTCCCTCCCCTCACCTTCCCTCTCGCCCTTCCTCAGTCCCTCCTGCCCTCCCGCTCACCCTCCCTCCCGCTCTCGCTCCCTCCCTCTCTCCCTCCTGCCCTACCTCAGTCCCTCCTGCCCTCCCACTCACCCTCCCTCCCACTCTCGCTCCCTCCCTCCCGCCCTACCTCTGTCCCTCCCTCCCTCCCACTCTCGCTCCCTCCCTCCTTCCCTACCTCTGTCCCTCCCTCCCTCCCACTCACCCTCCCTCCCACTCTCACTCCCTCCCTCCTGCCCTACCTCTGTCCCTCCCTCCCTCCCACTCACCCTCCCTCCCACTCTCGCTCCCTCCCTCTCTCCCTCCTGCCCTACCTCTGTCCCTCCCTCCCACTCACCCTCCCTCTCTCCCTCCTTCCCTCTCAACCTCCCTCTCTCCCTCCCTCTATCTTTCCCTCTTTCCCTCCCAATCACCCTCCGTCTCTTCCCTGCCTCTCCCCTGAAGCACTGCTCAGGCCATGGGTTCAATGAGAACCTCCAAGCTGCGATGGTTGGAGTTCGGTTAGGCAGAGATGAGGCAGCTGAATGGAATGCAGATACAGATCAGCCACACACTCATACAAAACAGAAGGGGCCCTTCAGCCCATTGAGACAGCAGTGACGAAACTCCACTAAAACCTACACTAATCCAGCACTTGGCCCAGAGCCTTGAATGTTTTGACATTTCAAGTGCTCATTCACACACTTTTAATGGTTGTGAGGTTTCTCGTCTCGATCACCCTCCCGGGCAGCGCGTTGCAGACTCCCACCACCCCCTGGGTGAAAACACATTTCCTCAAATCCCCTCGAAACCTCCTGCCCCTCACCTTAAAATAATGCCCCCTCATTATTGACCCTTCAACTCAGGGGAGCAGCTGCTTCTGACTCACCCTCAGTGAATGGTGCAAGAAGCTCAAGGAGCTGAACACGTACACACACACACTCTCATATGTAAACACCGACATACACAAACACATATACATACACATAGACATACACACACATACATACACATATGCACACACACACACCCACACATAGGCACATGCACACTCATATGTAAACACACACACACAAGCACATAGACACACAGACTCACATGTAAACACACATACATGCACATCAAGAAGGCGAATGGGATGTTGGCCTATATCGCAAGGGGGATAGAATATAAAAGCAGAGATGTCTTGCTGCATCTGTACAGGGCATTGGTGAGGCCGCCGCTGGAATACTGTGTGCAGTTTTGGTCCCCTTATTTGCGGAAGGATATATTGGCCTTGGAGGGAGTGCAGAGAAGGTTCACCAGGTTGATACCAGAGATGAGGGGTGTTGATTATGAGGAGAGACTGAGCAGATTGGGTTTGCGCTAGTTGGAATTTAGAAGGCTGAGGGGGGATCTTATAGAGACTTATAAGATAATGAAAGGGCTGGATAGGGTAGAGATGGAGAGATTCTTTCCACTTAGAAAGGAAACTAGAACTAGAGGGCACAGCCTCAAAATAAAGGGGGGACAGTTTAGGACAGAGTTGAGGAGGAACTTCTTCTCTCAGAGGGTAGTGAATCTCTGGAATTCTCTGCCCACTGAAGTGGTGGAGGCTACTTCGTTGAATATGTTTAAATCACGGATTCCTGATCGGTAAGGGAATTAGGGGTTATGGGGATCAGGCGGGTAAGTGGAACTGATCCACTTCAGATCAGCCATGATCTTATTGAATGGCGGGGCAGGCTCGAGGGGCTAGATGGCCTACTCCTGCTCCTATTTCTTATGTTCTTATGTTCTTATCAACACATACAAACACGTGCACACACACCTGTACACACGCACAGATAGACATGCACATGGACACACAAACATACGTGCACACGCAAATCCACACGTGCGCAAACACATTCACAGACAGACACACAAGCGTACACAGCTTGGCGCTATATTGGGAAAGAGCAGCAGCATTCTCCCCAGTGGCTGAGCCAATCTTTATCCCTCAATAAAAACAGATTAACTGGTCTTTTTTCTCATCCCTGTGTTGTGGGAGCTCGTTGTGTCATTTCCAATAACAGCAAAGTAAAAGTAAAGTTTATTTATTAGTCAGAAGTAAAGCTTACATTAACACTGCAATGAAGTTACTGTGAAATTCCCACTAGTCGCCACACTCCGGCACCTGTTTGGGTCAATGCACCCTAACCAGCACATCTTTCAGATCGTGGGAGGAAACCAGAGCACCTGGAGGAAACCCACGCAGACACGGGGAGAACGTGCAGACTCCACACAGACAGTGACCCAAGCCGGGAATCGAACCCGGGTCCCTGGCGGTCTGAGGCAGCAGTGCTGACCACTGTGCCACCGTGCCACCATGTCACCCCAGTGACTACACAGCAGAACTGCTTTGTTGGCTGTCTCTATCTAAGGAGGGTAAATTCCACTTGTGGTGGTGGGGGTTGGGCGGGGGAGGTGGTGTTAACTGGGGGAGGGGGAGTGATAGGATTCATAAATATTAGAAAATCACTAATAAATACAGAAAGAATTCTGGAGGAACCTCCTTGTCCAGAAAGAGGTTTGACTGTGGAACCCACTAGCAGAAATGATTAGAAGAAGAACTAGCAGAGGGTACAGCAGAGGGTATAGTAGAGGGTACAGCAGAGGGTATAGCAGAGGTGAAAGGTAGGGTTGAATAGCAGAGGGTACAGCAGAGATGAAAGGTAGGGGTAAATAGCAGGGGGTACTGCAGAGGATACAGCAGAGGGTATAGTAGAGGGTATAGCAGAGATGAAAGGTAGGGGTGAATAGTAGAGGGTACAGCAGAGGGTATAGTAGAGGGTATAGCAGAGATGAAAGGTAGGGGTGAATAGCAGAGGATATAGTAGAGGTGAATCACATAGATGTCCTCATGGGGAAAGAGGGTAAGTACATGAGGGAGAGAAGGGGAGAAGGCTAAGCTGATGGTGAGGAATGCAGAGGATGGGAGGAGCAGATATACTGACACAAATCTCTAACTGTAATTGGCCGGGATTTAACTGATTGGGATAGCATGCTCAAGGGGCTGAATAACCTACTCGTACTCCGAATGATCCCAATGAGGCATTTAGAGGAGAAATAAGTGGCAGGAATGATCTGAGCTGGAACGCTAGCAGAATGAATCTTTACACGGTGGGTAATGGCATTATGACATGTTACATGTGTGCAGTTGAGCACTGACTGAATGAAGTTATCAGAGCTGTTCGATCAGCCAGTACTGTTCAGCTGCAATTTCACGCGTTGAAAGCCGCTCGCCTTTCGTCCGTGACTTCCCCGCGCAAAACAGAATAAAAGCTAACTCCTTCACCACAGCCACAGCTCCAAGACAAGATATGATGCAGTAACATGGCTCTTTCCTTTCCCAGACAGAGTCCGTGATCTACAGGATTCTCAACAAGGGGATTTCAGGAGATCAAAGAGGGCGTCGGATTTGTTTCCATCTTGTCATTGCCGTTCCATTGGATAGCTGGCGTAGCCCTTCGGAAGTTAGGACAGTGTTTCCCGAGTTCCCGCCATGTTTTTGTGTAGTGGTTCTCAGGGGAACAGATCCTGGGAAGTGTGTCAGTATTGACACTGGATCCAGGAGAGTGTGTCAGTATTCGTACTGGATCCAGGGGAGTGTGTCAGTATTCACATTGGATCTGGGGGAGTGAGTCAGTATTGACACTGGATCCAGGCAAGTGTGTCAGTATTCACTTTGGATCCTGAGGAGGGTGTCAGTATTCACACTGGATCCAGGGGAGTGTGTCAGTATTCACACTGGATCCAGGGGAGTGTGTCAGTATTCACACAGGATCCATCGGAGTGTGTCAGTATTCACTCTGGATCCAGGGGGGGGTGTCAGTATTCACACTGGATCCAGGGAGGAGTGTCAGTATTCACTCTGGATCTGGGGGAGTGTGTCAGTATTCACACTGGATCCAGGGGAATGTGTCAGTATTCATAGATAGAACATAGAACAGTACAGAACAGGCCCTTCGGCCCACGATGTTGTGCCAAGCTTTATCAGAAACCAAGATCAAGCTATCCCACTCCCTATCATCCTGGTGTGCTCCATGTGCCTATCCAATAACCGCTTAAATGTTCTTAAAGTGTCTGACTCCACTATCACTGCAGGCAGTCCATTCCACACCCCAACCACTCTCTGCGTAAAGAACCTACCTCTGATATCCTTCCTGTATCTCCCACCACGAACTCTATAGTTATGCCCCCTTGTAATAGCTCCATCCACCCGAGGAAATAGTCTTTGAACGTTCACTCTATCTATCCCCTTCATCATTTTATAAACCTCTATTAAGTCTCCCCTCAGCCTCCTCCGCTCCAGAGAGAACAGCTGGATCCAGGGGAGTGTGTCAGTATTCACTCTGGATCTGGGGGTGTGTGTCAGTATTCACACTGGATCCAGGGGAGAGTGTCAGTATTCACACTGGATCCAGGGGAGAGTGTCAGTATTCACACTGGATCCAGGTGAGAGTGTCAGTATTCACACTGGATCCAGGGGAGTATGTCAGTATTCACTCTGGATCCAGGGGAGTATGTCAGTATTCACCCTGGATCCGGGGGAGTGTGTCAGCATTCACACTGGATCCAGGGAGTGTGTCAGTATTCACACTGGATCTGAGGGAGTGTGTCAGTATTCACACTGGATCCAGGGAGGAGTGTCAGTATTCACCCTGGATCCGGGGGAGTGTGTCAGTATTCACACTGGATCCAGGGAGGAGTGTCAGTATTCACCCTGGATCCGGGGGAGTGTGTCAGTATTCACCCTGGATCCGGGGGAGTGTGTCAGTATTCACCCTGGATCCGGGGGAGTGTGTCAGTATTCACCCTGGATCCGGGGGAGTGTGTCAGTATTCACACTCATGTACGAATATAAAAGAAAGTGGGGCCCATGGGGCAAAGTTTGTTGGGGACTGAGGAGCCCCTAACTTTGCATTCTCACATCTATTCCTTTGGATACAGGGGAGATTTACAAGGATGATATTGGGAATACATAATCAGGCTCCCTGTCCTGGCAAACACAACTCCTCCATATATCGCCAACTTGCAACTACCCACAACATGATAGACAAATTTCACAATGCCCCCCCTGCCACTTCATGATGATCTATTCACCACTCCACCTCTCCCCCCTCCCCCCGATAAGTTACGACTCCCATCAAGAAGGTTGATCTGGGAAGATGCTTCCAGTAAGAAGTCTCACAACACCAGGTTAAAGTCCAACAGGTTTATTTGGTAGCAAATACCATAAGCTTTCGGAGCGCTGCCCCTTCGTCAGATGGAGTGGTTATCTGGGCCTGACACACTCCCCCGGATCCAGGGTGAATACTGACACTCCTCCCTGGATCCAGTGTGAATACTGACACACTCCCCCGGATCCAGGGTGAATACTGACACTCCTCCCTGGATCCAGTGTGAATACTGACACACTCCCCCGGATCCAGGGTGAATACTGACACTCCTCCCTGGATCCAGTGTGAATACTGACACACTCCCTCAGATCCAGTGTGAATACTGACACTCCTCCCTGGATCCAGTGTGAATACTGACACTCCTCCCTGGATCCAGTGTGAATACTGACACACTCCCTCAGATCCAGGGTGAATACTGACACACTCCCTCAGATCCAGTGTGAATACTGACACTCCTCCCTGGATCCAGTGTGAATACTGACACACTCCCTCAGATCCAGTGTGAATACTGACACACTCCCTGGATCCAGTGTGAATACTGACACACTCCCCCGGATCCAGGGTGAATACTGACACTCCTCCCTGGATCCAGTGTGAATACTGACACACTCCCTCAGATCCAGTGTGAATACTGACACTCCTCCCTGGATCCAGTGTGAATACTGACACTCCTCCCTGGATCCAGTGTGAATACTGACACACTCCCTCAGATCCAGGGTGAATACTGACACACTCCCTCAGATCCAGTGTGAATACTGACACTCCTCCCTGGATCCAGTGTGAATACTGACACACTCCCTCAGATCCAGTGTGAATACTGACACACTCCCTGGATCCAGTGTGAATACTGACACACTCCCTCAGATCCAGTGTGAATACTGACACACTCCCTGGATCCAGATCCAGATAACCACTCCATCTGACGAAGGGGCAGCGCTCCGAAAGCTTATGGTATTTGCTACCAAATAAACCTGTTGGACTTTAACCTGGTGTTGTGAGACTTCTTACTGTGCTTACCCCAGTCCAACGCCAGCATCTCCACATGAAGATTCTTCCACACAGGAATTCAAGACAAACTCCACCTGGACAAGTGAATGGGAACCATTGGACACGACAGACAAGTCCCTGGTCTCAAACCCAATCCAACCGCTGCCTGGCTTCAACCTTCCAAGGAAAGAGTGGTCCACTCTCAACAGGTTCAGGACCAGCCACGGCCTCTGCTCGGCCAACATCCACAGAAGGGGCATTGAGTGCCAGCCCCCTATGTGCCAGTGGGAGAGAGCAAGCTGTGCCCCACATCGTAGATGAGTGTCCCATGCAGAGACTCAGCGGAGGCCTATCCGCAGTCAACACAGCAGGACCGGAAGACAGGGCTTGGCTTAGGGACTTTGCATTCGCTGAATAAATAAAATAAAAATCAGGAAAGTGTTCAAATTCTCTTGAAAAAATAATAATGAGCGGTAACCTTACAGAGGGGGAATTACGAGGTCAGAACTTGCTACCTGGAGCACAGAGGTTAGCTGACTTTACACAGCCATTTACTTTAGACGCTTACTCAGTGAAACTGGTTTTGTGAACAGTTCAGGCCCAGACGTTGGCATAAAAATTTCTAACAAACACGCTATCCATTCGCTATCTTGTACATTTTTACACAGATCCCTAAACGCTAGCGCTCTCGAGCCACGAAACACCAGGGCCTTTTTTTTTTCAAGTTGTCCGGGTTAAGTGGTTTATTTTCAAAGCCCTTTGTTTGACCAGTTTGCTTTAATTAGAAAATAGAATTCTTTGTGAACACAAGGGGCTCCCACCGAGCCGCTTCCTGCACTTTCGAAGGGCTTGTTGATGTCATTGCGAGTTCTAAGGCTTCCTCTAATCCTTTATTTTTATTCAGAATAAACTGCGCAAAGCGGGGAGGTCAGCTAGGCCCATTGCATGCTCCACTATCAATTAGCACATGAACAGGGAGACTGCAAATGGTCCCACATCTCTGACAGAAGCCAGTGGTGCAGGGGATCTGCAATTCAAATGTTTCCTGGGACAGTTTTTAAAGAGACTGTGTGCCCCTGTTTGCTGTCGCTCATGGTCAGGGTCAGCAGAGTGAGAGAAATTTTTAAAAAAACAACGCAGGTCTATTTTTCCCACACAAACCGACAGGAACTATATCCCTGTTTTGGCCTTTTTAATCCCAGTCATTGAGAGTATAAAGTTACAAGAAAAACATATTTGTTTGATCTGATTTATTATTGTCACATGTATTAGCACACAGTGAAGAGTCTTGTTTCTTGCGCGCTCTACAAAGAATACCGTTCATAGAGTACATAGGGGAGAAGGAGAGTGTGCAGAACGCAGTGTTACAGTTATAGCCAGGGTGTAGAGAAAGATCAACTTAAGGCGAGGTAGGCCCACTCAAAAGTCTGACGGCAGCAGGGAAGAAGCTGTTCTTGAGTCGGTCGGTGCGTGACCTCAGACTTTTGTATCTTTTTCCCGACGGAAGAAGGCGGAAGAGAGAATGTCCGGGGTCCTTAATTATGCCGGCTGCTTTGCCGAGGCAGTGGGAAGTGTAGACAGAGTCATTGGATGGGAGGCTGGTTTGCGTGATGGATTAGGCTACATTCATGACCTTTTGTAGTTTCTTGCAGTCTTGGGCAGAGCGGGAGCCCATACCAAGCTGTCATACAACCAGAAAGAATGCTTTCTATGGTGCAGCTGTAAAAGTTGGTGAGAGTCGTAGCTGGCATGCCAAATTTCCTTAATCTACTGAGAACGTAGAGGCGTTGGTGAGCTTTCTTAACTATAGTGTTGGCATGGTTTGAGATTTGATTATTGTCTCAACAATAATCATTTTAATTTTGTTATAGACAAAAAAATCCTCACCTGTTCTCCATCTTATCTTTTATATTTATATTGGGCTACAGTTCTACTCCAGGGGCTTGGGGCGCAGTCGGTAATGTCCCTGCCTCAGAACCAGAAGCTCTAAGTTGAAGTACCACTCCAGGATTATCTAGAAAACTTCATAATACAACCAAACAGTTTGATTAACAACTTGCAAATCCTTTCACCACATATCAATGGCAGGTGGTAAAAATGGAAGAGATTCCTGGTCAGCCATGAGGTGGAAAGGAAATTGGATCCTTGACCATCATTATCCAGGCCACAACTCACAGATAATAAGTGCATTGAGCTGTAACACACCACCGCAGTTTCACTGGCGTTAATTTCTTTTATTCATTTGTGGGACATGGGCGTCGCTGGCTGGCCAGCATTTATTGTCCATCCCTAGTTGCCCTTGGAGGGCAGTTGCAAATCAACCACATTGCTGTGGCTCTGGAGTCACATGTAGGCCAGACCAGGTAAGGACGGCAGATTTCCTTCCCTGAAGGACATTAGTGAACCAGATGGGTTTTTCCGACAATCGGCAATGGTTTCATGGTCATCAGTAGTTTGTTCAATTCCTTGGAGATTTCTCTGAGAATTCACTTAGCTACCACTTAGGGTGGCATGGTGGCACAGTGGTTAGCATTGCTGCCTCACAGCGCCAGGGACCTGAGATCAATTCTCGGCTTGGGTCACTGTCTGTGTGGAGTCTGCACATTCTCCCCGTGTTTGCGTGGGTTTCCTCCGGGTGCTCCGGTTTCCTCCCACACTCCAAAGATGTGCGGGTTTAGGTGGATTGGCCATGATAAATTGCCCCTTAATGTCAGGGGATATAGCTAGGGTAAATGCATGGGGTTATGGGGATAGGGCCTGGGTGGGATTGTGATCGGTGCAGACTCGATGGGCCGAATGGTCTCCTTCTGCACTGTCGGCATTCTATGATTCTTCTATGACACGTCAAAAGAGAACAAATAAAAAAGACAGTGTGGACTCACTCAATGCACCACAAGAAACAACCTGATCTGGACCAATCGGTATACAGGCCTATTCATACTGGCTCTTCTGTAAAGGAACTGAAAATTCTGTGATGGCTTCCGCTTCTAATTCACTGACTCCTGCTACAAGGTGTCCGAGGGTGAGGACTGGACTAATCTCAGATATGATGCCTGCCCCCCAGCCTCTCCAACAGGATGAATGTTCTGCCAACACTCAGTGTCTGGTCTCACTTGGGTGAGACAAGGTATTCCACCATGCGTCAGAGTGCCAATCGCAGGAATTGCATCAAATTTTCTGTTTGGTCACCTTGTCACTTCCCACTCACAGAAATGTACGTGTGGATTTCTTTACAGGGAGTGTCAGAGATCCTGGGTACCAGCAACCTTAGGCACCCTTAGTCAACTTGAGTCCAAGCAGCACTGGACACCATGCATAATGCAATACGAGGCCTCCAAAGACTTGTGCACAAGAAAAAACAAGCTTACAGTCTTCCCGCAAGTCTTTCTGAAGTTACAAACACCTTGGCAATTATAGTCAATTACAGCAAATCAGAAACAAGCAATCTTTCTAATCCTTTATTTGTATACATATTCACCAATTAATCCTGGCTTTTTGCCCTTTCTCAATCGATGAAAAACTGTCTTCTGCTAATCCTTCATTTGCATAGCATATCCCCATATCTTGCCTTTGGTATTGCATAGAATCCCGACAGTGCAGGAGGCCATTCGGCCCATCAGGTCTGCACCGACAACAATCCCAACCAGGCCCTATCCCTGTAATCTCACATATTTATCCCACTTATCCCTCTAACATACGCATCCCAGCACACTAAGGGGCAATTTAGCATGGCCAATGCACCTAACCCGCACGTCTTTGGAGTGTGGGAGGAAACCGGAGCACCCGGAGGAAACCCACGCAGACATGGGGAGAACACGGGGTTAACCATTGTGCCGGCCAGATTGAATAGATAGGTGATTTAAGGCCAGTGCAGTCACGATGGGCTGAAGGGCTTCTTTCCATGCTGTAAAACTCTATGATATCCCATGACGGATTTTTTTTTCAGTTGCCGATAAACACTGAATAAAAGCATCAAGAGATTTAAAACCATTGGTCAAGAATGTTACGAATAAATTATTTTTAAAATCATGAGATTTGTTGACAATCCTGACTCAGAATCAGACGAATTTCTACCACTTGGCTTCTTTTACTCCATCCTTGAAGTTATAAAACCAGTGCTCAGAGTGAACCAGGCAAATCCGAATGCATTCCTTGCTTGCTCCAAAAACCAAATTCAAATTCCAATTGAATCCAATTCATGGTCCCCACAAGAGAATTTCTTTTTGCTCAGAGGGTTGTGAATCTTTGGAATTCTCTGCCTCACAGGGCTGTGGAATCAGTATGTTGAAGAAGAAGTTGGCAGATTTTTAAATACCAATGACATAGAAAGATATGAGGATAGTATGGGGGGAAAGCATTGAAGTGGACAATCAGCCATGATTGTAACGAATGTCAGAGCTGGCTATTGGGCTGAATGGCCTATTCCTGCTCTTATGTTCCTCTCAGAGTCTCTTATGAGAAACAAACAAGATCCAAGCTGACAGGATGAGGCATCTTGGACTTGATCCAAAGCTTGAAATTAGCCGAAAGGCATTTTCAAACAGAGGTTTCTTCACACAGCAGCTCACAGGCTAAATGGGAAAAAAGCTGGTGGAGGCATGGTGGCACAGCGGTTAGCACTGCTGTCTCAGCACCGGGGACCCGGGTTTGATTCCCGCCTTGGGTGACTGTTTGTGAGGAATTTGCATGTTCTCCCCGTGTCTGCATGGTTTTCCTCCAGGTGCTTCTGTTTCCTCCCACACTCCAAATATGTGCAGGTTAGTTGGATTGGCTATGCTAAATTGCTCCTTAGAGTATCAAGGTGTGTAGGTTTGGTGGATGGGCCGTGCTAAATTGCCCCTTAGTATCTAAATATGTACAGGTTAGGTGGATTGGCTATGCTAAATTGCCCATTAGTGTCCAAAGATGTGCAGGTTAGGTGGATTGGCCGTGCTAAATTGCCCCTTAGTGTACAAAGATGTGCAGGTTAGGCAGATTGATCATGCTAAATTGCCCCTCAGTATCTAAATATTTGCAGGTTAGGCAGATTGACCATGCTAAATTGCCCCTTAGGGTCTAAATATGTGCAGGTTAGGCAGATTGACCATGCTAAATTGTTCCTTAGTGTCCAAATATATGTAGGTTAGGTGGATTAACCATGCTAAATTGTCCCTTAGGGTCCAAATATGCGCAGGTTAGGCATTTGACCATGCTAAATTGCCCCTTAATATGTTCCTAAATATGTGCAGGTAAGGTGGATTGGCTATGCTAAATTGCCCGTTAGTGTCAGGGGGATTAGCTAGGGTGAATACGCGGGGTTACGGGGCAAGGGTCTGGGTGGGATTGTTGTTGTTGTTGGCTCTATGGGCCTCCCTCTGCTCTGTGGGGAGTTTATGATTCTATTTCAGGGCCACACATGGCTCAATGTGCTGACTGCATTGCCATGGGGCGGGTGGGCTGAACACTGCCAGCCTTCAGGCTCCCTCAGCCCTTATCCTCTCAGGTAGATTTCTATCCAAGGGAAGGGTTAGCTCCCAAAGCCCCAATCAGTTCCGGGGTGGCTGGGAACTGCTTCCGGGTCGAGCGCAGCAACATGGCGGCGCCCATCGGTCTCCGCCTGGAGTTTCGGTGCGTGTGTTTGTCAATGGAAAGGGCCGGGAGGGGGTTTTCCTGCTCACCCTCCCCCGTGAATGGCGGGGGGATTGTCCGGGGAGGCGCCCGGGCCGCGTTTTTAAAAGTTTAATTTCTCCCGGCTCCGCGGGATATTTAAAGCGATAACTCCTGAAGCCTCACCCCGGGGTGCGGGGGGCCGCCCTACTTTCTGCTGTCCAGGACCTCGAGCTCTGCATTCCTCTCTGTCCCCACCTCTCCTCATAAAGACTTCCCTTAGAATTGATCTC
Organism: Mustelus asterias; assembly: GCF_964213995.1. NCBI lineage: Eukaryota > Metazoa > Chordata > Chondrichthyes > Carcharhiniformes > Triakidae > Mustelus > Mustelus asterias. The sequence continues at coordinate 9,447,606 of NC_135813.1, forward strand.
TTTGGCCATTTTTGGTCTTCGGACCAAATATCCTCCCTCCCCAGTGACTCAGTCTCATCTCTCTCTCTGGGAGGTTCAGCTGTGAAAAAAAACTCCTATGGGGTGCATTTCAATACACTCCAAAGGCTGCCATGATTTTCCGTCAGTGGTTTGAGATTAAGTTTTAAAGTTTACTCATTAGTGCCACAAGTTGGCTTACATTAACACTACAATGAAGTTATTGTAGAAAATCCCCTAGTCGCCACACTCTGGCTGCACTGTTCAGCTACACCGATGGAGAATTTAGCATGACCAATGCACCTAACCAGCTCGTCTTTCTGACTGGGAGGAAACCCACGCAGACACAGAGAATGTGTACACTCTGCACAGATGGTGACCTGAGCCAGGAATTGAACCTGGGTCCCTGGTGCTGTGAGGCAGCAGTGCTAACCACTATGCCACTGTGCTGCCCATATTGCCGTTGAGGTTGGCAGGGAATCTTGTACAACCCACAACTGTTGTTCCCGAATATTGGCAAAGGGTGATGCGGGGGGGGGGGGGGGGGGGGGCGTGGTGAGCAGCATTGAAGCCATTGACACCAACATTGGCTCTTTCCACAGTGTTGTTCGGGGTGTAGCGGGGGGAAAAAAGGGCAAGGGGTGGGTTCCATCACGTCATGCTGACGGAGAGCCCACCCGCCAAAACTGATAATTCTTCATCTTCAGAAGCAATGAAGCAGTCCGCACCCATATGCAGCAAGACCTGGTCACAGTTTTGCTTTGGGCTGATGTGTGGTGCAGATGTAACTTGCTGCTTGAGTGCCAGGCAACAACCATCTCCTTTGACATTCAATGGCATTACTCACTGAATCCCCCGCTGTCAACATCGTGGGGGTTACCACTTACCAGAAACTGAACAGGACCAGCCATATAAATACTGTGGCGACAGGAACAAGTCAGAGGCTGGGAAATTAGCAGTGATTAACTCATTCACCACCGCCCCCCGCCAAAAAAAAAAAGCCTGTTCACCATCTACAAGGCACAAGTCAGGAGTGTGATGGTATACACTCAATTTGCCTGGATAGGTGCAGCTCCAACAACACTCAAGAAACTTGACACCATCCAGGGCAAAACAGCCTGCTTGATTGGCACCCCATTAATAACCTGAAACATCCACAGCCTCCAACATCAGTGCACGGTGGCAGCAGCGTGTATCATCTACAAGATACACTCCAGCAACTCAACAAGGTTCTTTAACAGCACCTTCCATACCTGTGACCTCTTCCACCTCGAAGGACAAGGGCAGCAGACACATGGGAACACCACGACCTGCAAGTTCTCCTCCAAGTCATTTACCATCCTGACTTGGAACTATTGCACCATTCCTTCACTTTCATTGGGGTCAAAATCTTGGAATTCCCTTCCTAACGGTACTATGGGTGCACCTACATCACATAGATGGCAAGATGGCACAGTGGTTGGCACTACTGCCTCACAGCGCCAGGGACCCGGGTTCGATTCCCGGTTTGGGCCACTGGTTGTGTGGAGTTTGCACATTCTCCCCGTGTCTGCTTGGGTTCCCTCCAGGTGCTCCGGTTTCCTCCCACAGTCCAAAGATATGTAGGTTAGGTGGATTGGCCATGCTAAATTGCCCCTTGGTGTCAGGGGACTAGCTAGGGTAAATTAATAGATTTACAGGGATAGGGCCTGGGTGGGATTGTGGTCAGTGCAGACTCGATGGGCCGAATGGTCTCCTTCTGCACTATAGGATTCTATGATTCAAGAAGGTGGCTCACCAGTATGTTCTCGAGGGCAATTAGCAAAGGACAATAAAAATGCTGGCCCAGAAGAATGGTGCACCTAACCAGTGACACCTGGGCAGCACGGTGGCACAGCGATTAGCACTGCTGCCTCATAGCGCCAGAGACCTGGGTTCGATTCCTGGCTTGGGTCACTGTCTGTGTGGAGTTTGCACATTCTCCCCGTGTCTGCGTGGGTTTCCTCTGGGTGCTCTAGTTTCCTCCCACAGTTTGAAAACTGTGCTCGTTAGGTGCATTGGCGTGAACAGGCGCTGGAGTGTGACGACTAGAGGAATTTCACAGTAACTTCATTGCAATGTCATTCATTGCAAGCCTACTTGTGACTAATAAATAAACTTTACTTTTACCTACATCCCATGAAACAATAGTTTTAAAGAAAAGTTCTTTTCATTTATTTTGTGAAGAGTTAAATTACTCAATTTTATTCTCTGCGATTAATCCATTATAGAGGCGGCGCAGAGCTGCTCTTCAATGGGGTGAAGGATCAACATGTCACATTGCCTGGCCAGCCAGCACCATGTGAGTATTGGATTTCTTTGGCATTCACTGCTTGTTGTTGAAAAGAAATTAAAGGGTGACACTTAAACTGACAGCTTGTAGCAAAGCCGAGGAATGGAGATTTGCACCGTTTATTGGCAGAGGGGAAGAGAGGGCTGTTGGGAACAAGACGTAAGAAAATGAGCTGCTGGATCTGTCAAGCCTTCCCCACACTTGTGATAACTGAAGATCTGTGATCAGTCACTTCCTACTGCTGGTCCCCATCTCTCTGCTGTCACGTGGTCTCAAGGAGAGGCTCAAAATCATAGCCGGATTAGGGGAAGCAAATTCTGAAAAATTTCCCTCTGGTAATTGAAGCCAGTTCAAGCCAGGGGGTGGCACGGTAGCACAGTGGTTAGCACTGCTGCTTCACAGCTCCAGGGACCTGGGTTCGATTCCCGGCTTGGGTCGCTGTCTGTGTGGAGTTTGCACATTCTCCTCGTGTCTGCGTGGGTTTCCTCCGGGTGCTCCGGTTTCCTCCCACAGTCCAAAGATGTGCGGGTCAGGTTGATTGGCCATGCTAAAATTGCCCTTAGTGTCCTGAGATGTGTAGGTTAGAGGGATTAGTGGGTAAATATGTAGGGATGTGGGGGTAGGGCCTGGGTGGGATTTGTGGTCGGTGCAGACTCGATGGGCCGAATGGCCTCTTTCTGTACTGTAGGGTTTCTATGATTTCTATGAAGTGGACAGTTGGGCAAAGCATATTTTTAAAATCTGTCAATTAACTTTTCTTCTATGTGATGCGATCTCTGCCCCTGTCACGACCTGGTCCAATTCCCTTTTGAAGAGTCTGACTGCTTCAGGGAAAAGATTTGATTTATTATATTATTGTCACATATTAGTATACAGTGAAAAGTATTGTTTCTTGCATGCTATACAGACAAAGCATACCCTACATAGAGTACGTGGGGAGAAGGAAAGGAGAGAGTGCAGAATGTAGTGTTGCAGTTACCGAAAACGAAAGATCAGCTTAATATATGGAGGTCCATTCAAAATCCTGATGGCAGCAGGGAAGAAGCTGTCCTTGATTGCCTAACATCCAGCCTATTTATATTTCTGTGTACAGTCCAGTACATTCTGTGCATAGTACATTTGTGGGTGGCACAGTGATTAGCACTGTTGCCTCACAGCTCCAGGGACGTGGTTCCATTCCGGCCTTGGGTCACTGTCTGTGTGGAGTTTGCAGATTCTCCCTATGTCTGTGTGGGTTTCCTCCGGGTGCCCCGGGTTTCCTCCCACAGTCCAAAGATGTGCAGGTTAGGGCATGCTAAATTGCCATTTAATGTCCAAAGATGTATAGGTTTGGTAGATTGGCCATGTTGAATTGCCCCTTAGTGTCCCAAGATGTCTAGTTTAGATCACAGAATCCCGACAGTGCTGAAGGAGGCCATTCGGCCCATCGAGACTGCATCGACCACAATCCTACCCAGACCCTATTCTTGTAACCCCTCATTTACCCTGCTAATCCCCCTGACACTTGGGTTAATTTTAGCATGGCCAATCAACCTAATACGCACGTCTTTCGGACCGTGGGAGGAAACCGGAGCACCCACAGGAAACCCACGCAGACGTGGGGAGAATGTGCAAACTCCACACACACAGTCACCCGAGGCCGGAATCGAACCCGGGTCCCTGGTGCTGTGAGGCAGCAGTACTAATCACTGTGCCACCCTGCCATCCAGATTAGATGGATTAGCCATGGTAAATGTGTGGGGTAAACACAGTAAGAGTTTTAACAACAACAGGTTAAAGTCCAACAGGTTTATTTGGTAGCAAATGCCATAATGTGTGGGGTTACAGGGATAGGGCGGGGGAGAGAGCCCGGGTAAGGTACTCTGTCAGAGAGTCAGTGTAGATTCGATGGGCTGAATGGCCTGTAGGGATTCTACGATTTTAATAGTTTAACCATACTCGGGGACTACCCCCCTCTAATATGGGCCACTGATGACTGAAAAAGGCGCATTCTGTTTTTATCACAAGATTTTCACTGAGTTTTGGATTGTATTTTGCGGTTGCATCCATCTCTCTATTAAAATCAAAAACTTGCATACAATATATTGTGACCCCCATCTCAATGAATATCTTCATTGGAATAATTGATACCAAAGAACCCAAGTCATTTACTCTGATCTTGTGAAATGTGGCTGCTGTGCACTTAACTACTGTTTTAAAATTAGCTTATCATCACTTCAATATCCCCAGCGGTGTCTGTAATTAAACTCTTTCTTGTTACTCTGTGTTGTGATTGGTGAAGTATTCGGAGATAGTGAAGTAATCATAGAATCCTTTCAGCGCAGAAGGAGGCCATTCAGCCCATCAAGCCTGTATCGACAACAATCCCACCCAGGCCCTATTCCTGTAACCCCTCATATTTACCCTGCTAATCCCCCTGACACTAATGGGGAATTTAGCATGGCCAATCCACCTAACCTGCACATCTTTGGAGTGTGGGAGGAAACCGGAGCACCCGGAGGAAACCCACGGACAGACAGGGAGAATGTGCGAACTCCACACAGACAATGACCCGAGGCTGGAATTGAACTCGGGTCTCTGGCGCTGAGAGGCAGCAGTGCTAACCATTGTGCCACCGTGCTGCCCAAGAATTATAAAAGAATTGTATTCTTGTACAAGAATTGCCTGTGTTTCTAATGGTTCTTAGCACTTAACCAAGCAAGCCAGGATCAGTGACAAGTATTCTGACCTGGAAATAGTGTTTGAAGCTTATTTCTTTGAGATTCCCTGTCTCATATGCTTCTTAAAATAAAGACTTACAAAATAAAAATATTCAATCCAACTATTCACAGTGTAATGAGCAAACATTGAGTGAGTTTCAGCTGGGCCATTGTGAGTTCAGTTAATTACTAAAATAAACTCCTTGATGCATGCGCGCACACACATGAAAATATGTACAAACATACATTAGGAGCAAGAGTAGGCCATTCGGCCCCTCAAGCTTGCACCATGATCTTGATAACGACATGGCTGATCAGATTGTGGCATCAGTTCTACTTCCCTGCCTCCCCTTTATACTCTTTCACTTCCTTGTCAATTAAGACTCTAAGTCGGCCTTAGATAATATTCAATGCACCAACTTCTATTACTCTCTGGAGAAGAGAATTCCACAAACTAATGACTGTCTAAGAGAAATAATTTATTTTCATCTCTATCTTAAATGAGATGTCCTGTCGTTTTTAATTGTGTCCCCTAGTTCTGGTCTCTCCAACGAGGGGAAACATCTTTTTACCCATTTTGTCAAGTCCCCTCAAGATTGTGTATGTTTCAAGAAGATCACCTTTCATTCTTCTAAACTCCACTGGGTATAGGCCCAACCTTTCCTCATAAAATAACCCCTTATAATCCCAGGAATGAGTCAAGGTGAACCTTGGCCTTTATCGCGAGGGGGATAGAATATAAAAGCAGGGAGGTCTTGCTGCAACTGTACAAGGCACTGGTGAGGCCGCAACTGGAGTACTGTGTGCAGTTTTGGTCCCCTTATTTGCGAAAGGATATATTGGCCTTGGAGGGAGTGCAGAGAAGGTTCACGAGGTTGATACCGGAGATGAGGGGTGTTGATTATGAGGAGAGATTGAACAGATTGGGTCTGTACTCGACGGAGTTTAGAAGGCTGAGGGGTGATCTTATAGAGACATATAAGATAATGAAGGGGCTGGATAGGGTAGAGGTAGAGAGATTCTTTCCACTTAGAAGGGAAACCAGAACTAGAGGGCACAGCCTCAAAATAAGTGGGGGCCGGTTCAGAACAGAGTTGAGGAGGAACTTCTTCTCTCAGAGGGTAGTGAATCTCTGGAATTCTCTGCCCATGGAAGTGGTGGAGGCTTCCTCGTTGAATATGTTTAAATCACGGGTAGATAGAGTTCTGATCAATAAGGGAATTAAGGGATATGGGGAGCAGGCGGGTAAGTGGAACTGATTCGCTTCAGATCAGCCATGATCTTGATGAATGGCGGGACAGGCTCGAGGGGCTAGATGGCCTACTCCTGCTCCTATTTCTTATGTTCTTATGTTCTCTGAATAGCTTCGAAATGTAATGATATCCTTAAGTAAGGAGACCAAAACTGTACAGAGTACTCTAGATGTGATCTCACTGTGCCCTATACAACTGAAGCAAAACTTTCTTACCTTATGTTTAATTCCCCTTGCAATGAATGAGGACATTCCATTCGCCTTCCTAATCGCTCGCTGTACCTGCGCTAACCTTTTGTGATTCATGTACCAGGACACCCAGATCCCTCTGTAAAAGCTCTTTTATTTATTAGTCACAAGTAGGCTTACATTAACACTGCAATGTAGTTACTGTGAAAATCCCCGAGTCACCACACTCCGGTGCCTGTTCGGGTACACTGAGGGAGAATTTAGCACGGCCAATGCACCCTAACCAGCACGTCTTTCGGACTATGGAAGGAAACCGGGGCACCCGGAGGAAGCCCACGCAGACCAGGAGAACTTGCAGATTTTGCACAGACAGTGACTCAAGCTGGGCATTCAACCCGGGTCCCTGGCGCTGTGAGGCAGCAGTGCGAACCACTGTACTACCGTGCCGCCCACACGGAGTTCTGCAGAGTCCTGCAGTCTCTCTCCTTTTGAAATAAAATCCTCCAGGCTACCTTTGTCAATCTGAATCATCCAATCTATATGTAGATTAAAATTGCCCATGATTATTGCTGCATCTTTCTTACAAGCCTCCATGATTTTCTTCTATCTCCTACAGTGACATTAATGTCTGTCAGTAACTTTGTTCCCATAAGATTACGCAGCATCCATACAAAAGGCAGTGGGACCGGGGCAGTAACTTGTAGCTTTTGCTCCGACTGATGGTATTTAGGTTATTTTTTTTCCCATAGAATCATAGAAACCCTACGGTGCAGAAAGAGGCCATCTGGCCCATCGAGTCTGCACCGACCACAATTCCATCCAGGCCCTACCCCCATATCCCTACATATTTTACCCGCTAATCCCTCCTAACCTACGCATCTCATGACACTAAGGGGCAATTTTAGCATGACCAATCAACCTAACCCGCTCATCTTCGGATTGTGGGAGGAAACCGGAGCACCCGGAGGAAACCCACGCAGACACGAGGAGAATGTGCAAACTCCACACAGACAGTGACCCAAGCCGGGAATCGAACCCAGGTCCCTGGAGCTGTGAAGCAGCAGTGCTAACCACTGTGCCACCGTGCCGCCCTTTCTTTGGTGTCATCCGTTGCCAATGCTCTCTGAGCTAGCTGAGACTCAGTGGGTGGTGCTCTCACTTCTGAACCGGAATCTTGTGAGAAATTCGGAACTGGAATGCTGCACCAGCTTTTAGGTGAAATGCGATATTCCAGGTCTGTCTGTCCTTTTGGTCTCATGGCAGCTTTTCATAGAATCCTTACTGTGCAGAAAGAGACCATTTGGCCCATCGAGCTTGCACCAACAACAATCCCAACCAGACCCTATCCCCATAACCCCGGGTATTTACCCGAGCCAGTCCCCCTGACGCTAAGGGGTAATTTAACATGGCCAATCCACCTAACCAGCACACCCTTGGAGTGTGGGAGGAAACCGGAGCATCCAGAGGAAACTCTCGCAGACACAAGGAGAACATGCAAACCCCACACACACACACACACACACACACACACACTGACCTGAGGCCGGAATTGAACATGGGTCCTTGGTGCTGTGAGGCAGCGGTGCTAACCACTGAGCCACATGGCCAGGAGAAGCAGGGAAGTTCTCCCCGGTGCCCTAGCCAATGTTTAACCCTTAACAAACATCGGTAAAACAGTGAACTGGTTATTCATCACATTGCTGTTTCTGGGAACTTGCTTGGTGCAAATTGTCTACCATGTTTCCTACTTTATAAAAATGACTATACTGCAAGAATACTTCACTGTGTGAAACATCTCGGGACATCCTGAAAGGCACTATAGGAACTCAGTCTTTTTTCTCTCTGTCTCCTCTCCTGAAGCAGCTGAAGTTTTGCCAGGACACGGTTCTGTGGGACATCATCAGCCCTCGGGTATCATGTCAAAGTGACCATGTTTCATGTCTTATTGTTGGCGGGATTATCGGCTGCAGCAGGGCATCACAGCTCAATGTTGTACAAGTTCAGCGTTCAAGCACATACTTTCCAGCATCCATCAGTGACCCAGCCTCCTGCGTGGTCACCTCTCCCGGTGCGTCCCCACAATATTATCGACTTTATTCAGTTCAGGTTTGGAGTTTTCCACTGTCAGATTTGAACTCCCAACCTCCGGGTCGTGAGTCTGTGACACAATTGTGCTCGACACACGCTAAATATTCACAGCAGTCGATCTGTGTGCTGTGGTAGCTTTGTAGCTCTTCACGTTTAACTTTCAATTCACACAGCAATTCCACCTTGCTGTGTGTGTGTCTGTCTGTCTCTGCGCCTGTGTCTGTCTCTGCGCCTGTGTCTGTCTCTGCGCCTGTGTCTGTCTCTGCGCCTGTGTCTGTCTCTGCGCCTGTGTCTGTCTCTGCGCCTGTGTCTGTCTCTGCGCCTGTGTCTGTCTCTGCGCCTGTGTCTGTCTCTGCGCCTGTGTCTGTCTCTGCGCCTGTGTCTGTCTCTGCGCCTGTGTCTGTCTCTGCGCCTGTGTCTGTCTCTGCGCCTGTGTCTGTCTCTGCGCCTGTGTCTGTCTCTGCGCCTGTGTCTGTCTCTGCGCCTGTGTCTGTCTCTGCGCCTGTGTCTGTCTCTGCGCCTGTGTCTGTCTCTGCGCCTGTGTCTGTCTCTGCGCCTGTGTCTGTCTCTGCGCCTGTGTCTGTCTCTGCGCCTGTGTCTGTCTCTGCGCCTGTGTCTGTCTCTGCGCCTGTGTCTGTCTCTGCGCCTGTGTCTGTCTCTGCGCCTGTGTCTGTCTCTGCGCCTGTGTCTGTCTCTGCGCCTGTCTCTGCGCCTGTCTCTGCGCCTGTCTCTGCGCCTGTCTCTGCGCCTGTCTCTGCGCCTGTCTCTGCGCCTGTCTCTGCGCCTGTCTCTGCGCCTGTCCCTGCGCCTGTCTCTGCGCCTGTGTCTGTCTCTGCGCCTGTGTCTGTCTCTGCGCCTGTGTCTGTCTCTGCGCCTGTGTCTGTCTCTGCGCCTGTGTCTGTCTCTGCGCCTGTGTCTGTCTCTGCGCCTGTGTCTGTCTCTGCGCCTGTGTCTGTCTCTGCGCCTGTGTCTGTCTCTGCGCCTGTGTGTGTGTGCGTGTGTCTCTGCGCCTGTGTCTGTCCCTGCGACTGTGTCTGTCCCTGCGACTGTGTCTGTCCCTGCGACTGTGTCTGTCCCTGCGACTGTGTCTGTCCCTGCGCCTGTGTCTGTCCCTGCGCCTGTGTCTGTCCCTGCGCCTGTGTCTGTCCCTGCGCCTGTGTCTGTCCCTGCGCCTGTGTCTGTCCCTGCGCCTGTGTCTGTCCCTGCGCCTGTGTCTGTCCCTGCGCCTGTGTCTGTCCCTGCGCCTGTGTCTGTCCCTGCGCCTGTGTCTGTCCCTGCGCCTGTGTGTGTGTGTGCATCTCTGCGTGTGTGTGTGTGCGTGCATCTCTGCGCCTGTGTGCGTGTGTATCTGTGCGTGTGTCTCTGCATGTGTGTGTCTGTCTCTGCAGCTGTGTCTGTGTGTGCGTGTCTGGTCTGTCATAGCAGATACTGTTTTATCCTCTCAATATTGATGTGCTTAGCAACAAGTTACTAGTAGTTTTCAGCTTATTTAATTGATCCTTGCCTTTGTTTCTGATCCATAAACAGTTTTGCTTAAAATAACTCCTCCAGGTGGGAGATGTAATTCTATCAACCCCCACCAGCACCTTTCCCCAATCAGTTCACCCCTGCCCCCCCCAACCACATCTCTTCAACCTCTATCTAATTTTGCCTCCGATAGTATTATATATGTACCCTTGTAAGGGCTGCTCTTGTGGGTGTCTCAAAATTTGACTGCCGTTCCCTTTTCCTTTTGTATTGATAACTATTCCATGGACCTTTGCACCCCCACCCCACCCCTTCCCCCGGGGTCAGGTCAGGTAAGCTATGGGCCAGCGGTCAAAGCACTACTAGGCAACCGTGGCATTGCTCCAGCAATGCAGCCTGAACCGTGACCATTGTCCTGTCGGGGAGCTCTCAATATTGTCCGTGGAAGGGCAAACAGATGAACAAAAAAGAGGGGCTCTCAGCTCCAATGGGTCGAGCTGCAGCCAAGAATTCCAAGCTGATGAATTGTAACAGTGCTGGCCAGTGACTGGGGAGACAAAAGGGAAAATGCCTTCACTTGTCAGAGAGTGAAAACCGCCATGGCTGCCCCCCTCCCACCCCCCCCCCCCCCCCCCCCCCTCCATGATTCAGCAAGGTAATCTGGCGTGGCGCAGTGCTGGTAGAGCAGGGGAAAGCCCCAAGTTTGATCCACTCCAAGGTCCCTCATCTAGCCACAGTGGTTAGCACTGCTGCCTCACAGCACCAGGGGCCCGGGTTCCATCCCGGCCTTGGGTCAGTGCCTGTGCGGAGTCTGCACGTTCTCCCCGTGTCTGCGTGGGTTTCCTCCGGGTGCTCCGGTTTCCTCCCGGAGTTCAAAAGACGTGCTGGTTAGGTACATTGGCCGTGCTAAATTCTCCCTCAGTGTCCCCGAACAGGTGCCGGAGTGTGGCGACTAGGGGATTTTCACAGTAACTTTATTGCAGGGTTAATGTAAGCCTACTTGTGACACTAATAAATAAACGGTAAAGCAAGTGGCAGTACTACGATTGACTTTGATGCCCGTGTTGGGGGTACGAGGAGAGTTAACCTCAACTACACCCCTGATTGTAATCCCTGCTCGCGGTGTGGATGTCCAATGGGAGCCTCGCTGTGATGCCTCTCGCAGTCAAATAACTACCAAGCATGAAGAGTGGTCAGCTGTGCAATCTGCAACCATGGGACACCAGTCCAGCAAAAAGCCACACTGCTTTGAAGAACTGATGGAGAAAACTGACAAAAATAATGGTTGGGGAAACCACCTCCCCCCACCCCCCGGCAAAGAAATCTAGAAGAGATCCTTTAGCAACAACTAACATAATGTACAATCGCACATAGATATTCACAGCAGTTTGAGGCCGCGCATATAATACTAAAAGCAAATTGGGGCATGGTGGCACATCTGTGCTGCCTCACAGCGCTGGGGACCCGGGTTCGATGCCCGGTCTTGGGTGACTGTGTTCATAAAATCCTACGGTACAGAAGGATTCGGCCTATCGAGACAGCACCGACCACAATCCCACCCAGGCCCTATCCCCATAACCCCATGCATTCACCCTAGCTAATCCCCCTGACACTAAGGGGCAATTTAGCATGGCTGATCCACCTAACCGGCTGATCCACCTAACCCACACATCCCGTGTCTATGTGGGTTTCCTCCGGGTGCTCCGGTTTCCTCCTACAATCCGAAAGATGTGCTGGTTAGGTGCATTGGCCGAGCTAAATTCTCCCTCGGTGTACACGAACAGGCGCTGGAGTATGGCGACTAGGGGATTTTCACAGTAATTTCATTGCAGGGTTAATGTAAGCCTTGTGACACTCATAAATAAACTTTACTTTTAAAAAACTTTAAAGAAGGGTAGCAGAAGGCATTCTGTTGATTCACAATATTGTGACACTACAGTTCAGTGCAAACACTCGTTTCCACAATTCCCTTCCGGATCCTCTCTCTGTCCAGAGGCACTTTCCCTGCTGGGGAAAAGCTCAGCTCCTAAGTATAAGCTTCAGTGAGCATCGCCTGCTTTCAATTCCCACTGAAGCAAGACCTGGGTTTATTCTTAAAGGGGCCTGTGTTTCTAATATTGGCAACCTTTCCACATGTTTGTCCTCTGGATCCCGCGGCAGAATCCGGTAGCAGCATCGCGATCAGCATTTGTCGCTGGACACGCAACAACACGCCTGGTTACTCTTCGGAATGTGATCCAAAACGCCAGAGCGAAGTATAAAATCCCGCGACAGGATAACGCCGACCCAGGGATGCTGAGCATGTAGCCAGAGACCTGGGGAAGCTAACTCCTGGGAATGGAAGGACAGCCTTGTGTTCAGGGAAATAGGTGCTGGGCAGGAGTGGGAATCTACTGAGCGGATTGGACGGTGATGGCAAGGTGTGTTGTAGTTTGGGGTAGTTGACAGCCTGAAGTGGGCCCGTCTTTCCAGCTGTTCTGTAAATTCGTCCCAAATATCGGAATGAACCTGCCCCACCCAGCATCCTCCGCTTTTGGGGGAACAGGATATCATTTTTAAAAGGCACGCTGATCTAAAAAAAAATTTAAGATGAGGACCCCCCTCCCTCCCTCCCCCCACTGACAGGGGGCATCCCCCCCCCCCCCTCCTCCCTCCCCCCACTGACAGGGGGCATTCCCCCCCCCCCCCCCCCCTCCCCGCTACGGATACAGGAAACCACCCCCCCCCCCCCCCCCGTGGACACAGGAAACCCACCTCCCCCCATGCAGACCTCTCTCCTCCCATAGACACAGGAAACCATCCCCCCACAGACACAGAACACCCCACCCTCCAGGCGATCCCCCCCCATCATGGACACAGGACAACTCCCCACACACTGAAAAATTTGATTTATTATTGTCATATGTATTGGGATACAGTGAAAAGTATTGTTCCTTGTGCGCTGTGCAGACAAAGCATACTGTTCATAGAGTACATAGGCGAGAAGGGAAGGAGAGGGTGCAGAATATAGTGTTACAGTCAGAGCTAGGGTGTAGAGAAAGATCAACTTAATGCAAGGTCGGCCCATTCAACAGTCTGATGGCAGCAGGGAAGAAGCTGTTCTTGAGTCGGTGGCTACGTGATCTCAGACTTTTGTATCTTTTTCCTGATGGCAGAATCACAGAAACCCTACAGTGCAGAAGGAGGCCATTCGGCCCATTGAGTCTGCACCAACCACAATCTCACCCAGACCCTACCCCCATATCCCTACATATTTACCCGCTAATCCCTCAAACCTACACATCTCAGGACTCTAAGGCGCAACTTTTTAGCATGACCAATCAACCTAACCCGCACATCTTTGGACTGTGGGAGGAAACCGGAGCACCCGGAGGAAACCCACGCAGACACGAGGAGAATATGCAAACTCCACACAGACAGTGACCCGAGCCGGGAATCGAACCCAGGTCCCTGGAGCTGTGAAGCAGCAGTGCTAACCACTGTGCTACCGTGCCGCCCACGTTGGGAAGTCGGAAGAGAGAATGTCCGGGGTGCACGGGGTCCTTGATTATGCTGGCTGCTTTTCCAAGGCAGCGGGAAGTGTAGACAGAGCCAATGGATGGGAGGCTGGTTTGCGTGATGGACTGAGCTACATTCACAATTCTTTGTAGTTTAGTGCAGTCTTGATCAGAGCAGGAGCCCATACCAAGCTGTGATACAACCAGAAAGAATGCTTTCTAGGTGCACCTGTACAAATTGATGAGAGTTGTAGTGGACATGCTGAATTTCCTTAGCCTCTTGAGAAAGTAGAGGCGTTGGTGAGCTTTCTTAATAATAGGGACCAGGACAGTGGCTACACGTAGAAGTATTTTAATGGTTATAAAGCACTTTGCGACTCCAGTGATTGTGAAAATGGCAAATAAATGCATGTCTCTAAAGATTATTTTCCCAAAACCAATACTGATGGTGATTTTGAATTTCTCATTTCCTTGCTTGAGTAGAACAGCTCCAGCTTCTCCAGTCTGTCCAGGTAACCAAAACTCCTCATCCCTGGTATCACTGTAATAAAGACGTAACTCCACGATTCTTTCTTTTCCATTTGTGAGGTTTTTTTTTAACAATCCCAGTGCCTGTCCATACACTTTGTTTAAAAAAAAAGGAACCCTGTCCCTTTAAGATGAGATGACCCAGTCGTGTCCCGGTGAGGTGTGAGAGATGGGCTCGTGTTTAATATTCCGTTCACACGCTGCTCATTACCAGCTGGTCATTCTGTGTTAGTTGGAAGAGTCCTGTTTGCTGAACTCTGAGCAAAGTTTAAACGGCCTGCGCCTCTGTGCAAATCACATTTTAAAAAGGCAAGTTTCTGCCTAATTAAACAATGAGCAGCGAGTCTGTGCAACATCTGTGAAAATCCATCTTCTGCCTCATTCTTTACACAAACCGGGGCTTTGTTACGCGCCATTCACTTGTAAATGTAGCCACTGATCCTGCAGCTTAGACTTTATTGGGGGTGGTGGGGGGTGGGGGACATGTTTAGGCTGTTTTTAGATTGGGTTAAGTGCCGTGCTGCTGGCTCTCTTGTACTTGGTTCTCAAAATCTGAAGATTCAGGTTTGCTGAGGCCAGCCGGCAGCGAGGGCAGGTTTCTCTCGCGTTGCTTTCGTGCAGCAGCTTTCTCATATTGGGGTGTTTAAAACATCCTACAGTCAATTACATACTTTTTGGTTTGAAGTGTGTTCGGTATTGTATTGGGGGGTAAAAGTGGTAGCCAACTTGCTCACGACATGGTGGCACAGTTGTTAGCACTGCTGCCTCACAGCGCCAGGGACCCAGGTTCGATTCCAGCCTCGGGTCACTGTCTGTGTGGAGTTTGCACATTCTCCCCATGTCTGCGTGGGTTCCGGGTGCTCCAATTTCCTCCCAGAGTCCAAAGATGTGCGGGTTAGGTTGATTGGCCATGCTAAATTGACCCTACTGTCAGGGGATGAGCAGGGTAAATAGGAATAGGGCCTTGTGGTCGTTGCAGACTCGATGGGCCAAATGGCCTCCTTCAGCACGATAGGGATTCTATGGAACCCCCTATCCTGAGGTTGTGCCCTTGTGTTCTAGATTCCCAAAACAATCTCTCAGTACGGTGGCAAAGTGGCACAGTGGTTAGCACTGATGCCTCACAGCGCCAGGGATCCGGGTTCAATTCCAGCCTCAGGTCACTGTCTGTGTGGAGTCTGCACGTTCTCCCTGTGTCTGCGAGGGTTTCCTCCGGGTGCTCCAGTTTCTTCCCACAGTCCAAAGATGTGCAAAGATTTTCCATGTTAAATTGTCCCTTAGTGTCCAAGGGTGTGCAGATTTGATTTATGATTGTCACATGTATTGGGATACAGTGAAAAGTATTGTTTCTTGCGCGCTATACAGACAAAGCATACCGTTCATAGAGAAGGAAAGGAGAGGCTGCAGAATGTAGTGTTACAGTCATAGCTAGGGTGCAGAGAAAGATCAACTTAATGCAAGGTAGGTCCATTTAAAATCCTGATGGCAGCAGGGAAGAAGCTGTTCTTGAGTCGGTTGGTACGTGTCCTCAGACTTTGGGTTGGTGGATTGGTCTTGATAAATTGCCCTTTAGTGACCAAAGATGTGTAAATAAATTTTATTTATTAGTCACACCTAGGCTTATATTAACACTGCAATGAAGTTACTGTGAAAATCCCCTAGTCGCCACACTCCGGTGCCTGTTTGGGTACATTGAGGGAGAATTTAGCATGGCCAATGCACCTGACCAGTACGTCTTTCAGACTGCGGGAGGAAACTGGAGCACCCGGGGGAAACCCACGCAGACACGGGGAGAATGTGCAGACTCCGCACAGACAGTGACCCAAGCCGGGAATCGAACCCAGGTCCCTGGTGCTGTGAACAGTGCTAACCACTGTGCCACCGTGCTGCCCCTAGGTTGGGTGGATTAGTCATTGTAAATGCATGGGGTTATAGGGCCTGGGTGGGATACTCTTTCGGAGAGCCGGTGCAGACTTGACGGGCCAAATGGCCTCCTTCTGCACTGTAGAGATTCTACGCTTTTAACATGAGCAGCAATGACATAAATGAGCAGGTAGTTTGCTTTGCCGAATGGTTTAGTCTACCAAATGTCCTTCATGGCTTCCCTTGGGCAAATGCATGGAGTTTGCTGCCAGCAGTGTCTATTCCTAAACACCATAAACCATGCAGGCAGGTCATGTGTGATTGTAACAGCAGCTTACATGATCAGGCCAGGCAGCTGGTGGCCATTTCCCTGTAGCCATCAATGAATGGCACTCAGCAGAGTCTGTACCCACTTGCTCTCCTGATCACAAAAACAAACTTTAATTGACATAACACCTTTCATGACCTCATGACATCCCAAGTGCTTTACGGGCAGTGAAATACTTGAGTTTATCTGTATTTACCCTTGTAATGTAGGCGTGGATTGTACCCTGTAGCCTGTTTCTGTCCTGTAATTTCGATTTAGAATCATAGAATCCCTACGGTGCAGAAGGAGGCCATTCGGCCCATCGAGTCTACACCAACCCAACAATCCCACCCTACCCCCTTAACCCCATGCTTTTACCCTGGCTAGTCGCCCTGACACTAAGGGGCAATTTAGCATGGCCAATCCACCGAACCTGCACATTTTTGAACTGTGGGAGGAAACTGGAGCACCCGGAGGAAACCCACGCAGACACGGGGAGAACGTGCAAACTCCACCTGTCTTTGTTTTTATATATGCTGTGTTTGTGAATCCCACCTCTCCTCTCACACCTGATGAAGGAGCAGCATTCCAAAAGCTCGTGATTCCAAATAAAACTGTTAGAAAGAATAAAAAACAAAGAAAATTACAGCACAGGAACAGGCCCTTCAGCCCTCCAAGTCTGCACCGACCATGCTGTCCAGACTTAACTAAAACCTCCGACCCTTCTGGGAACCATATCCCTCTATTCCCATCCTATTCATGTATTTGTCAAGACGCCCTTTAAAAGTCACTATTGTATCCGCTTCCACTACCTCCCCCGGCAACGAGTTCTAGGCACCCACTGCTCTGTGTAAAAAGTCTGCCTCGTACATCTCCTTTAAACCTTGCCCCTTGCACCTGTGCCCCCTGGTATACTTTAACCTGGTGTTGAGAGACTTTTTACCGTGCCCACCCCAGTCCAACGCTGGCATCTCCACATCAAACTCCACACAGGCAATGACCCAAGCCGGGAGTGGAACCCGGGTCCCTGGCGCTGTGAGGCAGCTGTGCCCAGATTTAGTTCTGTGCAGATCGCCGCTCTATCCTTGTAGCTAAGGATCTGCTCCATTATCTGTGGAAGGTCTGGACACCCAACGGTGCAAAATGACCAGTGAAAATTTGCAAGGCGTGAAAAGAAAATCGCCAGCTGAGAGAGTGTTGTGGTGCCGGAGGCTCCCGACTTTATTGTGACCTGGTTCAGAAGGTGATGCAGCCTCTGGCACTGTGCCTGGGTCAAATAACCCACGTCAAACACACCCTTTAGGTTTTGGTTGTAGGCATATGTGTGTAATACGTACTGTACGCGGGTACCTTGGGGGATCTGTGATGTTTAGTTACTAATCTGTCATATCCACCCGAGCCCAAGTGCTAGACCTTGTAATCCTTTTTATTTTAGATGTTTGTGAATTAAGTCAAAATCAATTATAGAAAAATAAACTGCTTGGAAACATGAAGCTGCAAATGAGTAGGCGAACCTGGCCTTCTCTAAGCGGAGTACTTTCTTTCTCCTTAACATGTAAGCGAGGCTTGTCAAATGCAAGTTTTATGTCAGTATGATTCACAAATCTGTACATCTGGCATGTATATTCTGTCTTCGCACTTTGTCGTTGTCGCACTCCCGTTTCTGGGACACGGTTTTTTGAACAAAATATATAAAATATGTAAAGAAGCAAAGGCAATTGTCTGCGATGCACAGAATCCGCCAACCATTGGCACTGCTTTGACACAGGAGCCAGTATGTCTATAACCTCTGACCTTAGCTCATCAATCGCACTTTTGAAAGGGTTGACAGGAAGCTGGGCTGTGACTCGCAGTCTAAAGAGCAGTTTAAAATGGCCTTATCCCCGGTTTCTTTAACAGCGGTTAGAGTCTGTTGCCCCCAAAGAAACGCTGCCTCGTCGAAACAGCAGAATAGTGACACTGAGCACCGCGGGTTATATTCTGACAAGGTTCTGGTTTGCTTGATTTAGCCATTAGTAGCTTCTATTGCGAGTATCATCCAACTTCAGAAAAAGAGTGCTTAAATGGCAACCTCTGTGTGCCACCTTCTCCCCCCTTTCTGACTAGCTTTGCTCCCAAACCCCCCTCAAGAACATTTTAACTGTCGACAGTAAGTGGAGATAAACAGCATCTTGTGGGGCGCTGGTTCGGGGAATTCCCTGCTTTATATTGAAAATGGAAATCTATGAACAGAAAGCATAATCATCGAGTGAAATGTGGGTGGCGCAGTGGTTAGCACGGCTGCCTCACATCAGCAGGGTCCTGTGTTCGATCCCCGGCTTGGGTCACTGTCTGTGCGGAGTCTGCACGTTCTCCCCGTATCTGCATGGATTTCCTGTGGATGCTCCCGTTTCCTCCCACAGTCCGAAAGACGTGCCCTATACAATTGCAGTAAAACATCTTTATTCCTTTACTCAAATCCCCTTGCTATGAAGGCCAACATACCATTTGCCTTCTTTACTGCCTGCTGTACCTAGAAACATAGAAAAACTACAGCACGAAACAGGCCCTTCGGCCCCACAAGTTGTGCCGAACATATCCCTACCTTCTAGGCCTACCTATAACCCTCCATCCTATTAAGTCCCATGTACTCATCCAGGAGTCTCTTAAAAGCCCCTATTGAGTTTGCCTCCACCACCACTGACGGCAGCCGATTCCACTCGCCCACCACCCTCTGTGTGAAAAACTTACCCCTAACATTTCCCCTGTACCTACCCCCCAGCACCTTAATCCTGTGTCCTCTCGTAGCAGCCATTTCCACCCTGGGAAAAAGCCTCTGAGAGTCCACCCGATCTATGCCTCTCAACATCTTATGTACCTGCGCGCTTACTTTCAGCGACTGATACACGAGGACGCCAAGGTCTCACTGAGTATCCACCTCTCTCAATTTACACACATTCAAGTACTAATCTGCCTTCCTGTTATTGCTACCGAAGTGGATGACTTCACATGAAGGTTGGTTATGCAGCCTGCTGTCAGCGGGGCAACATCTCTGTGCGTTTTTAAAGCCCCGTGTGTCTGAGCGATATGCTCATTCCATCCATGTAACTTAGTCCCAAGCGTTCATCGTAATAGCACCATGTGACAAATTATCCTTCATCAAGATGAGTCACAAGTGGCTCTGACAGATATTCTGGAGTAGCAAGGAAGGGAACAGGACTGAACACAAAGTTGGAAGGAAATGTAAGGTATGCCAAAGGATTGTTATTGAAGGATTCTTTCGTGTTATGAACATAAGCAATAGGAGCAAGAGAAGCCCGCACAGCTCATCGAGCCTGCTCCGCCATTCAGTATGATCACGGCGGACCTTCACCTTCAACTCCATTTTCCTGGCTGTTCCCCATATCACATTCTTCCCTGAGGCACCAAAAATATGTCTATCATAGCCTTAAATATAGTCTGAACCCTTACCTTGTGCATTAACCTTTTGTGTGGCACTTATCAAATACCTTTTGAAAATCTAAATAGACTACATCAACTGGTTCTCCTTTATTTATCCTACCAGTTACATCCTCAACTCGATTAAATTTGTCAGACAGTATTTCCCTTTTGTAAAATCATGTGGTCTTGTTCTATTGACACTCAGTGGATGGAAAGCCATTAGAAAAGCGATGCAGCAATTTGGTTTTCATTGAATCCCTACAGTGCAGAAGGAGGCCATTCAGCCCATTGAGTCTGCATCGATAACATTCCCACCCAGGCCCTATCCCTGTAATCCCATGTATTTACCCCGCTAACCCCCATGACACTAAAGGGCAATTTAGCACGGCCAATCCAACTAACCCGCACATCTTTGGAGTGTGGGAGGAAACTAGGAGCACCCGGAAGAAACCCACACAGACACCGGGAGAACATGCAAACGCCACACATACAGTCACTCGGGGCCAGAATCAAACCCAGGTCCCTGGTGCTGTGAGGCAACAGTGCTAACCACTGTGCCACCATGAGTGAACGTCCCAAGGAACAGGAATATAATTGCTGCAAGGTCAGCTAACCGTGGTAAGGAGGGAGTGGGCAATGGGTGGTGGACTGGAGGGGTGAAGAGTGCAATCTGTGGCTAAAGAATGTTGCTGAGGGATGGCCGAATGTGGACGGCCCCGAAGGTCAGGATCTTGAATTCCACAGAAAGAGATGTTGGTGAAGTTGGCAGCCGCTGGAAGTTGGAACAAGTGAACTGGATGGGCACAGATTAATTTGCAAGAGGGATGAGAATTAACCAGGGTGTATGAATCACCTCTTCTACTCAGACAGCACTGTTGCTTTATCCATGAACCTTCAGACATGACCACCTTACGTGGTCAAGAAGTGACACTAGTGGACTATACCTTAGCGTGAGGGAGGCAGCACCTTCAGAAGAGGGTGAACTAAACATTCACAGAATCCCTACAGTGCAGAAGGAGACCATTTGGCCCATCGAGTCTGCACCGCCCACAATTCCACCCGGCCTCTATCCCCATATAACCCCATGCATTTACCCTGCTAGTCCCCCTGATACTAAGGGGCAATTTAGCACGGCCAATCCACCGAACCCGCACATCTTTGGACTGTGGGAGGAAACCGGAGCACCCGGAGGAAACCCACGCAGACACGGGGAGAATGTGCAAACTCCAGACAGACAGTGACCCAAGCCGGGAGTTTGCACGTTCTCCCCGTGTCTGCATGGATTTCCTCCGGGTGCTCTGGTTTCCTCCCACAGTCCACAGACGTGCTGGTTAGGTGCATTGGCCGTGCTAAATTCTCCCTCAGTGTACCCGATCAGGCGCCGGAGTGTGGCGATGAGGGGATTTTCACAGCAACTTCATTGCAGTGTTAATGTAAGCCTACTTGTGACACTAATAAATAAACTTTAAAACTTCAAACAATGAAGGGTGGCATGGTAGCATAGTGGTTAGCACTGCTGCCTCACAGCGCCAAGGACCCGGGTTCGATTCCATCGGTTAGAGGGGTTCGTGGGTAAATATGTAGGGATATGTGGATAGGGCCTGGGTGGGAGTGTGGTTGGTGCAGACTCGATGGGCCGAATGGCCTCTTTCTGTACTGTAGGATTCTATGATTCCACACAGACAGTGACCTAAGCCGGGAATCGGACCCGGGTCCCCGGCGCTGTGAGGCAGCAATGCTAACCACTGTGCCACTCCTGCATTGCAGGGAGGAAAGGCAATGCTAAGTTTATTATTCAGAATACTTAGCCATTCCGTACAGTAACTCCCTCCATCGCAGGCATTTAAAGTGAGCCGAGTGATTTGCTTGTATCGGAAGATCAAAAGTTCAGTTTGTTTATTCAATGGTGCAGTAATCAGTGTGTTATTCTTCTTGTTTCTGTCACCTTGGTCCGGCCCCAGTGTTAAATTTTAATAGGCTGGGCACAGGACGCTGTTTCTTTTATTGAGATTAGCTTGAATTTTTATATTTGGGAGCGGGTGAACAAGGAACAAAGGGGTGCCATTATCCCACATTAACATGGAAACAAAGGCTACTCGAGGGCTCGTGTGCCAGCCGCAGAGGCTCTTGTGCGCTGCCATTGTTTCCAGTGGGAGAGTACCATCTGGGGGCTTCTGCCGTACAAGTCAGTTTATTTGCCAACATTCTCTGGGTGTGACAGTCACCACCACCCGCTAACTCTCCCCCGCCCCCAGTTTTGCATTTGGTGATTAGAAATAGCTGCACTTTCTTAAAGATGCATTAACTTTAAGAAGCAAACTTTTTTTTATTGTGTCTGTTTGCGAACACACAATTTTACTGAAATGAATTAAAGTTTATTTATTAGTGTCACAAGTAGGCTTACGTGAACACTGCAACAAAGTTAAAAGCAAATTACTGCAGAAGCTGGAATCTGAAACCAAGAGAGAAAATGCTGGCAAAGAGTCATTTGGACTCGAAACGTTAGCTCTTTTCTCTCCTTACAGATGCTGCCAGACCTGCTGAGATTTTCCAGCATTTTCTCTTTTGAGTGCAATGAAATTACTGTGAAAACCCCCATTCGCCACACTCCGGCACTTGTTCGGGTACACTGAGGGAGAATTCAGCATGGACAACGAACCGAACCAGCACGTCTTTCGGACTGTGGGAGGAAAATCGGAACACCCGGAGGAAACCCACGCAGACACGGGAGAACTTTCAAATTTCACACACAGTCACCCAAGGCCGGAATCGACCCCGGGTTCCTGGCGTTTGTGAGGCACAGTAAGAAGTCTCTCAACACCAGGTTAAAGACCAACAGGTTTATTTGGTAGCACAAGCTTTTGGAGTCTCGCTCCTTCTTCAGGTGAGTGGGAGTTGTGTTCACAAGCAGGGCATATAAAGACACAAACTCAATTTACAAAATAATGGTTGGAATGCGAGTCTTTACAGGTAACCAAGTCTTAAAGGTACAGACAATGTGAGTGGAGAGAGGGCCAAGCACAGGTCAAAGAGATGTGTATTGTCTCCAGCCAGGACAGTTTGTGAGAGTTTGCAAGCCCAAGCAAGTCGTGGGGGTTACACAGATAGTGTGATATGAACCCAAGATCCCGGTTGAGGCTGTCCTCATGTGTGCGGAACTTGGCTATCAGTTTCTGCTCAGCAATTCTGTGTTGTGTGTTGTGAAGGCCGTCTCGGAGAACGCTTACCCGAAGATCAGAGGCTGAATGCCCGTGACTGCTGAAGTGCTCCCCGACAGGAAGAGAACACTTCTGCCTGATGATTGTTGAGTGTTGTGAGGCAGCAGTGCTAACCACTGTGCTGCTAAGTGTTAGTTAACGTGGAATTGCAAAGAACCTGGCAGACAACTTTTTCAGTTCCACTGCTTTTAAGAGGATTAAAGATTAGTTACCATATTTGCATTTGATTGTTTTCCAGGCTTTCCTGACACGCTGTTTCCCGTTATAAGATATTTCATGGAAATATCGCATTGTGCAATAAATTATTTTCAATTTCCCACCCTCCTGGTGTTGGAAGCTGTTCCTTCTCTCAAGGGAAGGTGATGGCCTAGTGGTATTATCATGAGACTATTAATCCAGAAACTCAGCAAATCTTCTGGGGACCCGGGTTCGAATCCCGCCACGGCAGATGGTAGAATTTGAATTGAGTAAAAAAAATAAATCTAGAATTAGGAATCTACTGATGACCATGAAACCATTGTCGATTGTCGGAAAAAACCCATCTGGTTCACTAATGCCCTTTAGAAACATAGAAACCCTACAGTGCAGAAGGAGGCCATTCGGCCCATCGAGTCTGCACCGACCACAATCCCACCCAGGCCCTACCCCCACATATTTTTACCCGCTAATCCCTCTAACCTACGCATCCCAGGACTCTAAGGGACAATTTTTAACCTGGCCAATCAACCTAACCCGCACATCTTTGGACTGTGGGAGGAAACTGGAGCACCCGGAGGAAACCCACGCAGACACGAGGAGAATGTGCAAACTCCACACAGACAGTGACCCGAGGTTGGAATCGAACCCAGGTCCCTGGAGCTGTGAGGCTGCAGTGCTAACCACTGTGCCTCCATGCCACCCACTTGAGGGTTCTGGTCTCCTTCCATCAAAGTTTCAATAACACATTGTAACATGTACGGGTTCATTCACAGCCTGGTGTATGGGTGAG
Source organism: Mustelus asterias (assembly GCF_964213995.1). NCBI lineage: Eukaryota > Metazoa > Chordata > Chondrichthyes > Carcharhiniformes > Triakidae > Mustelus > Mustelus asterias. The sequence continues at coordinate 9,471,430 of NC_135813.1, forward strand.
CGTGCAGGATCTCGTATTGCCGGCCAGGCCACCTTTGACATTCTAACAGAGCAGATGCTGCCGGATCAGCTCAGATTTTACAGCACTTTCTGTTTCTATCGCAGCAGGAGGCTGTATTCACGATTCGATTGACAGTTTTAAGAGGCTATTAAAGGATTATCTGTCACTGATGTGATAAGAGAATAAACATTTGTTTTTGCCAAAAGAAAAGCTACTTTCTGTGATAGTGAATTCCACACATTCACCACCCTCTGGGTGAAGAAATTTCTCCTCACCTCAGGCCTAAAAGCTTTACCCCTTATCCTCAGACTGTGTGCCCTTTAGTTTCCCTCGTTTTTGAGTTTTGTTACAGAGCGCTTTTAAGGGCCTATCAGCTAGTTAATTTGTTCACTCATTTGTTTAATCGGTCAACTCAAACAGAGTAGAAAGAGAACTGCAGGTACGAGAGTGCATCATCAGCCCCAGTGATATTTTAATTTTGCAAGTTTCTATTTCCCTTTAAAAGGGTTGATCGCTAGTTAATTGGTTGTTTGTTTTTTGTTTCCCCGAAGAAATATAAAGCGACACTGAACCTCTTTACTTAGTTAATTTGTTTATTTGATCATTTGATTTGAGACGAGTGCAAAGTAAGCTTTCTGGGACGCTGGTGTTAGTAGGCAGGAGTCAAACATAATGCATTTAGTTACGGAACACAGCATTATCAAGGAAAGGATTTGCGTCAAGTTTCATATTTCACCGTCTAGCTTGGATTCCATTTAACATTATGCTTAAAGTGAAGCCAGTTCTGGTTATGTTTGGTGAGGTTAGATATCAGTCCCTTTATGAATAAACCAAACTTTGCATCAGAGTGAATTGAGAGCAGGAGATGCTCACTGAAGGTGGTATTTTGATTTGATTTGATTTATTATTGTCACATGTATTAGTATACAGTGAAAAGTATTGTTTCTTGCGCGCTCTGCAGACAGAGCATACCGTTCATAGAGAAGGAAAGGAGAGAGTGCAGAATGTAGTGTTACAGTCATAGCTAGGGTGCAGAGAAAGATCAACTTTATGCAAGCTAGGTCCATTCAAAAGTCTGACAGCAGCAGGGAAGAAGCTGTTCTTGAGTCGGTTGGTACGTGACCTCAGACTTTTGTATCTTTTTTCCATCGGAAGAGGGTGGAAGAGAGAATGTCCGGGATGTGTGGGGTCCTTAATTATGCTGGCTGCCTTGCCAAGGCAGCGGGAAGTATAGACAGAGTCAATGGATGGGAGGCTGGTTTGCGTGATGGACTGGGCTACATTCACGACCTTTTGTAGTTCCTTGCAGTCTTGGGCAGAGCAGGGGCCAGACCAAGCTGTGATACAACCAAAAAGAATGCTTTCTGTGGTGCATCTGTAAAAGTTGGTGAGAGTCATAGCTGATATGCCAAATTTCCGTAGTCTTCTGAGAAAGTAGAGGCATTGGTGGGCTTTCTTAACTACAGTGTCGGCATGGGGGGACCAGGACAGATTGTTGGTGTTCTAGACACCTAAAAACCTGAAGTTCTCGACCATTTCTATTTCATCCCCATTGATGTAGGTATTTAAGAGCTGGGCTTTTCCCCAGCAGGGGAGTTGCCTCTGGACGGAGAGAGGATTCAGAAGGGAATATTGGAAACTAGTGTTTGCACTGAACTGTAGCGTCACAATAAAACAGCTGTGACTCGTCCGAATGACTTCTGCCAGATTCAGCAAATGGATATTCACCATGTTTAACACCGTTTGCACCTGGAAATGTCAACTGTTGAACTAGAGTTGCCGACACTCCAGGGGGTGGCACAGTGGTCAGCACTGCTGCCTCACAGTGGTCAGCACTGCTGCCTCACAGTGGCAGGGACCGGGTTCAATTCCCGGCTTGGGTCACAGTCTGTGCGGAGAAACCATAGAAACCCTACAGTGCATAAGGAGGCCATTCGGCCCATCGAGTCTGCACCGACCACAATCCCACCCCAGGCCCTATCCCTACAACCCCACACATTTACCCCGCTGATTCCTCTAACCTACACATGCTGGGTCCCGAAGGGGCAATTTAGCATGGCCAATCAACCTAACCCGCACATCTTTGGACTGCGGGAGGAAACCGGAGCACCCGGAGAAAACCCACACAGACATCGGGAGAATGCACAAACTCCACACAGACCCAAGCCGGGAATCGAACCAGGTCCCTGGAGCTGTGAGACAGTGCTAACTATTGTGCCACCGTGCTGGAGTCTGCACATTCTCCCCGTGTCTGCTTGGGTTTCCTCCGGGTGCTCCAGTTTCCTCCCACAGTCCGAAAGACGTGCTGGTTAGATGCATTGGCCGTGCTAAATTCTCCCTCAGTGTTCTCGAACAGGCGCCGGAGTGTGGCGACGAGGGGATTTTCACAGTAACTTAATTGCAGTGTTAACGTAAACCTACTTGTGACACTAATAAATAAACCAAGATTGTCCTAGAGTCTCTGAAAAATGATCTGGACGCAGCTGGGAATATCACAGCGTTAACAACGGTCGTGTATTTTTACCCACTTGCTTTGAATGCTGCTGCTTTTAGGCGTAACAATATTGGAGATGTGGAGGGAGTGGAGAATGACTGTTCGGAGTTTGAGGAAGAGAGAGCAAGGGATGGTTGAAGATAGGATGTCCAGGAACAAGATCAACCAGACTGACCCCGCCCCTCAAATGAACAGCCACGTAGCGAACAGTCGATCTTTACAGTCCTTTTACTGAGAGAGCAAACCTCTCACTAAATGTGTACTTGTCCAACAGTCAGATTGGTGGAATTCCTGGTGGAATGCTTTTCACACTATCCTCCCTGAGCAACTTTAACCGGGCATGGAGTTTGAGCTCCTGTTCAAAATCAGATCATTAATATCTGCCTAAGTCAAGAGCCCCTGCCGCGCTCCCTCTGTCTGACTGCCTTTATCCATTTTCTGAATGGGAGGGAAGATTTTTTTCCTCCCCGTTGGCTATCCCTCTTGTCAAAAAGAAAAACGGGCGTATTCATATGAACGTAGGGGTTCGGAGCAGACCATTGTAATCGGTGGGCGAGGAATTGACAGCTTGCGAAGTTGTTCCTTCTAATTGACTGAGACAGAATATCTTTGATTGAAAGTAAGGGGGAGTGACTGAGCTGCTTAAATCTGCAGCCTACCTATTATAGCATAGAATTTACAGCACCATTCGGCCCAGCTGGTCCATGCTGGCCCCCACACGCCTCCTCCCACCCTGCTGCATCTAACCCCATCAGCATAATCTCTGCAGCGGGTACGTTTGCCTTTAAGTAATCCTTATTTGGAGGCCGTCGTGGATTCTATCTCTTGTGTTCTGCCTTTCTTTATTCACGGTCCCAAACTTCACTCAAGTTGTGCTTTTGGACTGACGCAGTTGGCGAACTGACAGTTAAATACATTTCAATGTCACTTTTGTTGTCACAAGGGTGCCCGCTGTTTTCTGTTCAAATGGTGCTGAGTGACTGGGTTGGACATACTCTGCTGTGCCACTGCCAATTACTGATGAGTGGGTTGACCTATGGATTTTTCCAGTTTCCTCCTCGCTCCAGTGGAAGTGCTGGCAAGTCTCCAAGTGGCCACTCATCGCGTGTCAGCCTCCAACTAGGACTTACATTTATGTTTTATTTCATTTGTTGCTGGGATGTGGACATCGCTGGCTGGGCCAGCATTTATTGCCCATCCCTAGTTGCCCGAGGAGCAATTAAGAATTTTTTACATTTATTTATTGGTGTCACAAGTAGGCTTACATTAACACTGCAATGAAGTTAATGCAAAAACCCCCTAGTCGCCACACTCCGGCACCTGTTCGGGTACACTGAGGGAGAATTTAGTATGGCCAATGCACCAGCACGTCTTTTGGACTGTGGAAGGAAACCGGAGGAAACCCACGCAGACACGGGGAGAACATGCAGACTCCGCACAGTCACCGAAGCCAGGAATCTACCCAGGTTCCTTGGCGCTGTGAGGCAGCAGTGCTAACCACTGTGCCATGGTGCCATCCCACGTTACTGTGGATCTGGAGTCACATGTAAACCGGACCAGGTAAGGGCGGCAGATTTCCTTCCCTAAAGGACATCAGTGAACCAGATGGGCTTTTCCGACAATGGTTTCACGGTCATCAGTAGATTCTTAATTCCAAATTTTTTTATTTAATTCAAATTGCACCATCTGTCGTGGCGGGATTCGAACCCTGGTCCCCAGAGCATTACCCTGCGTCCCTGGATTCCTAGTCCAGCGACAATACCACTACGCCACCGCCTCCCCGATGATGGATTCTCTTGCTGCTTCGATGGATTTGAGCGTTCAGCAAGTTTAAAAATAATGTATACAAAGACTGTTTACAGTCTAGGCTAACGTCATCTCGTGTGTGATGTGAGGTCAACTGCAAATTGAGGCTTGACACAAGCGATAATAGAACAAAATTTGACGTGGAACCTCACGGAGAGATACTGGAACAGGCAAGACAACACTTTGTCAGAGAGAGAGGTTTTAATTAGCATCTTAAAGGAGGAGTGCGGATTAGAGAGGTGGAGTAGTTTATAAAGTAAAAGTAAAGTTTATTTATTAACCACAAGTAAGGCTTACATTAACACTGCAATGAAGTTACTGTGAAATTCCCCTAGTCGCCACACTCCAGCGCCTGTTCGGGTCAATGCACCTAACCAGCACGTCTTTCAGACTGTGGGAGGAAATCAGAGCACCCGGAGAAAACCCAAGCAGACACGGGGAGAACGTGCAAACTCCACACAGACAGTGACCCAAGGGAGGAATTCCAGTCATGAGACAGTGAATCAGAATGCTATTGAATTATGTGGAGCACCACAGTTGATCATAAAACCCTACAGTCCATTCGGCCCATCGAGTCTGCACCGACCACGATCCCACCCAGGCCCTATCCACATAACCCCATGCATTTACCCTAGCTAGTCCCCCTTACACTAAGGGGCAATTTAGCATGGCCAATCCACCTAACCTGCACATCTTTCGACTTGTGGGAGGAAACCGGAGCACCCGGACGAAATCCATGCAGACACAGGGAGAATGTGCAATCTCCACACAGACAGTGACCCAAGCTGGGAATCGAACCTGGGTCCCTGACGCTGTGAGGCAGCAGTGTTAACCACTGTGCCACCCTGCCACTCAATCTTGCAATCATCATTTTGCCTTGACCATCAAATCAGTGCATACACACACACACAGGCTTACAAGGACAGGCTGTGGTTTTGGAGCAGGAACCTCCTTAGCCAAGCATCACTGGAGCCTCCAGTTCTTCAGATATGAGCTTCGCTGGCTCGGCCAACATCTATTCCCAATCCATAATTGCCCCTGAGAAGGTGTTGGTGATCCGCCTTGTTGAACTGCTGCAGTTGATGTGATGAATGTGTTGCAACAGTGCTGTTAGGGAGGAAGTTCCAGTTTTTCAATCAACAACAATGAAGGAGCAGTGATATATTTCCAGATCAGCTAGTGTGTGCCACAGAGATGTCGATGTCGTTCCCCCCCCCCCCCTCAACCTGCTTCCCAAATAAAATCAATAATCCCCTCGTGCACTGGGTACCTTGAATATTCCTGCTCTATCTTCCCCATTTTTGATCAGTAAGGGAATCAAGGGTTGTAGAGATGAGGTGGGAGAGTGGAGTTGAGGATTTATCTTATCAAACCAATCATGATCTCACTCAACAGCAGAGAAGACTCGATGGGCCAAATGGCCTACTTCTGCTTCTACCTAACTCGTAACATCCTACAGTGCAGAAGGAGGCCATTTGGCCCATCGAGCCTGCACCGACCACAATCCCACCTGGGCCCTATCCCCGCAACCCCACGTATTTACCCTAGCTAGTCCCCCTGAATGAAGGGGCAATTTAGCATGGCCAATCCACCTAACCCGCACATCTTTGGACTGTGGGTAAAAGTCAGAATTTGCCCCTTGTTTTCGCTATCCAACAATTCCATTCTCAAATATGGACATTGGCTTTCCGTGCGACGCCCTATGTGGACGAATAGCCAGTTGACGCAGGGTGTTGAAGGTCACTGATGGATGGCAGTGTATTGGAGAGCCTTTGGCATTGTGGAGCTGTAGCTACAGGAGAAGAGGGCAAAAAATAGGAACGAGAGAAGCTTCCCTTTAACTCCGCTGACTTCTTACAAAGCAAGTGGTTTCACTCCTTTTGGGAGAAAGCTATATATAATGATTAAAACGTGGCCGCCTTGCCTTTTATCCTTCTCACCGTGTTGCACACGGCTCCGTGTGGTGCAGGTTTGAGGAGTTTACCCTGAGCTTCTCCGTTCTCCATACCCCCCCCCCCCCCCAGTCCCTCACCGCACCCGCCGAACAATGACCCCCTTCCCCCTCCCCACCCCCACTCTCCCCAACCCCCCACCGTCCACCCTGACAATAAATGGCCTGCTTCTCCATGGCGACCGGGCCATAAAGGGTGATGCGGGACTGGAATGCAATCGGGGTCGGGAGTCTGAAGCCACAGGACAGCCCAGATGACCCAGGCCTTGGGGAAGAGTGCCTGATAAATGACTGGTCCCCCCCCCTCTCCACATCACAGCAGATAAAGAAGCCGGCAAGGCCGCTGTGGCTCGATGAGCATAAGGTGGAATGATTGGAGGGTGGGGTTGGGGAGGTGGGGGGCGGAGGGGGGGGAATTCTCTTGTCTCTGGTGTTTGCAATTCAAAACTGGATGGAACTGGTGCACATACCCCCCAGGAAGGCCCTGGCAAC